>NW_028270184.1:54440923-54749777 GCF_037043375.1 Chiloscyllium plagiosum | reverse complement strand
CTCAACCCCCTTTCTCTCACACCCCCTCTCCCTCAGCCCGCTTTCTTTCTCAGCCCCCTCTCGATCTCACCCTGCTCTCTCGTCTCTCCCCACTCTCACGCCCTCTCTCTCTCAACACCTCACCTTCTCACGCTCTCTCTCTCCCACAATCCCTTTCTCTTTCACCCTCTCTCTCTCCCTCTCTCTGTCATCCTCCTTTCTCCTTCACACTGTCTCTCTCTCTCTCCCCCTCACTTCCTCTCGCTCTCACCCCGCTCCGTCTGTCATCCCCTCTCTCTCATCCTCTCTCTCACTCTCTTTCTCTCTCACACCCCCCCTCACACCTCCTCTCTCTCAACCCCCTCTCTCACCCCCAAAGACCTCTCTCAAAGACCCCGTCTCTCACATCACCCCTCACACTCCCTCTCTCACCCCACTCAACCCCCTCACGCCCCTCTCTCACAGCCCATCACTCCCACACTCTCACCTCTCTCACCCCTCCCTCGCTCACCCCCACTCTCTCACCCTCCTCTCCCACCCCCTGTCTCACAAACCCTCTCCCCCTCTCTCTCACCCCTTCTCTATCTCTCTCTCTTTCCGCTCTTTCTTTCAACCATCTCTCTCATATCAACCACTCTCTCTCACCCTCCCTCTCACCTCTATCTCTTTCTCTTGCCTCACCCTCTCTCACACCCTCTCTGTCTCACCCGCTCTCTCTCACCCTCTCTTTCTCTCAACCAGTCTCTGTCTCACCACTGTCTCTTTCTCACCCGCTCCCTCTTCCAACCCACTCACTCTCACACACCCCCTCTCCCTCAACCCTCTCATTCTCATCCCTCAATTCTCTGTCTCATCCCTCTCTCTCACACCCTCTCTCTCTCACCCCCTCTCTCACTCTGTCTCTCTCTCAGCCTGTCTCTCTCACCCCCTTTATCTTTCTCACCCGCGCTCTCCCTCACCCCTCTCACTCACACCTCTCTCTCAACCTCTCTCTCTCACCAGTTCTCTCTCACCAGTTCTCTCTAACCCTCGCTTTCTCAGCCTCTCTCTCTCTCCTCAATCTGTCCCACCCTGATCTCTCTCACTGTTCCTCTCTCTCTCAACGCTCTCTGTCTCACCCCCTCTTTCTCTTACCCCTCTCTCTCGCACACCTCTCTCTCACCCTCTCTCTTACCCCGTCTCTCTCACCTCCGCTCTCTCTCTCACCTCTCTCTCTCTCTCTCACACACACCCCCTCTCTTGATCACCCTCTTTCTCTCTTACATCTCTCTCTCACACCCCCTCTCTCACTCACCCTCTCTCACACACACATACCCTTCTTGTCACCCCTCTCTCTCAGCCCCTTTCTCTCTCACGACCCCTTACCCCACTCTCTCTCATCTCTCCCCTCTCTCTCACACACTTCTCTCTCTCACCCTTCTATCACTGTCACCACTCTCTCGAAGCTCTCTCTCTCACCCTCTCTCTCTCACCCCTTCTCTCTCAAAGCCTCTCTCACCCCCTCTCTCTCCGTCCCGCTCTTTCTCTCAGCCCCTCTTTCTCTCCCTCCTCTCTCTCTCTCTGAAACCTCTCTCGCACATTCTCTCACTCTCACACCTCTCTCTCTCACCCTCTCTCTCTCACCCCTTCTCTCTCACCCCCTCTCTCTACCCTCTCTCTCTCACACCCCTCTCCCACCCTCACCCCTCTCCCCCTCTCTCCCGCCCTCTTCCTGTCTCACCTCCTCCTTCTCTCAACCCTCCTCTCTCACCTCCCCTCTCTCCTGCACCCTCTCTTTGTCTTTCCCCCTCTCTCTCTCTCGCCCCTCTCTGCTCACCCCTCTCACTCTTTCCCCCTCTCTCAATCACCTCTCTCTCGCTCTCACCCTCCTCTCTCTCTCATCCCCCTCTATCACCCTTTGTTTCTCTTACCCTCTCTCTCACAGACACCTCTCTCTTGCTCTCACCCCTTTCTCTCTCAGCCCGCTGTCAGTCTCTCATCTCTCCCCTCTCTCACCCTCCCTCTCTCTCGCACCCTCTCTCTCGCCCCTCTGTCTCTCACCCCTCTCTCTCTTATCCTCTTCCTCTCTCACCTCCCCTCTCTCCTGCCCCCTCTCTTTCTCAATCCATCTGTCTCTCGCCCCTCTCTCTCACCCTCTCTCTCTCTCTTACTCCCCTCTCTCACACATCTCCCTCGCTCTCATCCCTCTCTCACCCTTTCTCTCTCACCCCTTCTCTCTCATATCCCCTCTCTCTCAACCCCCTCCCTCTCTCACCCACTTCCTCTCTCACTTCTTCCCTCTCTCACCCCTCCTCTCTCACCTCCCCTCTCTTTCACCCCCTCTCTCTCACACCTCTCTCTCTCAACCCCTGTCTCTCAGTCCCCTTTCTCCCTCACTCCCTCTCTCATCCCACTATGTCTCTCTCCTCTCTCCTCTCTCTTTCGCACCCTCCATCACTCTATCACACTCTCTCGCTCTCTCACATACCCCCTCTCTCTATCCCTATCTCACATCCCCAAGCTGTCTCAAAACCCCTCTCTCACTGCGCTCCCACCCTCACCTCCTCTCTCATAACTCTGTCTCGCACCCCTTTCTCTGTCACCCCTCTCTCGCACGCTCACCCCTCTCTTTCTCTCTCACCCTGTCTCTCTCACCCCTTCTCTCTCACCCCTCTCTCTCAACCCATCTTTCTCGCCCACTCTCTCTCTCACCCTCTCTCACCCCCTTGCTCTCTCTCACCCATCTCTCTCTCAACCCTCTCTCTCTCTCCGCCTCTCTCTCACCCCACTCTCTTTCTAACCTCCTCTCTCATGCCCCTCTCCCCAACTCTCTGTCTCCCCTATCTCCACCACTGTCTCCCCCTCCCACCCTTCTCACTCACCTCCGTCTCTCTCACCCCCTCACTCTCACATCCCCTCGCTCTCACCCCTCTCTCTTTCAACCCCTCTCTCACCCCATCTCTCTCGCCCCTCTCTCTCACCCCTCTCTCACTAACACCCACTCTCTCAACCCCCTCTCTCACCCCCAACTCTCTCACAACCCCTTTCACTCACTCCCCTCTCACTCTCTACTCCTCTCTGTCTCTCGCCCGCTCTGTTACATCCCCATTCTCTCTCACCTTGCTCTCTCTCATCCCCTCTCTCTCTCAAATCCTCACTCTCTCTCCCTCTTTCATACCCTCTCTCACACCCCCACCCCTCTCTCCATCTCTCTCACCACACTCTCTCCCTCTCCTCTCTCCCCCACTCTCTTACCCCCTCACCCCCTCTCACCCTCTCCCCGCTTCTCTCTCTCACACCTCTCTCGCTCACCCCGTCTCTCTCACCACTGTCCCTCACCCCTCACTCACCCCTCTCTCCCCCCTCTCTCACCCTCTCTCTCTCACCCGTCTCTCTCTCTCACCCTCTCTCTCTCAGACCCTCTCTCTCACACACTCTCGCTCTCACCCCTCTCTCTCGCTCACCCCTTCTCTCTCACCCCTCTCTCTCTCACCCGTCTCTCCCCCTCTCTACCCCCTCTCTGTTTCACCCCTTCTCTCTCGCTCACCCTCTCTCTCACCCCTCTCTCCCCCCTCTATCCCCTCTCTGTCTCACCCCCTCTCTCTCTCACCATCCCTCTCTCCCACTCCTTCTCTCAATGTCACCCCTCTCTGTCTCTCAACCCCTCTCTCTCTCACTCTCTCTCGCTCTCCTCCCCTCTCTCTCAACCCCTCTCTCTGTCATCCCCTCTCTCTCTCACCGCCTCTCTCTCACCCCACTCTCTCTCAACCGCTCTCTCTCAGACCCCCTCTCTCTCACCCCCTGCACTCACTCACCTCCTCTCTCACATTCCACACTCTCTCCCTTCTATCTCTCTCACCCTCTCTCTCAGCCCCCTTTCTCTCTCAGCCCCCTGTATTTCACACCCCCACCCACCCTATCTCACACCGCTCTCTCTCAACCCTTTGTCTCTCCCACCCTCTTTTCTCTCAGCACCCTTTCTCTCTCAGCCCACTCTCGATCTCACCCTGCTCTCTCTCTCTCATATCCCCCTCTCTCTTACCTTCTCTCTCTATCACCGTATCACCCTCTCTCTCTCTTCCTCCCCTTTCTCTCTCACCACCTCTCTCACCTTGCTCTATCTCTCATTATCTCTCTCTCTCCCCCTCTCTCTCTAACCCCCTTTCTCTCTCTAACCCCCCTCTCTCAACCCCGCTCTCAACCCCTCCCTCTCACCCCGCTCTATCTCTCATCCCCTCTTCCTCTCACCTCTCTCTCTCTCCCTTTCTCTCACACCTCTCTATCACCCCACAAACCCCTCTCTCCCACCCCCATCTCTCACATCACCCCTCGCACCCCTTCTCTCAGACCCCCTCTCCCCCACATCCCTCTCTCACACGCCCAAATGACCCCACTTTCTCACCCCCTCACCCCTCTCTCTCACGCCCACTCTCCTAGCACTTCTCTCTCATACCCCTCTCCCTCGCTCAACACTCTAACTCTCTCACCCTCTCTCCCCACAACTCTCTCGCCCCCTCTTTCCCTCCACTCTCTCCCCCTCACCCCTCTCTCTCAGCCTCTCTCTCTCAGCCTCTCTCTCTCACCTCTCTCTCTCACCCCTCTGTTTCGCACAACCTCGCTCTCTCACCTCCCCTCTCGCTCTCACCTCCCCTCTCTCTCATCCCTCTCACTCTCTCACCCCTCTCTCACACTGACCTCTAACTCTCTTACTCCCCCTCTCTGATTCCTCTCTTCCGTCGCCCAACTCCCCCCCTCTCATCCCCCTCTCTTTCCCCGTTCTCCCTCACCCCCCTTTCTTACAGTCCTCTCTCACCCCCTCTCTGTCAACCCTCTCTCACATCCCCCCTTTTCCCCCCTCTCTCTCACCCCCTCTCTCTCTCAACCCACCTCATTCACCCATGTCTCTCTCAGCGCCTCTCACAACCTCTCTTTCTCAGCCCCCTTTCTCTCTCAACCACCTCTCTCTCACCCTCCCTCTCTCTCTCACCACGCTGTCTCTCACCCCATCCCTCTCTCAACCTCTCCCTCTCTCACCTCCTCCCTCTCTCACCCCTCCTGTCTCACTTCCTCTCTCACACACCCTCTCTCACCCCCTTTCTCTCACCCCTCTCTCTCTCTCTATTTCGCCTGTGTCTCACACCCTCTCTCTCTCTCACCCTCTCACTGTCTCTCTCTCACACCTCTCTGTCTCAGTCCCCTTTCTCTCGCACACCCCTCTCTCTCTCACACCCCGCTCTCTCTCTCATCTCTCCCCTCTCGGTCTCAACCTCTCTCTCTGACACTCTCTCTCTCACCCCTCACTCTCTCTCGCTCTCACACCACCCTCACTCTCTCACCCCCCCTCTCTCTCACCCCCTTTCTCTCAAACCCCTTTCCCTCACCCCTCTCTGTCACCCTCTCTCTCACGCCTCAGTCTCTCACCCCCTTCGTCTCTCACCCGCTCCCTCTCTCACCTCCTTCTTCTCTCACCCGTCCATTTCTCACCTCCCCTCTCTCTCATCCCCTCTCTCCCACTCTCCTCTCTCTCACCCCTCTTTCTCTCACACCCCTCTCTCTGTCACCCTTCTCTCTCTCTCAGCCCCCCTCTCTCAACCCCCTGTCTCTTAGCCGCCTTTCTCTCACCCCCCTCTCTCTCACCCTCTCAGTGTCTCTCTCTTTCACACCCATCTCTCTCACCACGCTCTCTGTCTCTCATCTCTCCCCTCTCTATCTCACCCACCCTCTTTCTCACACATTCTCTCCCTTTCACAAACACCCTTACTCTCTCTCTCTCTCTCAACCCCCTCACTCTCAATCTCCTCTCTCTCTCAGTCCCCTTTCTCTCCCCCTCTCACTCACCCCTCTCTCTAACCCTCTCTCACCCCTCTGTCTCTCACCACCTCCGCTCTCACCCCCTCCCTCTCTCATCTCCTCCCTCTCTCACCACTCCTCTCTCACCTCCCCTCTCTCACCCCTCTAACTCTCTCATCCCTCTACCTCTCTCACCCCTCTCTGACATCTCTCTGCCCTCTCCCCACTCCCCCACCTCTCCCCTTCTCTCACCCCTCTCTCTCTCACCCCTCTCTCTCTCGCACCCTCTCTCTCACCCCTTCTCTCTCTCTCACCCCTTCTCTCTCTCATCCTCTCTCTTTCACCATCTCTCTCTCACTCTTCCTCTCTCACCCCGTCACTCTCTCTCTCTCTCTCACCCCCCGCCCTTTCACCCTCCTCTCTCTCTCCCCTCTCACACCCTCTCTCTTAAACCCACCTCTCTCTCAACCCCCACTCCCTCAACCCCCTCTCTCTCAGTCCTCTCTCTCTAAACCCCCTGTCTTTCTCACCCCTCACACATACACCTCTCTCTCACACACCACTCTCCCTCACTCCCCTCTCTCTCACACCCCTCTCTCTCACCAGCTTTCTCTCACCAGCTTTCTCTCACCACTTCTCTCTGTCACCGCACCCTATCTCTCAGCCCCACTCTCCTTCCACCTCACACACGCCTCTCTCACACCCCCTCTCTCTCACTCCCTCTCTCTCACCACGCTCTCTTTCTCATCCCACTTTATTGCTCTCTCCCCCATCTCTCTCACCGCCCTTCTCATCCCACTCTCTCACATCACCCCTCACACACCCTCTCTCAGCCCCCTCTCACCCTCTCACCCCCTGTCTCACACAACCCTATCACACCACTCTCTCACCTCCACACCCTTCCCTCTCTCACCCCCATTCTCCTTCCCCCCTCTCACACCCCTCTCTCGCACCTCCTTCTCTCACTCCCTCTCTCACCACGCTCTCTCCCTCACCCCTCTCTATCGCTCTCTCACACCCCTCTCTCTCAACCCCCTTCACATCCATCTCCCTCTCTAACCACTCTAACTCTCTCACCCTCTCTCCCCACTTCTCACCCGCTCTCTCCCTCCCACTCTCCCCTACTCTCTCTACCCCCACCCCTCTCTCTCACAACTCACTCTCTCACCCCTCTGTCTCTCACCACATCCTTCTCTCACCAACTCCCTCTCTCACCTCCTCCCTCTCTCACCCCTCCTCTCTCACCTCCTCTCTCTCACCCATCTCTCTCTCACCCCTCTCACTCTACCCCATTCCTTTAATTCTCTCACCCCTCTCTCTCTGACCTGTAACTCTCTCACCCCCTCTCTCTGACACCTCTCCACCCTCTCCCCACTCCCCCTCTCTCCCCCCTCTCTTCCCCATTTCAATACCCTCTCTTACCACCGCTCTCCCTCAATCTCCTTCTCTCATCCTCCTGTCTCACCCCTCTCTCTCACCCCCTGTCTCTCTCATCCCCTCTCTTTCACCTCCTCTCTCACACGCCCGCTCTTTCACCCTCTCTGTCTCAGAACCACTCTCTCAACCTCTCTCTCAGCCTGCTTTCTCTCACACACACACCCTCAGTTTCACCTCTCTCTCTCTCTTTCAGCCACTTTCTCTCCACCCTCGCTCTCAGCCATCTTTCTCTCTCACCCCTCTCTCTCACGCGACCGCTCTTTCACCCTCTCTCTCTCAGAACCTCTCTCTCAACCTCTTTTTCAGCCTGCTTTCTCTCTCACACACCCCCTCTCTTTCACCCCTCTCTCCTTCAACCTCTCTCTCTCCACCCTTGCTCTCAGCCATCTTTCTCTCTCACCCTCTCTCTCTCACAAACCCTATCTCTCACCCCTCTGTCTCTCACCCCCTGCCTCTATCAGCCTCTCCCTCTCCCACCTCCTCCCTCTCTCAGCCCTCATCTCTGACCTCCCCTCTCTCTCACCCCCTCTCTCTCACCCCCTCGCTCTCACCCCTCTGTTTCTCACACCCTCTCTCTGTCACCCCTCTCTCTCTCAGCCCCTCTCTCTCACCCCCTCTCTCTCACCCCACTCTCTGTCTCTCATCTCTCCCCTCTCTCTCACCCGCCTTCACTCTCTCACACTCTCTCTCTCACGCACACCCTCACTTCTCTCTCTATCTCACACCCCTCTCTCTCACCCCCTGTCTCTCTCATCCCCTCTCTTTCACCTCCTCTCTCTCACCGCTCTCTCTCAAACGCCCGCTCACCCTCACTCTCACACACGCGCACCCTCACTCTCTCTCTAACTCACACCATTCTCTCTCACCCCCTGTCTCTCACCTCCCTTTCTCTCACCTCCCTCACCGTCTCTCTCCACTCCCTCACACACTCTGTCTCTCTCACCCTCTCACTATCTCTCTCTTTCTCAGCCTACTCTCTCTCAGAAACCTTTCTCTCTCACACACCCCCTCACCCCGCTCTCTCCTCTCTCCCCTCTCTCTCACTCTCTCTCTCTCACCCCCTTCTCTCTCAATCCTCTCTCTCAGCCCCCTCTCTCTCACCCCACTCTCTCTCCCACCCCTCTTTCTCACCCCTCTCTCACCACCTACCTCTCTCACCCCTGCTCTCTCACATCCCCTCTCTCTCTCACCCCTCTAACTCTCTCATCCCTCTACTTCTCTCATCCCTCTCTCTCTGACACCTCTCTGCCCTCTCCCCACTCCCCCATACCTCTCCCATTCTCAGCCCCCTCTCTCACTTCCTCTCTCTCTCACCCCTCTCGCTCTCATTCCCTCTCTTTCAACTCCTCTCTCTCACCCTGTCTCTCTCATACCCCTTCTCTGTCACCCCTCTCTCTTCCTCTTTCTCTGCTTTTCTCTCACCCCCTTTCTCTTAGCCCCCTTTCTCTCTCACCCCCCTCTCTCACACTCCTCTCTCTCTTTCAGCCTCTCTCTCAGCCCCCTTTCTCTCTCACCCCCTCTCTCACACCACTCTGTCTCTCACCACTCTCTGTCTACCCTCTGTCACCCCTCTCCCCCTGCTCTCTACCCACTCTCTGACTCACGCCCTCTCTCTCTCATCCCTCTCTCTCACCACCCCTCTATCTCTCGCCCCTCTCTCTCACCCTCTCTCTCACACACCCCCTCTCTCTCAGCCCTCTCTCCCGCACAACCCTCTCTCTCCCCCTCTCTCAACTCCTCTCTCTCACTCTTCTCTCTCTCACCCCTCTTTTACCACTCTAACTCTCTCACCCTGTCTCCCCAACTCTATCTCCGCCTCTCTCCCCCTCACCTCTCTCTCTCACCCCTCCCTCTCTAACCCCTCTCTCTCTCACCCCGTGTCTCTCACCACCTCCCTCTCTCACCTCATCCCTCTCTCACCTCCACCCGATCTCAACTCCACTCTCTCTCACCTCCCCTCTCTCTCACCCCACCCTCTCTCTCAACCCTCTAAATCTTCCTCATCTCTCGAACTCTCTCAACTTCTCTCTCTCTGACCTCTAACGCTCTCACGCCCTCGCTCTGACACCTCTCCGCCCTGTCCCCACTCCCCAAACTCTCTCCCCCTCTCTCCCCCTCTCTCACCTCCCTTTCACCCCTCTCTCTCACACACCCTCTCTGTCACCCTCTCTCTCTCTCTCTCTCAGACCCTCTCTCTTAGCCCCTCTCTCAACCCCTTCTCTCTCATCCCTCTCTCTCATCTCTTCCCCTCTCTCTCACCCTCCCTCTCTCACACACACTCTCTCTCTCATACACCCTCACTCTCTCTCTCACCCCCCTCTCTCTCACCCCCCTTTCTCTCACTCCCTTTTCTCTCTCACCTGCTATCTCTTTCATCTCTCCCTTCTCTCTCACACCCTCTCTCTCTCACACTCTCTCGCATCCCCTCACTTTTTCTCCCTCAACCCCCTCATCCTCACCCCCTCTCACTCTCACCCCATTTTCTCAACCCTTTCTCTCTATATCCCCTCTCTCTCTCACACACACACATACCAGCTCTCTTTCTCACCCCTCTCTCTCACACCGGTCTCTCTCTCACCCCCCTCTCTCACACCCCTCTCTCTCTCACCCCCTCTCTCTCAGACCCTCTCTCTCAGCCCGCTTTCTCTCTCAGCCCCTCTCTCTCTCAGCCCCCTTTCTCTCTCCCAGCCCCTCTCTCAGCCCCTTTTCTCTGTCACTTCCCTCTCTCTCAGCCCCCTTTCTCTCTCAGCACCCTCTCGATTATACCCTCTCACTGTCTCTCTCTTGCTCATCCCCTCTGTCTCATACCCGCGTCCTTCTCACTCCCCCATCCCCTCTCTCACCCCTCTCTCTCAGCCCCTCTCTCTCACCCCCCCTCTCTCAGCCCCTTTCTCTCTCACCCACCACCACCCCGCTCTCTCTCATCCCTCCCCTCTCTCACACATCCTCTCTCTCCCTCACACTCGCTCGCCCCATCACTCTCTCCCTCATACCCACCCTCTCTCTCCCCCCTCTCTCATACACCCTCTCTCACCCACCTCTCTCACACCCTCCTCTGTCTCACCCCCGCGCTCTCTCAGCCCCTATCTCTCACCCCACTCTATCTCTCATCCCCTCCCTCTCCTCATTCTCTCATTTTCTCTCATACCCCCTCACACGGCTCTCTCATCCCCAAACCCCCTGCTCTCACCCCCCCTCAACCCCTTCACGCCCCTCGCTCACCCCCCTCACCCCTACCTCTCTCAACCCAATCTCCCACACCCCTCTCTCACCCCATCTCTCTCACCCCCATCTCTCACACCCCCTGTCTCTCACCTCTCTCTCTCTCTCCCCTCTCTCTCTCACCCCTCTATCACCCCTCTCTCCCCCTCTAATCACCCTCTGTCTCACTCCCTCTCTCTTTCGCACCACCTCTCTCTCTCACACACACACCCAGACCCTCTCTCTCTCAGCTCCCTTTCTCTCTCAGCACCCCTCTATCAGCCCTCTCTCTCTCCCCCCTCTCCCACATCCCACTCTATCACTCCCTCTCACACCACCCTCTCTCACGCTCCCCTCTCTCACCTCCCCACTCTCTCACCACCTCTCTCTCTTACCCCTTCTCTGTCTCTCTACTCTAACTCTCTCTCCCATCTCAATCTCTTTCCCCCACTCTCTATCCCCCTCTCTCCCCTTTCTCTTCTCCCTCTGTCTTCCCCCTCTCTTTCCCCAATCTCCCTCACGCCCTTTCTCTCACCCTCTCTCTCATCCCGCGCTCTCTCAGCCCCCTCTCTCTCAGCACCTCTGTCTCTCTCTCCCGAATCTCTCTCTCAACCCCCTCTCTCTCACCCCTCTATCTCACCCACCGTCTCTCTCTCACCCCCCTCACATCCCCCTCTCTCCCTCACATCCTCTCTCTCACCCACCACACTCTCTGAACGCCTCTCTCTCAGCCCTGTTTCTCTCTCAACCCCCTCTCGCTCAGTCCCCTTTCTCTCTCACTCCCCTCTCTCTCAGCCCCCATTCTCTCTCAGTACTCTCTCGATCTCACCCTGCTCTCTCACATCTCTCCCCTCCCTCACACTCTCTCTTTCTCACCCACTCCTCCTCTGACTCTCTCTCTCCCCACCCCTATTTCTCTCTCACCCCAACTCTCTCACCTCCCCTCTCTCTTACCCCTCTCTGTCTCACTACTCTAACTCTTTCTCCCCTCTAAATCTCTTTTCCCCACTCTCTACCCCCTCTCACCCCTTCTATCTCCACCGCCTCTCACCCCCTCTCTCTTTCCCCCTCTCTCTTCCCCCTCTTTCACCCCTTTTCTCTCACCCACCCTCACCGCACACTGTCTCTCACCACTCTCTCTCCCCTCTCTCACTCCTCTCTCCCCACTTTCTCACCCTGCTCTCTCCATGCACTCTGTCTCGCCCCTTCTCTCTCACCACCCCTCTCTCACACACTCTGTCTCATCCCTTCTCTCCCTTTCACCGCCTCACCCACACACCCCCTCTCTATCACCTCCACTCTCTCTCTCACACACTCTCTCTCAGCCCCTCTCTCACACCGTCCCTCTCTCTCAACCCCTCTCTCTCACCCTTTCTCTCTAACCCCACACTCTCAGCCCCTCTCACTCTCTTTTCACGACTCTCTCTCACCCCCTCTCTCTCCCACCCCTCTCTCTCTCCGCCCTCTCTCTCTCTCCCACCCCAATCTCTTTCACATCCCCCTCCCTCTCACACTACTCTCACACATCCTCGCTCTCTCACCCCCTCCATCTCTCCCACCCTCTCTATTTCTCTTTCTCATCCCCTCTCTCTCTTTCTCTCTGCCTCTCCCTCACCCCTCTCTCTCACACACAACCCACTCTCTCTGAACACCTCTCTCTCAGCCCTGTTTCTCTCTCAGCCCCCCCTCTCTCAGCCCCTTCTGTCTCTCACCCCAATCTCTCTCACCCCCCTCTCTCTCACCCCTCTCTCTCACCCACCGTCTCTCTCTCACACCCCTCTCACACACCCCTCTCTCCCTCACCCCCTCTCTCACTCCCACTCTCTCTGAGCCCCTCTCTCTCAGCCCCGTTTCTCTCTCTGCCCCCTCTCTTTCAATCCCCTTTCTCTCTCACTCCCCCTTTCTCAAGCCCCATTCTCTCTCAGTACCGTCTCGATCTCACCCTGCTCTCTCTCATCTCTCCCCTCCCTCACACTCTCTCTCTTTCTCACCCTCTCATCCTCTGACTCTCTCTCTCCCCCACCCCTATTTCTCTCTCACCCTAACTCTCTCACCTCCCCTCTCTCTTACCCCTCTCTGTATCACTACTCTAACTCTTTCTCCCCTCTAAATCTCTTTTCCCCACTCTCTACCCCCTCTCTCCCCTTCTCTCTCCACCGTTTCTCTCCCCCTCTCTCTTTCCTCCTCTCTCTTCCCCCTCTCTCACCCCCCCTCTCTCACCCCCTCACCACACACTGTCTCTCACCACTCTCTCTCCCCTCTCTCACTCCTCTCTCCCCACTCTCTCTCCCCGTTCTCTCCCCACACTCTGTCTCGCCCCTTCTCTCTCACTCCCTCTCTCTCTCACCACCCCTCTCTCACGCACTCTATCTCACACACTCTCTCTCAGACCCTCTCTTTCACACCCCCTCTCTCTCTCAACCCCTCTCTCTCACCCTCTCTCTCTCAACCCACACTCTCTGCCCCTCTCACCCTCTTTTAACGCCTCTCTCTCACCCCCTCTCTCTCACCCCTCTTTCTCACCCCCTCTCTCTCAACCCTTCCCTCTCACACCCACTCTCTCTGCCCCTCTCTCTCATCCCCTCACTCTCACGCCACCCTCTCTCACCCCTCTCTCTCAAAACCTCTCTCTCTCACACACCACTGCCTCTCACCCCCTCTCTCAGCCCCTCTCTCCCTCTTTCAACGGTTCTCTCACACCCCTCTCTCTCATCCCCTCTCTCTCACACACACTCTCTCTCTCACCCCCTTTCTCTCAACCCGCGCTCTCTCAGCCCCCGCTCTCAGCCCCTTCTGTCTCTTTCCCCACTCTCTCTCTCACCACTCTCTCTCACATCCCCCTCTCTCTCTCACCACCTCTCTCCCTAAACCCCCCTCTCACACCCACTCTCTCTGAGCCTCTCTCTCTCAGTCCCGTTTCTCTCTCAGCCCCCTCTCAAGCAGCCCCTGTTCTCTCATCTCTCCCCACCCCCACACTCTCTCTTTCTCACCCTCTTATCCTCCCATTCTCTCTTCCACCCCCACCCCTATTTATCTCTCACCCCTCTCTCTCACCCCTCTCTCTCACCCTCTCTCTCACTCCCTCACTCGCTCACTCCCTCTTTCACTCACCACCCACCTCTCAAACCCGTCTCTCTCATAACCTCACTCTCTCACACCCTCAATCTCTCACCCTCCTGTCTCTCACCCTCATCTCTCTCATCCTCTCTCTCTCACTCTATCTCTCGCTCACTGACTCTCTCTCACACCCACTCTCTCTTACCACCCTCTCTCTCAACACCCCTCACTCTCTCATCCCCTCTCTTTGTCACACCCTCTCTTTCTCCCAATCCAATCTCTTTCTCATCCCCCCTCTCTCACATTCTCACACACCCTCGCTCTCTCACCCTCTCCCTCTCTCCCACCATGTCTGTGTCTCGTTCTTATCCGCTCTCTCCTTCTCACTCCCCCCTCTCACCCTCTCTCATCTCTCACCCCCACTCTCTCCCACACCTTCTCTGTCTCTCACTCCCACCTCCCTCTCACCTCCTTCTCACCTAGCTCTCTCTCTCACCCACCTATCTCTCCCACCCCACTCTCTCTCTTCACCTCTCTCTCTCACACCTCCCTCTCTCTCTCACCCCCTCTCTCTCCCACCCCTCACTCTCTCAACCCTTCTCTCACACCCTCTCCCTCTCTCATCACCCTCTCTCTCTCAACCCCGCTCTCTCACCCCTCTCTCACCCCTCTCTTTGTCACCCTCTCTCTCTCATTCCTTCTCTCTCACTTCCTCTCTCTCGCACCCCGCTCTCTCTCTCACATACCCTCTCTCTCACCCCCCTCTCACCAACCCCTCTCTCAACCCCCAGCACCTTCACATCCCCTCACTCTCTCACTCCCCCTCTCTCTCATCCCTCTCTCTCTGTCACACCCTCTCTCTCCCACCATCTCTCTGTCTCTTTCTCATCCCCCTCTCTTTCTCACTCCCTCTCTCACCCTCTCTCTCACCTCTCATCCCCCTCTTTGCACCCTCTCTCTATCAACCCTCTCTCTCTCACCCCCTCTCTCTCCCAACCCTCTCTCTCTCTCAACCCCTCTCTCACACCCTATCTCTTTCATCCCCCTCTCAAAACCCTCACTCTCTCATCCCCTCACTCTCTCACACACTCAGTCTCTCACCCCCCTTTCTCGCAACCCCCTGTCTCTCACCCTCTCTCTCACCCACTCTCTCACTCACTCTCTCTCTCACTCCCCTCTCTCTTGCCACCCCCGCTCTCAATGCCCCTTACTCTCTCATCCCCTCTCTCTCTCACACACATCTCTCTCTCACCACCTCTCTCTCACCCTTGTCTCTCTGTCAAACCCTCTCTCTCTCCCACGCCAATCTCTTTCACATCCCCTCCCTCTCTCTCACACACACTTTCACACACTCTCGCTCTCTCACCCTCGCCCTCTTTCCACCATCTCTCTGTCTTTTTCTCATCCCCTCTATCTCCTTCTCACTTCCCCTCTCTCACCCTCTCTCTCATCTCTCACCCCACTCTCTCCCACCCCTTCTCTGTCTCTCACTTCAACCTCCCTCTAACCTCTCTCACCTAGCTCTCTCTCTCTCACCCGCCTCTCTCTCTCCCACCCCACTCTCTTTTCACCCCCTCTCTCTCACACCTGTCTCTCACCTTCTCTCTGCCCCACCCCTCGCGCTCTCAAACCCTCTCTCACAAACACTCCCTCTCTCATCACCCTCTCTTTCTCAACCCCTCTCTCTCACCCCTCTCTCTCACCCTCTCTCTCTCATTCCCTCTCTCTCACGCTCTCTCTCTCTGACCCCCTCTCACCACCCCCTCTCTCAACCCCCCTCACTCGCTCATCCTCTCAATCTCTCACACCCCTTTCTCTCAACCCCTCTCTCTCACCCCTTCTCTCTCTTAGCATCCCCTCTCTCAACCTCCCTCACATTCTCATCCCCTCTCTCACACCCCCTCTCTCTCAACCCCTCTCTCTCACCCTCTCTCTGTCAACCCCTCTCTCTTACCCCTCTCTCACACCCCTCGCTCTCACCCTCTCTCTCTCTCATTCCCTCTCTCTCACGCCCCCTCTCTCTCACCCCCCACACACCACCCCCTCTCTCAACCCCCCTCACTCGCTCATCCCCTCAATCTCTCACTCCCTCTCTCTTTCGCCCCCTTCTCTCTCTTACCATCCCCTCTCTCAACCTCTGTCACTCTCTCACCCTCTCTCTCTCACCACCCTCACTCTCTCAACCCTCTCTCTCACCCCCCTCTCTCTCACCCCCTCTCTTTCACACCATCATTTCTCTAACCCCTCTCTCTCACCCCCTCTCTCTCACACCTCTCTCTCTCACCCCCCCTCTCTCTCAGCCCCTCTCTCCCTCTTTCAACGCCTCTCTCTCACCTCTCTCTCTCATCCCCTCTCTCTCTCTCACACGAACTCTTTCTGTCTCACTCCACTCTCAGCCCGCTCTCTCTCGGCCCCCACTCTCTCAGCCCATTCTGTCTCTCTCCCCACACACTCTCACCCCTTTCTCTCACCCCTCTCTCTCACCCTCTCTCTCACTCCCTCGCTCTCTCACTTCCTAACTATCTCACCCCCTCTCTTTCACGCCCTCTCTCACTGATCACTCCCCTCACCATCCCCCTCTCAAACCCCTCTCTCTCTTAACCTCACTCTCTCACACCCTCAATCTCTCACCCTCCTCTCTCTCACCCACGTCTCTCACTCTCACCCCCCACATCCCCCTCTCTCTCTCACCCCCTCTCTCCCTCCCTCTCTCTCTCTCACCCCCACTATCTCTGAGCCCCTCTCTCAGCCCCGTTTCTCTGTCAGTCCCCTCTCTCTCAGCCCCTTCTCTCTCACTCCACTCTCTCTCAGCCTCCTTTCTCTCTCAGCACACTCTCTATCTCACCCTGCTCTCTCTCATCTCTCCCCTCCCTCACACACTCTCTCTTTCTCACCTTCTCATTTTCTCATTCTCTCTCTCTCCCACCCCTATTTCTCTCACCCCCTCTCTCCCACCCCCTCTCTCTCAGCCCTCTCTCTCTTCCACCCCAATCTCTTTCGCATCCCCCTCTCTCACAGTACTCTCACACACCCTCGTTCTCTCACACCCTCCATCTCTCCCACCCTCTCTCTTTCTCTTTCTCATCCATTCTCTCTCTTTCTCACTCCCTCTCTCTCACCCTCTCATCTCTCACACCCCTCACCCCGTCTCTCTCCCAATGCCTTCTCTCTTCACCCCGTCAATCTGCCACCCCTCTCTCTCTCTCAACCCCTCTCTCTCTCACATACCTCTCTCTCTCACACCCTCTCTATTTTACCCCCTCTCTCACTCCCTCTCTCTCTCACACCCCTCTCTCACACTCGCTCTCTCACTCACCACCCTTCTCACCACCCCACTCTCAAACCCCTATCTCTTATAACCTCACTCTCTCACACCCTCAATCTCTCACCCTCTTCTCTCTCATCCACCATCTCTCTCACCCCTCCACATCCCCCTTTCTCTCACTCCCTCTCTCTATCACCCCTCTCTCTCTTACTCCCACTCTTTCTGAGCCCCTCTCTCTCACCCCCTCCATCTCTCCCACCCTCTCTCTTTCTCTTTCTCATTCCCTCTCTCTCTTTCTCACTCCCTCTCTCTCTCCCTCTCTCTCACTCATCTCTCACATCCCTCACCCCCTCTTCTCCCACCCCCTTCTCTCTTCACCCACCCCCTTCTCTCTTCACCCCATCTCTCTCTCACCCCTCACTCTCTCACCCCCTCTCTCTCAACTGCCCTCTCCCCCTCTCACATCCCCTCACCCGCAACCCCTCACCCCCCCACCCCTCTCCCTCTCTCACACCCTTTGTCTCTTGCCCCTCGCTCTCTCTCTATGATCCTACCCCTCACTCCTCCCATTCACCCGTCTATCACCCACTCTCTCTCACACCCTCTCCTTCTCAATCCACTCTCTCTTACCCCCTCTCCACTTTCCCTCTCACCCCAACCCCCTCTCTCTCACCACGATCTCTCTTTTTCACTCACTATCTCTTTCTCACGCCCTCTCTCTCACCCCCCTCTATCATCCTTATCCCTCAACCCTTCTCTCTCACAGACACTCTCTCTCACTCCCATCTCACCCCACACTCTCTCACCAATCTGTCTCTCTCTCTATCTCTGTCCCACCCCCTCTTTCTCATACCCATTCTCTCATGCCCCTTCTCTCTCAGACACCACGTCTCTCTAACACCCATTCTCTCTCACACACACCCTCTCTCACAACCCCTCTATCTCTCCCCCTCTCTCCCCTCTCTGTCCCGCTCTGCCCCCTCTCCCTCTCCCCATCTCTCCTCTTCTCTCTCCTCCCCTCTCTCTCCCCCTCTCTTTCCCCCTCTCTCTCTGCGCAGTCTTTCTCTCCCCACTCCTCCTCTCTCTCCCCCTCTCTCTCCCCCCTCCATCCCCCTCTCTCACGCCCCCATCGCCCCTCTCTCTCACTCGGTCTCTCTGCCTCTCTATCTCTCTGTCTCCCTGTCTCTCTTGTTCTCTTAGCTCTCCCTCCCTCTCTCGCTGCCTCTGTCTCTCTTGTGCCCCCCCCCTTATCCGTCTGTCTCTCTCTTGCCCCCTCTATCTCTCTCAAACTGTCTGTCTCTCTGTCTCTCTCAGGTCTCCCTCTCTGTCTCGCTGCCTCTGTCTCTCTCGTGTGAACTTATCCCTCTCTCTCATCCCTCTGTCTCTCACTCGCCTCCTCTCTCTTCTCTCCCCCAATCTCTTGCTACCCCTCTCTCCCCCCCCCCCTCTCTCTCTCTCACACCCTGTCTTTCTCACTCTTTCTCTCGGTCTCTCTTTCTCAAACTCTCACCCTCCCTCACGCTCTCATGCTCTCTCTGTATTTCCCTCCCTCTCTCCCTCTTTCTTGCGACCCTCTCTCTCATCTCACTGTCTCTCTCGCTCGCTCTCTCACTGATGCTCTGTCTGTCGGTCTGTCTCTCTCCATCTCTCACCTCTTCTCTCTCATTCTTGCTCTATGTCTCTCTCTGTCTGTGTGTTGCTCTTTATTGCTGGAACAGCACAGCAGGTCAGGCAGCATCCAGGGGACAGGAGATTCGACGTTTCGGGCACAGGCCCTTCTTCAGGAATCCTTCCTGAAGAAGGGCCTGTGCCCGAAACGTCGAATCTCCTGTTCCCTGGATGCTGCCTGACCTGCTGTGCTGTTCCAGCAATAAAGTTTCAACTTTGATCTCCAGCATCTGCAGACCTCACTTTCTCCTGTGTGTTGCTCTCTCTCACCGTCTCTCTTTCTCAGTCCTCCCCTCTCACCTTCTCTCTCTCGCACCCCTCTCTCTCATCCCTCTGTCTCTCACGTGCCCCCATATCTCGCTCTGCCCTCCTCTCTCTCGCCCTCCCCATCTCTCTGCCTCTCGCTCACTCTCCCTCGCTCGCTTATGCTCTCTCTGTCCCTCTCTTTATCCCCTAGCACTTTCTATCCTTCTCTCTCCCCGTGTCTCTCCCCTTTCTATTTCTGTCGCACCTCTCTCGCCACTCTCTTGCTCTCTCTAGATCAGTCTCTCCCTCTCCCCCTCACCCTCTCTCCCACACACATCTCACTCTCTCCCACCCTTGCTCTCATCTCACTCTTGCTCTCTCATTCTCTCTTGCACCTCTCTTGTGCACCTCTCTCCCTCTCTCTCTCTTTCTCTTTGTTTCACCCCTGTCTCGCCCCACTCTCGCTCACTCTCTCCCTCTCTCTCTCTATCACCCCCTCGCTCTCCTCTCTCGCTCTGTCTCGCTCCTCTCTTTCCCATTTGCTTCGCTCTCTCTCGCTCCCCTCTCTCTCGCCCTCCCCTCTCATTCTCCCTCCCTTCACTCTCCCTCTCCTCCAACTCTCCCTTCCCTCTCTCGCCCTCCCCTCTATCGCCCTCTTCTCTCTCGCCCTCCCCTCTCTCCCTCCCGTCTCTCACCCTCCTGTCTCTCGCCCTCCCCTCTCACTCTCCCTCCCCTCTCACTCTCCCTCCCCTCTCTCGGCCTTCCCTCTCTCTCTCACTCTCCCTCTCACCGCCCCTCTCTCTGCGTCTCTCCCTCTCGCCCTCTGTCTTCTCCCCTCTCTACCCCCTCTCTCTACCCCTTCTCTCCTCACAGTCTCTCTAACCCCCTCTTTCTACACCCCTCTCTCTACACCCTTTCCCTTCCCACTCTCACGCCCTCCTCTCCCCTCCACTCTCCCTCTCCTCTCTCCTTCTCCTCTCTCCCCCTCCTCGCTCCTCCCCCTACTCTCCCAGTCCTCTCTTCCTTCCTCTCTCTTGCTTCCTCTCCCCCTCTCTCTCCTATCGATTCTCTCACTTCCTCTCTCTTCCCTCCTCTCTCTCCCCTACTCCATCTCCCCTCCTCTCTCCCATCCTCTCTCTCTCGCCTATCCTCTCTCTCCCACCTTCTCTTTTCCCTCTCACTCTCTATCTGCTCTCTCTTCCCCCCTCTCTCCGCGCTCTCTGTTCCCCTTCTCTCGGTCCCCCCTCTCGCTCCAGTCTCTTGCCCCCTCTCTCATTGTCTCCTCCCCTGTCGTTCTTTCTCTCCCTCTCACTCTATCTCCCTCTCCTTCTTCTCTCATTCTCGATCCCCCTTCCTCGGTGTCTCTCTCCCTCCCCACCTCCCATCGTTTCTCTTTTCCTGCATCTCTATCCCGCCCTCCCCCTCTCTGTCTGACACACTCTGTCCCCTGATTCTTTCCTCTCCCTCTGAACCAGAGTCTGGGGAGTTCGTGGTGGCGCGGCTGCGTGTGGGGGGTTGGGGATGTGATGTGGGAGGTGGTAGGAGGGAAAATTGGGTCGAGACAGAATTGTGGGAGGGAGACAGAGTCGTCAGGAGAGACAAGGGGAAGGGGGACAGGGAGGTGTGAAGGCATGTGGAGAAACCGATGTTGGGGGTGTGTGAGAGAGAGGGGGAAGAGGAAGAGTGAAAGGGAGAGGTGGTGAGGAAGAGAGAGTGTCCTGAAAGAGCGAGAGAGAGGGAGAGAATTGAGGAGGAAAAGTGGGGGAGAGGGAATGGGAGGCCAGGTTGTAGTGGGGGATCAGAGGGAGTTAAACACAGCTCCTGAGCTCAGGGCGCGGTGGCCTCTCCTTCCCTGAGGACCAGGACTTGGGGCTGAGTCTGTCTCTCTCCAGCTTAGCTTCTCTAACACAAAGACACACAACAACATTGGTCGCTCTGCTGCTTGGCATGCTTTAATCAACATTTTTGTTGTTTACAAATGGAAGTGATGGATACGGTCAGTGGGATGGTGCCTTTTCGCACTGGCCCCTGAGTTGTGAGAAACATTGAAATGTTTCCCTGGAACCCCCCTGTGGGATAAGGAGGGACAAACCAGCTCTACCCTCAGTCTGTTACCATAGCGACAGGCTGTTCCATCGCTGAAACAGTGAACTGAAATGAGAAAATTCCGGATGGATTGATTAATGAGGGAATTTGATGGATGGATGGATTTCAGTGAAGGGATATTTCAGCACATTCTTCAGCTGCTGCCTGAACTTAGTCTGGGTCACGGCATAAATCGCGGTGTTTGTGCAGCAACTGAGGAGCTGCAGCATGAAGCCCAATTCCCCCACAAAAGGATCAAGATACACAGACCCAGACGCAATATGAATCAACCTGTTCCATAGAGAATAAAGCATTAACGTTGACCATAACAGGATGAAATTGGCCGAGATCACAAACAGCAAAATGATGGATTTTTTTCGGTTTCTCATTTCAGTGTCAGACTGAGCGTCCCCATTGGTGTGAGCGCGGAGTCGCCTGCGGGCTCTGCTGGTCACTAAAATGTGTCTGACGGTGAGAACATTGAGCAGCAGAATCAGAAGAAATGGGACACACGGGGTTAGAATGTGGTGGAGGAACTCGATTGTACCCCAGACACTGGAGGTTCGAACAGCGTCGGTTACATAACAAAACCAGGGTGGGTTCCCCAGCCAATACCAAGCCGTGAGCATAAAATACCAGGAAATGTTCTTTAAACAGCTCAGCACAGTCACTGCTCCCAGAACCACAGCCGCCGTTTTCTCACTGCAATATTTACTTTTCAGCTTCTGGCGACAAATGGCCACAAACCGATCAAAGGTGAAAGTGACGGTGAACCAGACAGAGCAGTCAGTGGCTGCATAAAGCAGGACGGCGTGGATATTACACACGGGGACGGAGTCCATCAGGAAATAAAATTGTTCCCAATAAACAATGGGAATGTGTCTCAGGATCAGGTCGAGGATAATGACCAGGAGATCCGCCGCTGCCATGGCCCCCAGGTAACGTCTGACACATGGAGATAATCCACAATCTTTATAAAGCAGGACGTAGATGGTCACTATGTTAACTGTGAGGAAGGAAAACAAACCCATTATCCATCAGCCTGGAGGCAAAGGGACCCGTTTGATTGCGGACCCAGTGAGATTTTCAAATGTGTCCCTGTATTCAGGGATTTATTAAAATAATTGGAGCTGGAATAACAAATGGGAAGGTCTGAATTACTGACAAAAATGTGACATAAACCACAAGAAACCCTCCTTCCCCAAACACACAAAGAGACATCCATAAGGACAGATGGTTTTAGAACATTCCCAAACACTCAATCACTCGAGAGCAGACACAGGTCACTCCTTCCCAGTTCTTAATACGGAAGGTGGAAATGTTGCTGTCCTGAAGGACTCTCTCCCAGTTTCCTGAAGACAAACGGAGTTTGGGAATTCCTGTATTTTGGTCTAAATTGTGGTCGATCCTGTGTCGTGAAGAAATGTAAACACAGGGAAAACGTATTCACCCCTTTACCTGACTGACGGGCCTTTGGAACAGTGTCTCCTTCTGCCTGGAACGGGATCTCTTCCCTCGTAATCTTATCGTTTGTTCAATTCACTGACGTCCGGCCGTTCACAAACGATGTCAGGGACAGAACGTTCCGGGGAATGACAGTTATAGAATGTTGGGGACAGAACCTTCCAAGGAACATCACTTATAGGATGTTGGGACATAAAGTTCAGGGGAACACCTTGACCTGTCCATCACCTTTTCCCCCATCCACCCCACCCTCCTCTCTGACCTATCACTTCTCCCCCACATCCATCTTCTGATCACCTTTCCCAGCTTCCTTCCCCCCAGCCAAAGCCCCAGTCCCCTCCCATTTATCTCTCAGCTCCCCGGTCCACAAGTCTCATTCCTGATGAAAAGATTATGCCTGAAACGTTCATTCACCTGCTCCACGGACGCTGCCTGACCTGCTGTGCTTTTCCAGCACCACACTCCCAGTCAGAAAACAGTCCGACATCGTCATACTCACGGGACCAGGCCTGATGGTTCATGTTTCATGAAGACCCATCACCATCCCTGGGCAATCCTGTCCCACCGGCAGGATAGACACACCAGTGATGGGGACTCCCTGGGATACAGTCAGGGAAGGAGTTACCCTGCAATTCCCCAACATTAATTCCAGAATCCAGGAAATCTCATGGTAACAGATCATGGTCAAGGAAATCGCCTGAGAATGGATATCTCCTGCCTCCCACCCCTCCTCTCGGTGATAACTCAGTTCCCCTCGATGTTAGAAACAAATCAGAGGAAGCACTAAAAGTGACAAGGACACAGAACCTCCTCTGGGTGTGGGACTTCAATGTTCATCACCAAGAGTGTATCCACAGGCCCACCACTGACTGAGCAGTGAGGGGCCTCACATACACAGCAGTCAGACTGGGGGAAGTGATAGGTGAACCAACAAGAGGGAAACATTCTCATCAAACCCCTTGTCCCAGAGGGATCTGTCCCTAACAGTATCTGTAGGAGCAGCCAGCACACAGTCCTGGTGGACGGGATGTCACAGCCTCATATTGAAGACCCTGCCCACTGTGTTATGTGGCACTCCCTCCTGTGAAGTAGGGACATACTTCTAAAGGACCAAGCACATGGAAGCTAGCCATCCATGAGACACTGTGTGCTAGCAGCAGCTGCAGCATCAATGGCCTTCCCTCCATCATAAAGTCAGAAGTGGCCTATTCACTGATGGTTCCAAAATGTTCTGCACTAATCCCAACTTCACCTGTACTGAAGCAGGCTATTCAGCCCATCAAGAGTTTTATTCAAGACAACATCCACCTGGTCCAGGACCTGATCCATTTCTGTCGACGGGCTAGTCTGCCGAGCGCCTTCCTGCTCTCGACCAGGAGAAGGTGTTCAACAGGATCGATCACGAATACCTGCCCGGGACTCTGCGGGCATTTGGGTTCGGGATGCTGTTCCTCGCCCCGATCCAACTTTTGCATACCACTGCAGAGTGTCTGGTTAAAGTTAACGGTTCCCTGGCGGCTCCCCTTCACTTCAGGAGAGGAGTACATCAAGGCTGCCCTCGTCCAGCCAGCTGTATTCCCTGTGCGTGGAGCCTTTCCTGCGCCTCTTGCGGGGGAGGTTGTCGGGGCTGGTTCTGCATGGTGTGGGCACTGGGTTGGTCCTCTCGGCTTACGCTGCCAATGTGCTCTTCTCATTCATCGACCCGGCTGACCTGGGGAGGATGCGCGAGTGCCAGGTCATGTACTCGGCAGCGTCTTCCACCAGGATAAACTGGGCCAAATGTTCCAGACTACTGGTCGATCCGTGGCGGGTGGACTCTGCCGGAGGAGTTGCGGGGGTTCAGCTGGAGTACCACCCATCTCCTCTACCTGGGGGTCTACCTCAGCCCGGCTGAGGAATCCTGGCCGGCCAACTGGCAGGAGCTGGAGGCCAAAGTCTCGGCTCGCCTAGGCCGCTGGACAGGACTGCTCTGAGTGCTATCTTACAGGAGACGAGTGCTGGTCATAAACCAGCTGGTGGCCGACATGCTGTGCTACCGGCTGGTCACTTTTGTCCCTCCTCCTGGCTTTGTCCCTGCCTTCCAGAGAACGTTGGTCGACTTCTTCTGGAACAAAAAGATGCACTGGGTCGCTGCGCAGGTTCTGAGTCTCCCTATTGAGGAGGGCGGTCAGTCGCTGGTGTGCGTCTGCACCCAGGTCACGACGTTCCGCCTTCAGACCTTGCAGCAATACATTTACGTCGAGCCTCCTTCTCGGTGGGGCGTACTGGCTACGTATTTTTTTCCGCCAGGTGCGTAACCTCAATTACGACATGCAGCTCCTGTTTGTCGACCGTGACGGTTTGGAGGTTGCCCTCAAGACACTGCCTATCTTTTACCAGGACCTGATCACTGTCTGGAATATGGTCGAATCGCGTCGCCGCTACCCTCCGGCTGGAGTAGCGGCTGTCATCAGGGAGCCATTGCTCAGGAATCCGCACCTCCGTACTCGCGGGTTCGAGTGGCTGTCAGAGGGGAGGGCCGTGGTGGCGAGGGTGACAAGGGTCGGGGACGTGCTGGGTGCCGGGAGCCTGGGCTGGACGCTGCAGCATGACATAGCGAGCAGGGCAGTGGTAGACGTCCGGTACGTGGCCACCGCCATCCGACGCCTTAAAACAGCAATGCTCGGACCTGACGTAGTGCACCAGTTGGAGGATGCTCAGGTGTGCAGTGGGATTCCGTCCAGGCTCACCCCAGACCACACGGAATTTCACATTGGCACAAGGTCCTGTACTTCCCGCGGGAGCCTGTGCCCCACAACCTGAGCTGCCTCTGGAATTTTTATTTTGTCCCTTTTAAGGACGTAAAAAGGCGGGTCCTATATCGACTGCTGCTGCACACCGTCCATCTCTTCTCCCTCATCCACCGTCCGGACGCGCCTTGGCGTGCCCATTTGCGACTGGGCGGTGAGGATCCCCAATGGAGGCTCTCTAGGCGGGAGTCCTCCCCTTTCTCTCGGGGAGCTGGAGTGGAGGGTCCCCTGCAACCGCAGACTGCGTTGGTTCATAGACTCCCAGCCCAACTGCTTGTTCTGTGGCGCTGTGGAGTCCGTGGACCACGTGTATATTGGGTGTGGGCCTTTGCACTCCATTTTTGATTTTCTGAAAAACCTCCTCCTCTGCTTTTGGCTGCACTTCAGTCCCACGCTCCTGATCTTCGGGCACCCGGTACGGAGGAAGGAGGGCAGGTCTGAAGACCTCCTCATGGGTCTGGTCCTGGGCCTGGTTGAACTGACCATAAACAGGACCAGGCAGCAGGCCGTGGAGGGGGTCCTTAGGGACTACTGCCTGCCCCTCTTCTGCTATGTTAGAGCCCGGGTGTCCTTGTAGAAGCAGTACGCGGTGTACACCAACATCCTGGAGTTGTTCACGGAGAGGTGGGCGCCGCAGGGAGTGGAGTGCATTAGTTCCCCCTCCAACTCTATTTTGATTTAATCCCTGCCCTCCCCTTCACTGTTTGATCACACAGCATTACCCTTTGATGTGAAGGGCACTGCTTGTCACTTTCCTTTCTTCCTGGTCGTGGAAATTTGAATAAAGATTCGTGCACCTTGTGTATCTCACTGTGTCTCACACCTGTACACGCACAACATGGATGCTGGGGAAAAATAAGCACTAAAAATAAACGGAAGTGTCAGACATCATGTTCACTAAAAAACACAAGAGATTTAAACAGGAACAGAATGCGGCCATTCTGCCATTAGATGCTGTTACTCAGCTATTGGAGCAGATCTTTTAACCTTTCCAACCTGTTACACAGGAAATGCAGGGAAGATACAGCCTTTCAAAGCTGCTACATAGGAATACGGGGAGGGAGGGGGGATACTGAGCCAGGAGCAAGAATGAATAAGGGAGAAATCAGTCTCTATCAAATTATTGACTGCAGTGACCAGTGCTGGGACCTCAACTATTTGCAAATTACATCAATGGTTTGCAGAAATGGAACAAACATGTTCTAACTAAATTTGAACTGACAGTAAGATTGATATAAACTGAAGTTATCAAGGGGAGGTAGAGACTCTGTAAATGGATAAGTAACAGACAACAACTTGGCAGATCGAATATAATGTGGGTAACTGTGAACCTGTGATCTTTTTTCAGGAAGAATAACAGGCTGTGTATTACATAGATAGAGAGGGATTACACGACTTAGTGATACCATGTGTACTGGAGGGTTCACGCTGACCTGTCCAGAAATGGGAAGTGTGGCCCCATCACTCTGATGGTCTGCTCCCTGATGTTCTCAGTGGCCCCATTACTCTCAGAACATACCGGATATTTTGATGTGGTTGGTTGGTGGTGGGACTTGGTGAGGGGGAGGATGTTTTGAGCCCTGTACAACTGGGACAGCCTTTTAAAAGGCGATCATTCCTTTTTGCGTGGAGACGCGAGGACAATGGAAATGGCTGCCTGCTTCTGAATGAAGAGGCTTTGCCTGTTCCCAGGACAGCGGGTATTCAACAACATGATGAACTGTACCTGGGCACACTGTAACGTTAAGGGGGTGAGAGACGGAGGGTCCAATCACAGGAATGGAAACTAAAGGTATTACCAGATCAGCTGAAATGGTAAGATATTCCACACTCTCAATCCACCTCACAGAACCAGCCCAGACACCATAAACCCAGAGGAGATGTCTATTCATCGTGAAACACTGTGCAGACCAGGCCAGTGTACTGCTCAGTACAATCCAGCAATCTGTCCAGATCATGTCAGAGCATTTACCTTTAAATCATCTGTCGAGTATGCGAAGCTGGGATAGAGACAAAAAAAACCCTTCTGATGCTGGAATCCAAAGTAGACAGGCAGGAGGCTGGAAGAACACAGCAAGCCTGGCAGCATGAGGAGGTGGAGAAATCGACGTTTTGGGAGTAACACTGCTGAAGGTGTCCTGAAGGTTTACACGGGAAATGTCAAATTCCACACCTCCGAATGCTGCCTGGCTTGCTGTGTTCATCCAGCCTCCTGCCTGTTAAGTGTGAGAAGCAGTAGAGACCACACCCATGAATTGATCGATAAACCCGGATTAAACATCTGTTCATCACCAGGAGCTGCGCAGTGATCACCAATTTGTAACCTGGAGCAGTTACCCTCCAAGCATGAAGGACTGTGTACACCACCCCACTGCATTGATCTGTTAACCAGGAGCAGTTACCCTCCCAGCATGTAGGACTGTGTACACCACCCCACTGCATTGTCTGTTAACCAGGAGCAGTTACCCTCCCAGCATGTAGGACTGTGTACCCCAACCCAGTGCATTGATCTGTAACCCAGGAGCAGTTACCCTCCCAGTATGTAGGACACTGTACTGCACCCCAGTGCATTGATCTGTAAACCAGGTACCGTTACGCTCCTAGTATATAGGATTGTGTACACCATCCCAGTGCATTGATCTATAAAACAGGAGCAGTTACCCTCCCAGGATCTAGGACTCTGTACTCCACCCCAGTGTATTGATCTGTAACCCAGGAGCAGTTACCTCCCCAGTGAATTGATCTGTAACCCAGGAGCAGTTACCCTCCCAGCATGTATGACTGTGTACACGACCACAGTGCATTGCTCAGTAGCACTGTGTTAGATCGTGGGGAAACTTGCAGCCCATGCTGGAAGTGACAGGATGTGCAGCTCCCACCCATTTCCAGCTCCATCTCTCCATTGTGTCCTGACAAGGGGATGTTGTGGGTGTGAACAAGACTGCCACAGAGATACAGAGATGGAGGGGGAATCAGTTTAAACAATAACAAATGGGAGGGCTGTGGGAAATAGACACAGAGGGGGAGACAGAGAGACAGCGTTATGGAAGGATGTTTTCCCAGGTTTCAGAATGCAGAAATGAAAACATTTTAACAGCATCGTGTAACATAAGTGTTTTCAAGAATGGTAGGTGGACAGGATATTGGTGGGAGTTCAGATGATGCGGAGTTTTGGATGAGTATTTGTCCTGCAGCTTTGTATCTGGGTGGAGGGTCAGCAGAGTCTTTGACTCATTGAGCTAAATATAACAATAATTTGTCTCAGTGCCATTTCCATTGAGTGTGACAGAGGGATCATCCACACGGGGCCGAGCTATTTTCCTGGTGCTATCCTATCGAACTCACCTCATTAACTACCCACCCCATCCCATGGCTGGAGGTACTCACCATCGCCTGGTTGCCCTTGGATATTCCATGACCCCTGACACTGGGGCCATCTTTAAAAGGCCAAGGGACACACAGTTGAGCTTTTTCAGTCTGCAGCTACCCTGCAGTTTACACCGAGCATGGCAGATAAGGTGTAATTACACCGCGGTTTGTCGACAGGGGCACGGAGAGCCTGGTGATTGGGCTAGTACAGAGGGGGAACATTCTCTTCTCAGAGGGGGCCACACCATCAGACCCACCGAGCATGATCTGAGCTCACCACCCAGCTCAGTGCAGTAACTGTGGTCTGAGGAAATGTCCAGCAATACATGATAAGCATCAATAACCTTCCCCGCTCTGTCAGGATAAGGGTCACCGTATTCTCTCTGCTCCCTCACACTCACGGTATATCTGTTATAGCATAGATCGCCGAACAAGGCTCATGCTCCACCACTCTCACTGCTGCATGCAGCACCTTCTCTGTCTCTCTGTCTCTGTCTGTCTCTCTTTCTCTCTCTCTCTCTCTCCCCCTCCACTTTACCCACCCCCCACCCACCACATTAATAACACTGCATGGATACAACACTGTGGACTGACTCCTTCCGGACACCTCACCATGACCACGTCCCCTACCCATACCAGCTAACAGCAGGGCCACCCACCCCCACACTCACTCCCTCCCTCCCCTTCTACCTTTCCAGGAGAAACAGCCTGGAATAGGACAGAAAGGGCCAAGCCCGGTGGTGGAGTCCCCGATATCCGTTCCCTCACCCCCCTCCCTCCCGCCATGTGGGGAGGACCCCGGTACGAGCCGGAGAGGACCAGGACGCCTCGTGTGGAGATTCTGAAACATCCACGTCCCACCAACCGAGTAAGGAGCAATGTTCAATGAAGGGCGATTCTAACTTTAAACACACAGGCAGCTCCGTGTCCCCCGGCACAATTTAGAAACCGTGGCCCTGCTGCCATCTCCCTTTTGTGTCGAGCTGGTACAAATGGAATCCCCACGGTCTCGGTGGGCAGGAGGGTGGGCTCACAACACATCGTCACCACCACCTCCCAGGAGAGGAGCACCGAGATTCCCTCCTACACCTCCTCCTGTAAACAGCTCAGATACTGAAACTAATCTGTGATATTAACTGCCCTCCCCACTTGTCCCGACATCTTCAATAATCTGTGCTCATATACACGCAGTGACCTCTGTTCCTGCATCCCATTTTTAATGGCACAGCCTGCTTTAGACTGTCTTTATTTATCTTTCGTACCAATCTGCATCACCTCACATTGCTCTGCATTGATCCCCATCTGCTATATACCTGAACACACCAATGTGTGATTTAACTGTTAAAGTTCCACACTGCCCTCCATAGATTTTACAATTCTTCCAGGTTCGATGCCATCTACAAATATTGAGATTGTCCTAGCGTCACAGTCCCCATGAAACATCTGAAATCCTGCCACACTCACGAGTGTGAGCAAGTGAAATATTGTTCCATGGACGGTGTCGAATAATGACATGCTGTCAACGGAGCAACAAAAATCCAGGCGGTCTGAATGAAATATTAACAAACCACAGAGCATGAGAGATCTGGATAGGTTCCACTTATCTATATTAATCAGGGTATGATGTGATGAAGTTGAAAGCGTGTACTGTACCTTTAGGAGTAGGTGAATGCTGTTCTGAACTGAGAGCTAACAAGCATCTGAGATATGAGAGAATGGCAGACCCAGAAACACATATTGCAAGAGAGCTGGAGTTGGGTAATAAGCAGTTAAGAGATTGGGGGTCTCAGAGTTGTGAATAGTTGACGCAAAATGTTCACTTTCAGAGGTAAAAAAATAAATTGATGTTTTTTATTTAAACTGTGGAATTTGTGAGTTCTCTGCCATTCATATTTGAACAGTTTTCAAGGTGAATTGAGCATTTCTTTATGTTTAATTGAAATTATCAGATGAGCTTCAATTCCTAACAATTCTTGTCAGTGTATCTGTGTGGTGCAGGTCTGGCAGTCTCTGTGGTGTTTAAAGTGATGCAATGCCACCCTCTGATGGCCTCTACACGCCACTGCACAGGCATTGGCCGAGGGTGAAAACCAACAGGGATTCATTCAGAGAGGGGGAGGGAGAGGGCAGCTGCTCCCAGCACCATGCAAACTGATGTCTTATCCACATACTGATCTAAATGTCCTTAAAACATTGTAAACTGTCACTGCTTTCACCGCTTCCTCTGGAAGTTCATTCCACACACAAGCCAGACTCTGTCTGAAATAATTACCTCTCATGATATTTGTGAATCATTTTTCCTCGCATCTTAAAGTATCCCTCAGTTTTGAATTCCCAACTGTAGGGAAAAGACATCAGCCCTTCTGCTTATCTGTACCCCTCACGATTTTGTAAACTTCTGTGAAGTTACCCCTTAATCTCATATTCTCCAGTGAAAAAAGTCCCAGCCTATCCAGCCTCTCCTTTTCGCTCACTCCCTCCATTCCCAACAACATCCAGGTTAATCTCTTCTGAACCCTCTCCAGTTTAATAATATCAAGGTCAGTTATATCAAAGTGTTTTCTAAGGGTACGGGAAGTCCAAAACTAGAGGACATAGGTTTAATGTGAGAGGGGAAACATTTAAAAGTGATCTTTTTCACCCAGAGGGTGGTGTGCCTATGGAATGATCGAGCAGGATGACCAGACTGGACACAGTATTCCAGAAGAGGTCTAACCAATGTCCTGTACAACCACAACATGACGTCCCAATTCCGATACTCAAAGGTCTGACCGATGAATGCAAGTGTGTTCAACACTTTCTTAACCACACGATCTATATGAGGTGCAAATTTAAAAGAATTGTACCTGACGGCCTAGGTCTCTGTCCTACAACACTGCCAAAGGCCCTACTTTTAACTGTATAGGTCCTGATCTTGTTTGATTTACCAAACCCAATACCTCGCAGTAATCCAAACTAAACACCATCTGCCACCCCTCAGCTCAGTGTGTGATATTACTGCAATCTCACCCTCCCCCTTCAATGTTAAAATGCCCATCCCTCTCCAGGATGCCTGCACACTCCGGCCTTGGGTTTCACAAAGACCCTGAGCTTGGGTAGCCTAGTGTGGTTCGTGGGAGGAGGTACAGATTGCAGTTGAGACAAATATCTTGCATTTGTTTAACAATACAAAGTGTTTTTTTTGTAATTGAGAAATGATAACCTGATTATAATAAATAGGAGAAAGTGAGGATGGCAGATGCTAGAGATCAGAGCTGAAAAGTGTGTTTTTGGAAAAGCGCAGCAGGTCAGGCAGCATCCAAGGAGCAGGAAAATCGACGTTTCGACGTTTCGAGCACTTCTTCAGGAATGAGGCTGGTGTGCTAAGCAGGCTAATATAAAAGGTAGGGAAGAGGAACTTGGGGGAGGGGCATTGGGAATGTGATAGGTGGAAGGAGGTGAGGGTGACGGTGATAGGCCGGACACTGGCCTACCGCAGCTACACTGGCACCACCCCCCACCTTTTCCTCCGCTCCATCGATGACTGTATCGGCGCTACCTCGTGCTCCCACGAGGCGGTTGAACATTTCATCCACTTTACTAACACCTTCCACCCCGACCTCAAATTCACCTGGACCGTCTCAGAATCCTCCCTCCCCTTCCGAGACCTCTCCATTTCTATCTTGGGCGACCGACTCAACACGGACATTTTCTATAAACCGACTGACTCCCACATCTGCCTAAATTACACCTCCTCCCACCCTGCCCCCTGTAAAAACGCCAACCATATTTTCCAATTCCTTCGCGTGGGCTGCAACTGCTCCCAGGAGGGCCAATTCCAATACCGAACAACCCAGATGGTGTCCTTCTTCAAAGACCGCAACTTCGCCTCAGACTTGGTCGACGATGCCCTCCACCACATCTGCTCCACTTCCCGCTCCTCCGCCCTTGAACCCCGCCCCCCCAATCACCACAAGGACAGAACCGCATTGATTCCTCACCTACTACCCCACCAACCTCCGGATACATCGTATCATCCTTCGTCATTTCCGCCACTTCCAGACAGACCCCACCACCAGGGATATCTTTCCCTCCCCTCCACTATCAGTGTTCCGGAAAAACCACTCCTTCCACCATTCCCTCGTCAGGTCCACAACCCCCACCAACCCAAACTCCACTCCTGGCAGCTTCCCCTGCAACCGAAAGAAATGCAAAATTTCGCCCACACCTCACCCCTCACTTCCCTCCAAGGCCCTAAGGGATCCTTCGATATCTGCCACAAATTCACCTGCTCCTCCAACCACATCATTTACTGCACCCGCTGCACCCGATGTGGTCTCCTCTACATTGGAGAGACAAGCCGCCTACTTGCGGAACGTTTCAGAGAACACCTCTGGGACACCCGTACCAACCAACCCAACCGCCCCATTGCTCAACACTTTAACCCCCCCTCCCACCCAACCAACTACATGCAGGTCCTTGGCCTCCTCCATCGCCAGACCATGGCAACAAGACGCCTGGAGGAAGAGCACCTCATCTTCCGCCTAGGAACCCTCCAACCACAAGGGATGAATGTGGATTTCTCCAGCTTCCTCATTTCCCCTTCACCCACCTTATCTCAGTCCCAACCCTCAGATTCAGCACCATCTTCTTGACCGGAATGTTCTTCCCGACCTCTCCACCCCCACCCCCTCTCCGGCCTATCACCGTCACCCTCACCTCCTTCCACGTATCACATTCCCAATGCACCTCCCGCAAGTCCCTCCTCCCTACCAATTATCTTAGCCTCCTTGGCACACCAGCCTCATTCCTGAAGAAGGGCTTATGCCTGAAACGTCGGTTCTCCTGCTCCCTGGATGCTGTCTGACCTGCTGTGCTTTTCCAGCAACACATTTTTCAGCTCTGATGATAATAAACCCACACTGAGCTGAAAGCGGGCACTAAAATATGTCCCAAAATCTGGGTATGGTAGTATAGTGTGTAATGTCCCTGCCTCTCAGTCAGTGCTCTGAATTTGATTCCAATTCCTGAACTTGTGTGGTAGTGTTCCTTGCTTTGGACTAGAAGGCCTGGATTCAAGTCCTGCCTGTTTCAGAGGTATGTCTCAGCATGTCAGAACAGGTTGATGAGCAAACACACAGGAGAATACTGTTACAGCTTTATGGGTATTGCTGAGTGGTGCTCGTGTCCGTCCGGGCACAAAGGTCTCGGTGTAAAGCTCACAGATGTGTCTCCTGATACATCTGAACAAACTGATTAAAATGGATTTCGAATTGTGACCTAATGGACAAGGAAGAGGTGTCAGTATTGCATTTCAGAATTTAGGCCCAGGATGACTGAAAGTACAGCTAGTCATGTTGATTAAAGTTACATTTTGCAGCAGTAAAGGTTTATAAAATCAGAATGGTCATGGATAGGGTGAGTACTCAAGGTTTTCCCCCAGGTTAAGCGTGTCAAGAACTATAGAGGATTGGTGGAAAGTAAGAGAGGAAAAGTTTTGATGAGGCCTAAAGGGCATCATTTTACACAGAGGGTGGTGCGTATATGGAATGAGCTGCCAGAGGAAGTGGTGGAGGCTGGTACAACTACAGCATGTAAAAGGAATCTGGATGTTGACAGACCTGCCGAGCTTTTCCAGCAATTTCTGTATTTCTTTAAAAAATGCATTCATTTTGACACAGGTATTCTGAATAAATTAAACATTTTATTTTTTTAATGACGCAGGGCCATGTAAACATATTTCAAATAAAACGAGACAATTTTCTGCTAAGAGTATGGCTCTGTGTATGACAGCAGCAATAATGCACCTACATGGAACAGGGAATGTGATGGAGGACACAGTTTTGACAATGTACAAGGAGACCTCACATGTTCCAGTTTGGGAAAGAATTACATTACTGTGTGATTCAGCTCAGAGAGGGAGAAAATGTAATCTGCCTGAGAAGGAACGGCCTATTGCACTCTCTTTCCTTCATTGTTCCTCATCACAGCAATGCGTGCGAGCAAAAAAAAAAATCCACAGTCGTCATTACCATTCTTATTTTTTATGGAATCCCTGTAGTGTTGAAACAGGCCCTTCGGCCCAACAAGTATATACCAACCTTCCCAACCCATTCCCCAATATTCATCCCTGACTAATTCACCTAACATAGAAATCCCTGAACACTACAGCATGACCAATCCACCGAACCTACACAGTTTGTGGTCGGAAACTGAATCACCAATTAGAGCTCACGCAGAAAAGTGGAGAATGTGTAAACTCCACACAGACAGTCACCCAAGGCTGGAATCGAACCCAAGTTCCTAGTGCTGTGAGGTAGCAGTGCTAACTACCGTGCTACCTTTTGGGTGATCACTGACCAGAATTCACTGGAATCTCCTCACTGCCTAAAGCAAAGGGAATTAAGCCAAATCCAACTGTCCCAGGATGGAATCCCATTGCTCGCAGCTGTGTGAGTACAATATCTTCAGAAACAGAATAGCGTTTTGGACAATCTCACAATTTTCCCTTTTTCATGAGTTCCAATAATATCTGGACAGAGTTCTTTCAAGTTAAAAGAGTGTGAGTGTGAGTGTCAGTGTTTTTAGAAAGGGAAATATTGATTATATAATTGCAATACCCAAATTTTGCCATTCATCTTTCCACCATAGTTTGAGTAACATTACTCTGGATCATAAACGTGCAATTTGAGCAGTTTAAATAAACTAGCCTGACTTGTTCCTAAATCTGATCCTGACCCAGTCTGAGACAGATATGATCGGCCATCTCACCAACCTGGTTACTTTTAACATTTGTTGGGTGTAGTGGAGGAGTGAGACTAGAAAAGGAAACAGTGACCCAAAAAGTCGGGGAACTATAGACCGGTGACCCTGATGTCAGTGGTGGGTAAGTTGTTGGAGGGGATTCTGAGGGATAGCATTTACAAACATTTGGGAAGGCAAGGGCTGATCGGAGTAGACAACGTGGCTTTCTGCATGGGAATTCATGTCTCATTAATTTGGCTGAGTTTTTTGAAGAGGTGACAAAGAAGATTGATGAAGACAGTTTGGTTGACATTGTCTATATGGACTTCAGCAAGGTGTTCATTTAAAGAATAAAGAGCAAAGAAAATTTACAGCCCATGAACAGGCCCTTCGCCCTCCAAGCCTGAGCCGATCCAAATGTACTGTCTAAATCTGTCGGTCAATTCCTAAGCATCTGTATCCCTCTGCTCCCGACCTACTCATGCATCTGTCCCGACGCATCTTAAATGAATCTACCGTGCCTGCCTCTACCACCTCTGCTACCAACGTGTTCCAAATGCCCACCACCCTCTGTGTGAAGTACTTACCGCGTGTATCCCCCTTAAACATTCCACCTCACACCTTGAAAGCACGGTCCCTCATTACTGAATCCTTCACCCTGGGAAAAGTCCCCTCTCTGTCCACCCTGTCTCAACCCATCATGATTTTGTAAACCTCGATCAAGTCCCCCCTCAATCCCCTTTTTTCCAGTGAAATAAACCTAACCTACTCAGCCCCACTTCATAGCAAGTATTTCATTCTGATTGGTAGACAAATGAGTAAGTTTCAGTCACTTGGGATACAGGGGAAGCTAGTCACAATTGGCTTGAAGGAAGAGGGATATTTTTCAGACTGGAGGCTTGTGAGCAGCAGTGTGCTGTAAGAATCAGTACTGAGTTCACAACATTTAATCATTTATGTAAAGGATTTAGATGCGAATAGTGGGGCCATAGTTAGTAAGGTTACAGATGACATCAGAAAGGTGGTGTAGTCGATTATCTCAGAGTACAACGAGACCACAATTAGATGGGACAAAGGGGCAAGGAGTGAGAGATGAAGTTTAATTTAGATAAATACGAGGCTTTGCATTTTGTGAACGCAAACCAGGGCAGGAATTAGACACTTGATGGTCAGGTCCTGGGGCGTGTTGTGAAACAAAGGAATAGGGCTGGAGGTACATTGTTCCTTGAAAGTGGAGTCGAGGTAGACAGAGTGGGACAGAACACATTTGGCACATTTCCCTTAATCAGTCAGAGCATTGAGTTCAGGGGTTGTTGTGGCATGTTACATCTGTACAGGATGTTGGTGAGACGACTTTAAGAATACTGTGTACAACTCGGTTTTCTGCAGAAATGATTTAGACACAGATGTTCCAGGAGTGGAAGTTTGAGGTTTAGGGAGAGGTTTCCCCCTGGAGTGTCAGAGATTGAGGGGTGACATTATAGAGGTTTATAAAATCATCAGGGACATTGATATTCTGAACAGCCACGTTCTGCTCCCCAGGATAGGGGAGTCCAGAAAAAGAGGGCATAGGTTGAAGGGGAGAGGGCGAATGATTTAGAAGGGACCTGAAGGTAAATGTTACACACAGAGAGTGGTGTGTGTACGGAAAGTGCTGTCAGAGGAAGTGCTGAAGGTGGTTACAATCGCACATTTAAAAAGTGTCTGAAAGAGGAGGGATATTGGCCAAATGCTGGCAATGGGACTGGATCAGATTTGATATCTGATCGGAGTGAACAGATTGGACTAACGGGTCTGTTTCCGTTCTGCATGACTCTCTGATTCTATAAAAAGAATGACGAATAATTCTGAAAGGAACTTGCAAGTGTGAATTCTCTTCACTGGAAGTTTATCGTGCCTCTCTGCTCACATTGATTGAAAGCTGCATTAGGTAAATATTTGACAGAGAAGTGAATCATGCATAATGGGATATCGACAGGAAAGTGGGGCTGAGACCCCAACTTGATCAGTCACAATCTTAGTGCCTGGTGGAGAAGGCTCAAAGTATGTAATGACCCACTTCTGCTCCTCAGTCCCATGCTTCTGTGTTCCATTGAGCCCCTCAAACCAGTTAGACAGGAGCAGTTGGAGGCTACTTACTGCTATAAGCTGGTGCACAGAAACAGAGGAGTCTATTCAGCCCTTCATAACTGTCCCACACGCTTTGAGGTGATTTGGGAAATGTAATTGGAAAACCCAGGCACGGGTATAAACGAAGACCCTCATCTCTCTTTACAGAGCTTCCCCTCTCTGCAACTTGTGCTTCATTTGTTGGTCATGTTGTAGACCTAAATTCACTGTGAATACAGCCCCTATACCTCACCCAGAGATGGCTCACAGAATCCTCTGGTCTCCCTGACTGCAATATTCAATAACAGAGCATTCATGTAAATAACACCCACTAACTTTTCAATAACAGAATGTGAGAACATCTGAAACAGGGGCAGGTCGTTCACTCCCCAAGCCTGCCTTGTCCTTCACTAAGATCATGGCTGACCTGCTCTCGGTCTGAAATACTCTTTAATGTCCAATTCCTCATAGCCCTCACCTCTCTGACTGATCAATATCCATCTAACTCCTCTTCAAATACTTTCAGTCATCTCGCTCCCAGAAGACTCTTGAGAAGAGAAATCCTGACATTCAATCCCATCTGTTTGAAGAAAACACTTGCTGCTCCTATATCATGGTTTATTGATGTGAACAAAAGAGGTTGACACAAGGGTTCAGGTAAAATGATTGGCCCCAATATCAAGGCTGTGGTTGACTTCTGTTGACATCAAGGAGCTTAACAAAACTTGACATAATGGGAATCAGAGTAAACTGTCCAGTGTTTGGAGTCAAACATGGCACAAAGGAAGGTGTTCATCATCTCAGTCCTGGGTCATCTCTGTGCGAGATCCTCAGGGTCGCTTCCCCTTCACAAACATCTTCAGCTGTTTCATCAATATCTCCCCGCCCCCACCCTCCCCACCATAAGATCAGAAGTGGGGATGGTCACTGGAGATTCCACAATGTTCAGAACATTTTGTTCCCCGTCAGCTCCTGAACTGGTCTGTGTCCATGTGCAGCAAGACCCGGACACCACTCAGGCTTGTGCTGTTAAAGTGTCTTTAACATTCATGTAACAGCACTGCCTGACACTGCACATTGCCACAGTAAAACAAGAGTTCATTCAGCACCTCACGCTGGTTTCACAGGAATATGAGGAAGCCATTCAGCCCATTGACACTATTGGAGAAGAAAAGGACAGCCTATTCAGTGCCTCCAGCCTATTACTCAGGAAGAGGAGTACAGTGTGATGGACCACATCAGAGCCCTTCGAAAAAAATTGAAGGCAACAGCCTAGACTCTAATGTTTTCTTATTTTACAGGGAATGTAAAGTGTCTGTTTCAGATGAAATGTGACAGCATCAAGAGAAATTTCAGAGAGGGTAGCAGTCAGGAGATATACACTCAAGCTTCCAAATCTGTTGTGACGCCAATAGTTTCTGATGTTACTGAGAAACCAAAACCCAGAGATCCTAATCTGTGAGAGCTGGCCACTCCCATTCAGGCTGCATTAAAATAAACACAAGGCCTCCGTAGCTGTTACTCAAGCAGTCTTAACTAACTAGCATGGTAACGATCGTTCAATCTCTCTCTTAAAAGAAACCAGGACAAAATAACCTCTTAAAGCTACAGCATCATCACACTTGTCAGTACAATGAGCTGTCAAACAGGAACCAGGGGTAACCAGTCAGGCCCTTGGCCCTGTCCAATCGGACGGGGAAGAAGCCAATCAGCTCCTTGAGTCACTTATACAGGAACAGTAGGAGGCCATTCCCAACTCAATGCACTTACACGGGGGTGCAGAATGTGGTAATTGATGCTGACTCCTGATGAATGCCTTATTCCCAAAACGTCAATTCTCCTGCTTCTCGGATGCTGCCTGACCTGCTGTGGTTTTCCAGCAATCGACGCTCTACTCTGATCACCAGCATCGGCAGACTTATGTGTCTCCAGATTGATGCTCTTACATGATGAACAAGTGGAGCAGAGGCTACACAGACAGACTGCTCCACGTTGTTCCTCTTGGCTCCGTTACTCATGATACACACGTGGGACTTTACCATGGTGAGGAGGGAAGCCATATGTCCTGTGTGAAGTCTCAAGAAGGCAACTTCCATCTCCGACAAGCCAGCCTGGTGTTCTCTATGTAGGGTGGAAGCTGGTGGGAATGGCTGCCTGTTTCAGAATGAAGGTATTGTGGCTGCTGTTGGGGATTGTGAAAACATGGCGTTCAGTACAGGGGCACACACCGACTGCACAATAACATGGCGAGAGTTAGTAAAGGCATATAAACTATTCGGAAAGCCATGTTAGACTGAAGAATGGACTCTCTAAGTTCAAATAATGGCGATCTTGCTCATGTTCATCTTCTAACATGTTTGTCCTGTGCAGTGTATCCTGTATGCCTTACTCTGTCCAAGTCTATTTCCACCCTATGATCTGCCTGGCCATGCTTACTATGACCTGACCCCACCACTCATAAATAAATTGTTCCCCTGTACTGAGATACACGTGGCAATAAATCAAACCAATCCATCCTGGGCAAAGTATGGATTTTCTCACCGTATCAATGTGTCATGTGGAAATAAGTGTTCGCTGCCACTCCTCGTGTTTCAGCGTCACCATTTCTGCGTCTCTCACAGCTCTACACGTTAAACACTTAGTTTCTTTACTCTATCCTCATGTTGCCATCACCCGTGTCTATGGTAAGGAGATCATTCCTGACAAAGGAGATTAAATCTGTACAGAGTGCCCCAAATGCTCTCTCAGCAAGGCTCTACAACAGCAGGAAGATGGCTTTACTTATGTACTCGAATCATCTTACAATGAAGGAAAGCACACCATTGACTGCACCAATTACTTACACAGGGTTTGATTCGGAGCAGTCAGCATAGACTTGTGAGTGGGAGATCATGCTTCCCAAATTTGTTAGAGTTCTTTGATGAAGTGACCAGGAAGGTTGATAAGGACAGAGCGGTAGACATAGTCTCTGTAGATTTCAGTAAGGCCTTTGATAAGGTCCCACATGGCAGACTGCTCTGGAAGTTTCCATCACGTGGAATGCTGGGGGAACTGACCAATTGGATACACAGTTGGTTTGATGGTAGAAAGCAGAGGGTTTAGTGGAAGGATACTTGTCAGACTGGAGGCTGGGTCCATTGTTGTTTGTTATCTATGAATTGGTTGAGAATGTACAAGTTATGATTAGTAAGTTTGCAGATGACACTAAAGTAAGTGGGAGCATGGTCAGTGAGGAAGTTTATCAGAAATTGCAGCAGGACCTTAATCAGGTGGGGAAGTGGGCTGAGAAATGGCAAATGGAATTTAATATAAATGCGTGATGTCTTATATTTTGGGAATTCAAAGCAAGGTAGGAGTTTCATGGTGAATGGGAGGATCTTCAAGGGTGTAGTGGGCAGAGAGACCTTGGATTTCAGCTGCACGGTTCTCTGAGAGTGGAGTCACAGGAAGACAGGGCAGTGAAGAAGGCTTTTGGCACATTGACCTTCATCAGGTGGGACATTTTGGATAGAAGTTGGGAATTTATGTTGCAGTTACACAGGACTTTGGTAAGGCCACACTTGGAGTATTGTGTTCAGTTTGGACACGTTGTTATAGGGATGATGTTATTAAATTAGAAAGAGTGCAGAAGAAATTTTCAAGGACGTTGCCAGGACCCAATGGTCTGAGTTATAGGGAGGAGTTGGACAAGCTGGGACCTTTTCTTTAGCATGTCGGAGACTGACGGAGTCCTTATAGAGCTGAATAAGATCACAGTGGTAGGGTTAATGCTCTCAGTCTTTTTCCAAGGTTTAGAGAATCGAGAACGAGAGACGATCAGTTTAAGGTTAAAGAGGAAGGATTAAAAAGGAATCTGAGGGACCACTTATTTACATAAATGGCTGGTGTACGGATGAGCTGCTAGCAGATGTGGTTGGGGGGTACATTAACAACATTTCAAACGCATTTGGATAAATATGTGAATAGGAATGGACTGGAAGGATATGGGCCAACTGCAGGGAATTGGGGTTAGCGTGGATGGACATTTACAAGATGGAGTCGAACCCTTCTGTTAATTAAAAACAAACACCCAGAAAAGCTCGCCTCACCTTGGAATCTATTAAAATATGAGTGACACAGATCTCCTTCATTCCACAATTTATACAAAAATTAACAAGTTAGTTTCTTAACTTTAATAGTGAACACTAAACAACAACTATTCACAAATACAAGCCCCTCTTCTCTTAGCTACATCCTATCTGACTCCGACTCTGCAAAAATATTATTTTCCAACAGCCCACATATTAAACATTACAATCTCAAGACCACACCGTCTCTATCTTCCCCGCTGTGTTCACTCTTCCAGCTGCTGATCTCCCTGTGTCATTTTTTATTGCAAGTAGGTTTGACATGAACATGTATCTTTGAAAGAGAGTGTTTGAGATGGCCAGTTAGGACTCCTGCTCTACAGCGGTTACTCTGTTGTTGGATGGCAGTGGCTCTCCCTCAAGTGTTCAAATGCTGGGTTTACATACTCCCCATGATACAACAATTCTCATAATTTGATTGGTTTCCAGGTGTCTAAACAATAATATTCAAATTCCGTTGGCTTCTGGTATCCTGACCATTATTTAAACGCTTTGGTTGTATTTGAATTGTTGTCAAAACAGCAACCAAAACTCAGGTATCCATTTCACATGTGGAACAATCTGACATTTAGCTGGCATCTGTGCTGTACTTTCTATTCAACAAAACCCGTTCTGTCTTAAAGTGAGCTGACATGCTTTCTGCTTCATAAGTCCTCCCTCCTTCAGAAAAAAAAACATCAGAATGAAAAAATGGCTTCGTTTCTTTTCTTCTCATTCTTAATCCCATTATTATGAAATAAAAAAGTATTAATCTCAGTTATATCATTCATATTAATCTTACACACCTATATAAACTGGAATAAGTCAAATCTTATCTAAACTTTTTCCTTTAAATCCACGATAACACATCTGCTATCACATTTTAGGACCCACAGCATGTACATTTTGTAAGTTTAAAGTCGGTGTGATAAGACTCCAATGAAATGCTCTCATATTCTGGTCTTTAAATATTCCAAAAAACGCGAGAGGTTTGTCGTTGTCCACAACCATCTCCGACAATTTATTTGTCACATAAACATTAAAATATTGTCAGGTCAGTGCGAAACTTAATCATCCTTTTTCAATAATGGAGAATGTTGTATTTTTCTTTCTGGTGGATATTGCGTTTTTTCGACAAGTAGCCAATTAGCCATTCAATTCCATCATCATCTTACTGTATCAATACAACTCCAACCCCTATATCCCTAGAAGCAAATAGAATTTTGAAAGGGTTTCAAAATAATTGGTATAGCTAAAACTGATCGGTGATTAATCCTGCTTTAAAATTCTCAAATGGCTCCTGTCATTGTTCTGTCCACCACAAGTCTGTTTCCTTCTTTACTAAGTTCATCAGTGGTGCCAATACGCTGCTGAAGTTTGGAACAAACTTCCGATAGAATCCACTCAGTTCCAAAAATCCTCTTTCTTCGAGGATGGTCGTGGAAATTCCTCAAAGCCCTTTGTCTTTGTGTTCCATGGGGTCAACCTTCCATGTCCAATGTAATGTCCCACGAACGTCACCTCTGCCTTCGCGAATTCTGTTTTCTTTAATTTGTTTACAAAGTTTGCTTCTTGTAAACGTTCAACATGTTCTGGCAGCTGTAACACGTGAGCTTTCAATCACTTGCTAAAAATCACTACAACATACAGATAAACTACACAATTTGTCCATCTGACCATAACTCTGTTCCTGAGTCCCTAAACCTGGCATTGAAGGGGATTCCTATCACTGGTGGCAATACTCATACGTCATCCCCACAGGAAATCGTCAAAATTTCAGAGTTTTTCTATGCCACGTGCTTCATTCTATGCTGTGCCCTTCAGGTGCTGTTTAGCTAACTCACCTACTCCATCTAATCTCTCCCTCACCTCACATACATAATCCGAGTGTGAGATCTCTGACTTCGGTCCTGTCAATTTATATTCAATTAATTCCAAAGGACCTCTGACTTCAAATATTAACTCAAAGGAAGTAAACTGAGTAGATTTATTTGGGGCAAATAATTTTTGTCTAATGGCAAACAATTTAATGAGACACCTTCATTCCAATCATTCCGGTAATCCTGACAGTACGCTGTTAATATGGTCTTCAGCGTCTGATGCTAACTTTCCAAGGGTGCCTGGGATTCAGATGGGACTCCCTTGATTTGAAGTGCTGTATGCCTAAGCTATCCATGACTTCCTTAAACTATCCATGACGTCCTTGAACAGCTGAGCGGTAAAATGAGACCTTGGTCTGACTGAATCTCTCTGCTGAGCCCACAGTGAGTAAAGAAAGCTACCAACTCCTCCACCTCCCTTTTTACCTTAACACTCCATAATAGTTAAAAATCACACAACACCAGATTATCGTGCAACAGTTTTAATTGGAAGCACACTAGCTTTCAGAGCGACGCTCCTTCATCAGGTGATTGCACCTGATGAAGGAGCGTCGCTCCGAAAGCTAGTGTGCTTCCAATTAAAACTGTTGGACTATAACCTGGTGTTGTGTGATTTTTAACTTTGTACACCCCAGTCCAACACCGGCATCTCCGAATCATGACTCCATAATAGAATTGCCTCTGGGAGTCTGGTAGAAACATCCATTATGGCTAGCAAATATTGGTTTCCACTTTTATTTTAGATAGGAGAGCTACACAACTAATCATAATCCACGTGAAATGTTCTTCGAATGCAGGAATTGGTAACAAGGTGCTGGCTTCAGTACTGCCTGTGACTTACCTACCATTTAGAATGTTTGACATGTACATCAAAAATAACCACGTCCGTGTGCATTCCAGGCCACTAGAAATGTCTCTGTACCTTAGCCTAAGTCTTCTGTACACCTAGGTGACCCCCTGCAGTTAGTTTATGTGCTACCCGTTACACTTTACGCTACTCCGAAAACAATCTGGTGCACTTCGGCCCATTTCCCTTCTGCACTAACCTATCAGGGTCTCCATTTTAATTTTAGCTTTCTATCTTTAAGTTAATAACTTTCGACAATATATTTTGATTCCTTTTTTTGTGTGTGTGCATGTGTATGTGTGTGTGTATATATATCTGTTGTAAGACCATTAGCCTTTCAGGACGAAACACCCCTGCCTGATCCTCTGCCTGTTCAGGTTTTTTTCTGCACCGTGACATCAAGCAGGGTTTCAGTTCACTGAGCATCATCTCCTTTGGCTTTTTATTTTGGTTTTCCTTCCTGCTCTAACTTATGACAGTGGAATTACGGATTAGATTACAGATTACATTACAGTGTGGAAACAGGCCCTTCGGCCCAATAAATCCACACCGACCCGGCGAAGCGCAACCCACCCATACCCCTACATTCACCCCTTACCTAACACTAAGGGCAATTTAGCATGGCCAATTCACCTAGCCTGCACATCTTTGGACAGTGGGAGGAAACCGGAGCACCCGGAGGAAACCCACGCAGACACGGGGAGAACGTGCAAACTCCACACAGTCAGTTGCCTGAGGCGGGAATTGAACCCGGGTCTCTGGCACTGTGAGGCAGCAGTGCTAACCACTTTGCCACCGTGCCGCCCACAATCTTGTTACTATACAGTCTGGAAAAATCCTGGGTATTTTTCTTTTAACTCCCCAGTTCCCTAGTTTTCCTTTTGCCTTCTCCAACACAGGGGGTGCCACGCCCAACTTGGATCCTGTTAAATCGTTCACAAGAACAAACTGTATTCCTGGAAATGGCACTCTGTTACTCACTGTCACTGTTACTTCCCCAACCTTAATTTGGCATTCCATCCTGATGTTACACAAGGCAATGCTTAATTTCTAACCCCATTCCACAAATTGTCACCATCTTGATTAATATGTCAAAAAGAGTGAAAATACTTTCATCTCTCACTATTAGAGGCCGAGAGAAAGTGAGGGCTGCAGATGCTGGAGATGAGAGTTGAAACGTGTGGCGCTAGAAAAGCAGAGCCAACCAGGCAGCATCCGAGGGGCAGAAGAGTTGACTTTTCAGGCATAAATCCTTCATCAGGAAAGTGGGGGGTGTGGTAACGGAGGGGGAAGGGGGCCGAGAAATAAATAGGAGGGTGGCGGTGGAGTTGGGTGTAAGATAGCTTGGAAGGCGATAGGTAGACGCAGGTGGGGTGTGATGGTGATAGGTCGGAGAGGAGGGTGTTGTGAATAGGGCGGTAGGACAACTAGAGCCCTCAAACTGGAACCATCATCAACGTTGACTTCACCAAATTCCAAATCTCCCCTCCACCAACCTCTCCCAGATCCAACTGTTCAATCTAGCACTGCTCTCTTGGAGAGCCCTAACTGGCCAGCTTCCTTCCCACCTACCGACTCCACCCTCCCAGCCGACATATCATTATTACTCCATCCTACATCTCCTTATCGCCTGCCCAGTGACCCTCCCACCAGCCCAGCTACTACCCTCGTATTTATCTTTTAGCCCCATTGTCCCCCCACCACATTCCTGACGATGGGTTTCTGCCTGATATTCGATTGTATTGCTGTTCGGTTGCTGCCAGATCTGTTGTGCTTTTCCGGTGTCTCACTTCTCAACTATTAGAGACTGAGCAGATCCCATATCTCACAAAATTATAACTTCTTATTCTTCTCCCCCTGATCTTTCTGAGTAAACTTTATCTACAGAGGCAAATTCTTTATAGCGTTCAGGTACTGACTCCCTACCCAGGCCCTGCCTTGGCTGTATACTCTCCTGCAGCTCCTCGGCTCTACTTGGGGTCTCCTTTACCAGTTTCAGTAATGCCACTGGCTTAGCTACTTCTGCCACATCTTTCCCCAAAGTGCCTTCCTTCAACGACCATCACAGTGTGTCTCAGCTTACTTCAATGAAAACACCTTTTCCCAGTGCCCTTCTTAAACCATCGGCACTGTCATTTTATGTGTTCCACGCCCTTATAGTGAGAACACCTGAGGCCTTTCACCTCCTTTCATCCCCTTTGGGCTTCTTTTTTCACTTGTGGTAAACTATTGTGAGCTACTGTTCGCTTTGTAATGTGTGAACTTCCCTTCTCCCAATTTCTATCCCTCATAGTATGAAAATTCTCCCAGAAGCTAAATTTCATCTCATGCACCGATGCATATTTACCTGCCATTTCTGCTGCGCTTCTCGCTTCTTGAACTTTCTGTTCGTGCACATGAATTTTTATCATCTCTCGAAGTGAGTCTTTAAACTTCTCCAGCAGAATAATCTCCCTTCGAGCCTCATAGGTCTTACCTATTTTTATGTCCAGCACCCATCTATCAAAATGACTAGTTAATTCTTTCAAACTTACCATAAGTCTGACCTGGTTCCGTCTCTATTTTTATGAACCTCTGTCTATATGCTTCTGGTACCAATTCATAGCCAATCAAAATAGCCAATTTGACATCTGTATAATCTCTTGACCCCTCATCTGGTAGCGCTGCAAATGCATCACCAGCTGTGCCCACCAGCTTATTCTGAACTAGCATTGCCCGCATGTTCACTGGACACATAATCTGCTGAGTCATTTTTTTCAGATGAAATAAAAAACGTTTTGACATTTTTCTCACCGAAATATGGCAAGGTACTATCTTAGTTGTATACATCCCGACGTTCTCCCTTCATCTCCATCCAGTTAATTTAACTTTCTTGTCTAATTCCCAACTTCTGAATTTCAAATTCTCTCTTTCTTTCTTTTTCCTCTCCTCTTTTTTCTCTCTCTGTTTCCGTCTCTTTCTTTATCTTCTAACTTCAGTTGCCATATTTGCAATTTAAGTTTTTTCTAACTCGACTGCACTTGTCTGTTTCTTTGATACATCAATTTGCTTGACCAACTCCATTATAATGTCAGGTTTCCTTTTGTCCCAGGTTAAACCCAATTCCAACTTATTTGCTAATTCTAATAAATGTCCTGTTTCTGTCTTTCTAAACGTTCTTGGCAAATTTGCAAACCTCTTTAGTAATGTTAAAAGCCATTTCTCTCACTTTTAATTTAAACAACCACAAGTAAACGAAGTTAAACAGATTTTCCGACCGGTTTTATTTGAAGATCTAGGTCACTAATTGCAACGTGTTGGAATTTGCTGGGACATTTTGTACCCGAAATCGGTTCAAATCTGTCTAAGTCCCATACGGCAGGGCCCCAAACTGTGAAGACATCTATGTTGAGCACTTCTGTTAATTAAAACCAAAAACCCCAAAAAGCTCACCTCTCCTCGTAATCTGTTAATACATGAGTGACAAAGAACTCCCAAATTCCACTAATGAAAGAAAAATAACAGTTTGTGTGTATGCAAGTTATCTCGCTGTGCTTGAAGGGTTGTTTTCTGACGATTCGACACTATAACTAGGTAACATCATCAGTAAGAGTCTCTGCTGAAGCGCTGGTGGTATGTCGCGTCCTCTATTTATAGGTCTTGGGTTCTTAAGATGGGTGATGTCATTTCCAGTTCTTTTGTTTTACAAGAGAAGGTAGATAGGATGTAAATTGGTGTGTTTATTGACTGACTTCTCGTGAGAATGCCATTCCTCTAAGAACGTCCTTGCTTGTCTTAGTGTGTGTGTGTGTTGTCCCAATCAAAGTGGTGCCCTTCTTTGCCTGTATATATATGGAACATAGTGATAGTGGGTCATGTCATTTGGTGGCCAGTTGGTGCAGATGTATCCTGGTAACACGACAACACGACCATTTCAATGGCGGAAAAATGATTTTATATACACTGTTTAATTAATGTGTGTGTGTGTGCATATATGTAACATTTTTCATATGTGCACAACACATTCTAAATGAACAACGGAGACACAGTTAACGAAAAGTGATGCATATGATGTATAAAATTTATAAAACATTAAAACATCATTTGATTCTCATCTAAAATGATATGTTTCCCTTCTCTCAACGTTCCATCTTTTTCTGGAATTCTCCACTCCAATCTCTCATTCTTATCAGGATGTGTTATAAATTCTTGCTTCTGGTGTCCCAACTTATTTCAGTTAATCCCTTTTCTACCAGAATTCAATATATTGGCCTGTTGGGTACTTTCCAAAGCTAGTGTCTGTCATATTATTGGACATACAAATTCTGGCATCAGAGCCAGCATTTGAACATATTGCTCTGTTGTATGTGCATTGTACAAAGGACCACTGCACACAGGAGTTGCCAAAACAATGAGGGATGTACATCTACTTCTTTCGATGATCTAGATTTCTCATTTTTCTCATTTTCTCATCTATGTTGTCTCGCTCTTTCTCTCTTGTATCTAGTTAAAAAAATTACCAATTATTCTTTGCGTCCCTTTTCTCAAAGCTCCTTCTTTCGGTTTATATCTATTGCTCTCTTCTTGATGTAATGTGATTATAATTGTGCAATGTAACTACAAAGACATTTGGGAGGAGCTGGCTACTGTTAATTGGAAGGGGAGCCGAGCAGGCCAAACCATGGAACAGCAAAAGCAGGAATTTCTGGAGATATTTCAGAGGATATCAGAAATTCTCCCAAAGGAGATGAAACATACTCATGGCAGGACAGGGCAACCATGAGTAAAAAGGCATCATATCAAAAGAGGAAACATGCAATGTGGTGAAGATGATTGTGAATCCAGAGAATTGATTAGCTCTGGAACTACATAAGGCTGACATCACTGATATTACACAGCTATTAATCATGGTCAGGGAGAGAAACAGAGGAAACATACTCACTTTAAACACTGAAGATGGTATTACTCAAGTAAAAAGAATCAGATGAATTAAACAATTGAATTAAAATCAGTTAATTGGTTTTGCAGAATGTGTCAGATAGAAAGCATGACCCGGTGAGAGACCCTCAGCAGAATGAGAATATGAAAACGAAAGTGTTACAACATCAGAAACCAGAGTAGGTCACTGAGTACATGACTGATGTGTGAATGGGTCTCGATGTGAACTAAGGGACAGACAGCAGAATTGCATTGCAGATATTGCAGCTCAAAAATGCAATTTATGTAGTGCTGCAGACCACAGCAGCAGGAGAAGCAGAACAGCATTCAACCACAACCTGTAACTTTTAGCCTCGAATAATTTCCTCAGTCTGCCATTACCATCAGTACAATCTCTGTTTCAATAATGACTGTGGGTGAACATGACTGGGTCAGAACCACGTGAACCTAAACCTGACACGAACCCATTAAAGCTACCACCCTTGACAAACAGATCTGATCGAAGCTCCGCAATCCTGTCACATTCTGTCATAAATGGTCTTGAATGATTAAACAAATGACTGGAGCAAAGGGATCCACAAATATCCCCATCCTCAGTAATCGAACAGCTCTGCACATCAGGGTAAAAGACCAGGATGTGGTAGCTGCACCACCCTCAGCTAGAAGTGTTGAGTTGATGATCCACCTCACCCACGCCATGATACCCACAGAATCACAGATGCCAGTCTTCAACCAATTCATTTTGCTGTACGTGACATGAAGAAACAGCTGAACACAGTACGTACAAAAAAGGCAATGGTCCCTGACACCATTCCTGTAACAGGACTGAAGACTTGTGCTGCATAACAAATTGTGTCCCTGGGGAAGCTCTTTCATTCCAGCTCCAACTCTGACATCTCCTTAGTAATGTGGAAAATTACTCAACTATGTCCAGTTCCTAAGAGGATTATAATTACAATCTGACCAGTTACCTCCACCTCAGTCCCACAACGACAGTCAAATTGGTGTGATTTCTTTTTGACAGAGTTATTAAATAGCACAGAAATAACCTGCTCAGTTTGATTTCAGATAGTTCCCCATGTAGAGATGGTGCTGCTGTGGAAAGGTCAATGGATTACTAATTCAGACCAGGCTAATGCTCTGGCAGCTGGTGGAAGTTAAACACAATTGACAAAATATTAAGATGTAAAATCTGATGTCCGTAAATCGTGACCTTCAAGCTAATGTCGATTGTACACACCAATTTGCTTCACAAATGTACTTTCAGAAAGTGAATCTCCCGTGCTTTCCTGGTCTGGCCTAAACGTGACTACAGACACACAGATATGTGATAAACTTTTCAATGTCTCTGAATCCGCCAAAAAACACATTCTATTGCATCAAACTGTTCCGAGGTCTAAAGGATAAAACCAGGCAGAAAACCCGGGCCCAGCCTCAGTATCGGAAAAGGGAGTGAGAAACATAGTCCTGCTGACCCTGCAGAGACCTCCTTCGTAACATCTGAGAGCTTGTGACAACATTTACAGACTACATAGAAACATCGGGAATGGAGTAGGCCATACAACACATTGAGCCTTCCCCATTCCAGTTCATGTTTAAACATCTCCTCAATGCACTATTCCCACACACTGTACACATCCCTTAATGTGTTTAACCGTGGGAAGCTATAAAGTAGGAAGTGCAGTAGTCCATTTGGTCTGTCGAGTTTGCTACCCAATTCAATATAATGATACCTGGACCTTTATTTCCATATCGTTCTCCTTCTCTCTCACCATTCCTTTACTGTCTCTAAGTCCTTATTTATATTCAGTGTCTTGGCTTCCAAGTTCGAGCGCATTCCCCAGGTTCACCAGTCTCTGAGGGCAGATATTTATTGTCATCTCATTTCAGAATGGTCTGTCTGTACCTAATACTGTGGAGCCTTGTTTTAGACAGATCAGCAGGTCAGGCAGCATCCAGGGAACAGGAGAATCGACGTTCCGGGCATAAGACCTTCTTTAGGAATGAGGAAAGTGTGTCCAGCAGGTTAAGATAAAAGGTAGGGAGGAGTGACTTGGGGGAGGGGCGTTGGAAATGCGATAGGTGGAAAGAGGTCAAGGTGAGGGTGATAAGTCGGAGTGGGGTGGGGACAGAGAGGTCAGGAAGAAGATTGCAGGTTAGGAAGGCGGTGCTGAGTTCGATGGATTTGACTGAGGCAAGGTGGGGGGAGGGGAAATGAGGAAACTGGTGAAATCCGAGTTCATCCCTTGTGGTTGGAGGGTCCCTAGGCGAAAGATGAGGCGCTCTTCCTCCAACCGTCGTGTTGTTGTGGTCTGGCGATGGAGGAGTCCAAAGACCTGCATATCCTTGGTGGAGTGGGAGGGGGAGTTGAAGTGTTGAGCCACAAGGTGGTTGGGTTGGTTGGTCCGGGTGTCCCAGAGGTGTACTCTGAAACGCTCCGCAAGTAGGCGGCCTGTTTCCCCAGTATAGAGGAGGCCACAACGGGTGCAGCTGATTCTCCTGTTCCATGGATGCTGCCTGACCTGCTACGCTGTCTAAAACAAGGCTCCACATTTTCAGCTCTGATCGCCAGCATCTGCAGCCTTCACTTTCTCCTTGTTTTAAACACCAGAGCCTGGGGAATTATTATCCCTGCTTCCAATCCGTCTCACCCTGTCAAAGCTTTATATATATCACTGAGATCTCCACTCATTTTCCTAAACCCCATGGAATACAGGCCCAGTCGCTCCAAACTCTGCTCCCGCAACAAGCCTGTCATCCCAGAGATCAGTCTTGTCATCATTCACTGCTCTCCCTCAATGTCAGGTTTGTCCTTTATTAGGTATGGAGACCAAACCTGCACACAATTTTGCAGTGTTTGAGATGGGGTCTCACCAACCTTCTGTACAGCTGTAGTAAGACACCCTTACTCCTGGATTCAAATCCCCCTGAAATGAAGGTCAGCACAACATTTATCTTCCTAACTGCTTTCTGCTCCTGCAATATTGCTTTCAGTGACTGGTCTACAGGGAGATCCAGATCATTTGCAACGTTACAGCTCCCCATTGGTAGGTCTATGTACACTGGGCAGCGTGGGAAAGCCATTCCCAGTATTGACTTCCGCGTTGAGACCTCACTGCGCTGCACGACCTCGGAGGGCTGCGCAGAAGGAAACAACAAAAAGGCGCATACGTCACTTTTTAGATCAATATGTTTCAAACAATCTCTTTTCAAATGAAAAGCTGCCAATCTCTTGTTCCCACCAAAGGGCATACCGTCACCTCTACCCACATTACTCTCCATCTGCCACATATTTGCCCATTCACTCCACTTGCCTTAGTCACCTTGAAGCTTTTTTACAACCTCCTCACCCACTCGCAATCCAACATCCTTTAGTTCTGTCAGCAGGTTGGGATAAATTGTATTTGATTCCCGCAACCAAATGTTTAATGGATATTGTGAACAGCTGGGGCCTGAGCACCGATCCCTGTGATACCTCAACAACTTTCGTCTGTTAAAAAAAATCTGGTTTTTCAATTTATTTATTTCATGAATCTGGGTGTGACTGGCTGGGGCAGCATTTATTGCCTGTCCCTGGTTGACCCTTGAGAAGGTGGTCGTGAGCTGCCTTGTTGAACCGCTGCAGTCCACTGTGGATTCAGTGATGGTAACACCATTGAATGCCAAGGGCAGTGTTTCGATTGCATATTAGTGGTGATGTTCACAGTCCGGCAATTGTGTGACCTGAATATTACTTGCCACTTGTCAGCCTGGATACTGTCCAGATCTTGTTGCATTTGGACATGGACTGCGTCAGTATCTGAGGAGCCACAAATATTGCGAATATTGCGCAATAATTGACGAACATCCCCACTTAGAACATAGAACATAGAAGAATACAGCGCAGTACAGGCTCTTCGGCCCTCGATGTTGCGCCGATCCAAGCCCACCTAACTTACACTAGCCCACTATCCTCCATATGCCTATCCAATGCCCGCTTAAGTGCCCATAATGAGGGAGAGTCCTCCACTGCGACTGGCAGGGCATTCCATGAACTCACGACTCGCTGAGTAAAGAACCTACCCCTAACATCTGTCCTATACCTACCCCCCCTCCCTTAATTTAAAGCTATGCCCCCTTGTAATAGCTGACTCCATACGTGGAAAAAGATTCTCACTGTCGACCCTATCTAAACCCCTACTCATCTTGTACACCTCTATCAAGTCACCCCTAAACCTTCTTTTCTCCAATGAAAACAACCCCAAGTGCCTCAGCCTTTCCTCAAAAGATCTTTCTACCATACCATCCTGGTAAACATCCTCTGCACCCGTTCCAGTGCCTCCACATCCTTCCTATAGTATGGCGACCAAAACTGCACGCAATACTCCAGATGCGGCCGCACCAGAGTCTTAGACAACTGCAACATGACCTCAGTACTCCGGAACTCAATTCCTCTACCAATAAAAGCTAGTACGCCATATGCTTTGTTCACCGCACTATTTACCTGGGTGGCAACTTTCAAAGATCTGTGTACATGGACACCAAGATCCCTCTGCTCATCCACACTACCATCCACACGACCATTAGCCCAGTACCCCATCTTTTTATTACTCTTACCAAAGTGAATCACCTCACACTTACCTACATTGAACTCCATTTGCCACCTTTCTGCCCAGTTCTGCAGCTTATCTATATCCCGCTGTAACCTGCCATATCCTTCCTCACTGTCTACAACTCTTCCGACTTTCGTATCAGCCGCAAACTTGCTCACCCAACCTTCTAACCCCTCCTCCAGGTCATTTATAAAAATGACAAACAGCAATGGTCCCAAAACAGATCCTTGCGGAACACCGTTAGTGACAGCACTCCAAGATGAACCTTTGCCATCAACTACTACCCTCTGTCTTCTTCCAGCCAGCCAACTCCTAATCCAAACCTCCAACTCACCCTCAATGCCATACCTCCGTATTTTTTGCAGTAGTCTACCATGGGGAACCTTATCAAACGCCTTACTAAAATCCATATACACCACATCTACCGCTTTCCCCTCGTCCACCTCCTTAGTCACCTTCTCAAATAATTCAATAAGGTTTGTGAGGCACGACCTGCCCTTCACAAAATCATGCTGACTATCCTTAATCACATTATTCCTATCCAGATGTTCATAAATCCTATCCCTTACAATTCTCTCTAAGATTTTGCCCACAACAGAAGTGAGACTCACCGGCCTATCGTTACTAGGGTTATCCCTACTCCCCTTCTGACATTATTATAGAGGGAAGGTCATTGATCAAACAGCCCTGAAGATGTTTGAGCCTAGACCACTGCCCGACGGATTCCTACAGACTTGTCCTGGAGCTGAGTTGACTGGCATTTATCAACCATGATCATCCTCCTACGTGTCAGGTATGATTCTAACCAGCGCGGAGTTTGCCCTGATACCCATTGATTCCAGTTTTGTTTACGCCCCTTGATGCCACACTTGAGAGAAGACAGCTTTGTTTTAAAGGACTGTCACTCTCACCCCACCTCTGGAATTCAGCTCTTTTGTCCATGTTTAACCAAGGTAATGAGATCAGGAGCTGAGTGGCCCTGGTGGAGCCCAAACTGGGCGTCATTGACCCGGTTATTGCTGAGCAGGTGCTGCTTGAAATCACTGACACCTTCCACCACTTTACGGATGATCAAGAGTTGACTGATGGAGTGGTAATTGACCGGATTGGATTTGTTCTGCTTTTTATATACCGGAGATACTTGGGGTAATTTTCCACGTAATTGGGGAAATGTAATTGTTGTAACGGTATTGGAACAGCTTGGTGAGGGCAGTGACAAGGTCTGGAGAAAAACTTTTCAGTACTATCGACAGAATGTTGTCAGAGAATGTACCCTCTGGGGTATCCAGTATCTTCAACTGAATCAAATTGGCTGATGGCTGGTAACTGAATTGCTGAGGACCACATCGAGGAGGCCAAGATGGATCATCCACTCAGCACTTATGACTGAAGATTGTTGCGAATGCATCAGCCTTATCTTATGCACTGAAGTGCTGGACTTTTCCATCATTAAGGATGGGGATACTCATGGAATCTCCTCCTACAATGACTTGTTTAATTGTCCATAACTATTCTCAACTAGAAGTAGAAGGACTGCAGAGCTTAGATCTGATCCGTTACTTGTGGGATCACTTAGCTCTGTCTATCACTTACTGCTTATGCTGTTTGGCTTACAAGTAGTCCTGGTTGTTGACTTCACCAGGGTGACACCTCATTGTCAGCTATGCCCTGTGCTGCTCCTTCCCCCCCCTGCACACTCCATTGAACCAAGGTTGATCCTCTGGTTTGATGGTAATTGTTGTGAGGAGGATATGCCAGACCATGAGGTTTTGCAGGAGTACAATTCTGCGGCTATTGATGACCCACAACACGTTATGGAAACCCAGGTAGATTTGTTCGAAGTCTGTCCTAGTTAGCACGGTGATAGTGCCACCTAAAATGGTGGAGGTTATTCTCAATGTGGAGGTGTGACTTTATTTCCACAATGACTATGCAGTAGTCACTCTTACCGATAATGTCATATGGACAGATACGTCTGCAACTGGCAGATCAGTAAGGCTGTGGTCAAATATGGCTTTTCCCTCTTGTGGGTTCCTTCACCACCTGCCGTACACCCAGTCTATCAGTTATATCCTTTAGGACACGGCCAGCTCAATCAGTAATGCTGCTGCTGAACTATTCCTTTTGTGGACGTTGACATCCCCAACCCAGAGTACATTATGTGCCTTTGCCACCCTCAGTGCTTCCTCCAAGTGTTCGTCAGCATGGAAGAGAACTGTCTCATCAGTTGGGAGAGGCTGGTACATGGTAATCAGCAGGAGGTTTCCTTTCACATGTGTAAACTAACGCCAGGAGACTACATGGGATACAGAGTCACTGTTCAGGACTCCCAGAGCAATTCTCTTCCAACTGTATCCCGCTGTGCCACCACTTCTGCTTTGTTTGTCCTGCTGGTGAAATAGGAGATATCCGGGGATGGTGATGGGTGTCTGGGCCATAGTCATACTCACAGAATCATACCTTACAGACAATGTCAGGCTGTAGCTTCATGTGTCTGTTTATTTCTATTCACTGTTTGCTGCCAACTGTCCCATTCTAGAAACATGGCCATATATTCGCCCCAATCCACTCAGATTTGATTTTGAAAACTAGGCTGGGAACTTTATCAACATTTTTCTGAAAATCCACGTGTTTTGCATCCATTGTTTCTCTTTCATTTGTCTCCCAGTCAGTTTCTCAAACATAATTCCCATTTCATAAATTAATTTTAGTGTTGTCTATGACCATTACTTTCAGTCCCAATAATTTCTCCCAAACCATTTACTTACTATGTTCTGTGTTCCATGTACTATTACGTTTTCCAACACCAGACTTGGTTTTCCTGGTATTGTGAGAAAGTTCTGTGAAGACAGAAGTGAAGTTATGGATTCATGGTTTTGCCATTTCCTTGTTTCCCATTCTCCATTCTCTGGTTTCAAACTGGAAAAAACCTGCACTGTTTTTTCATACTTCTCACATTGATATAATTTGACAAGCTATTACAGTTCACTCTTATAACCTCTGTGAACATTATCTTCAGAAACCCATCAATTCCTGTCTTAAGATGCTCAGCTCCACATCATACACTCACAGGAGCATAGTTTCTGTACCAACAGAAATACAGCACGAACTGTATTAGTCGCACTTTCCAACACCAGGCCCATAGCCTGGAATGTTGTGAAACTTCCAAGGCCTCGTCCAAGTACTTTTAACGGTTGAGAGGTTAGCCGGGATAACTCCCCTCTCAGGAAGTACATTCCAGACCTCAACACGCTCTGGGTTAAAAAAAAGTAATCTTTAAATCCTCTCTGAACCTCAAACCCTTCACTTTAAAAGTGTGCTCCCTTGTTCTTGACCCTCTGTCTAAAAGGAGCAGCTGCTGTCTATCCACTCTGTCCATGCCCCTTGTTAACTTATCTTTCTGAATCACATCCCCTCAGCCTCTCTGTCCAAAGTAAACAACCCGAGCTTATCCAGCCTCTCTCCATAGCTGATATGATCCATCCCAGGAAACCTCCTGGTGAATCACCTCTGCAACCTCTCCAGCACAATCACATCCTTCCTGTAATGAGGCTCCCAGAACGACAGACAGTACTCCATCATGGACTAAACCAAGCCCTGTATAGCACATATAATCTACTCCCTGATTAATAAACGCTACACCCAAGGTTCAATTCTTAACTATTCCATTACCTTGTTCAGTCACATTCAGGGAAGTGTGGAGAAACACCCTGTGAGCTCCCTAGTGTGCTGCCAATCATTGTGTACACCCCATGTCTGGTTCCTCCGTCCAAAGTACATCACCTCATATTTATCAGGATCACATTCCATCTGCCATTGATCTGCCCATCTGATCATTCCACTTGTATCTTCCTGTAAAATCAGAACTTCCTCCTCACTGCCAACCACCCGGCCAATCTTTGTGTCAAACACAAACTTACTTATCACAACTCCCACCCCTCCACCCACTCCCCCTCCAGATTCACATCTATACCATTTATGAATGCTACAAACAATAAGGGACACAGCACTGATCCCTATGGTACATCAGGGGACACTGGTCTCTAGTCACACAAACAGACTTCTCCCACCACCCTCTGCCTCCTGACACTAAGACAATTTTTGTTGTAACTTTTCAATTTATCCTTGATACTCTGAGATCTTATTTTATTTTTTTCAATTTCCCATGTGGAACTTTGTCAAAGGCCTTGCTGCAAAACTAAATAAGCGACCTCCTCAAACTAATTCAATCAAATTCATTCGGTGTGACTTCACTCTGATAAAACATGATGATTACCTCTGATCAAACCTTGCGACTCTGATTGGAGTTCGATTTTCTCCTTCTCTATTTTCTCCAGTAGTTTCCCGAACAGTGATCGAATACTCGCTCGTCCGTAGTTACCTTGGCAAATCTCTACCATCCTTCCTGTGAAGTGGAATCGTATTAGCTGCTCTCCAGTCCTCTGGCACCTCCCCTATGGTCAGACACCAATTAAAGTTTCCTTCCTTGACTCCAACAGTATCCACACCTGCGGATTGGTCCAAGTTTATACCATACAACGCCTCAAACCCCCGCTCGTATTTTACATCAATATCTTCAAGAGCTTTCCAGTCCATCTTCTCGAATTCTGTACCTGCATCCTCCTTCTCCCAAGTAAAACAGCTGTGATGTTTACATGTAACAATCTATCAATGTTCTCCGGGTTGACGCACTGATTGCCCCCCTTTGGTTTCTAATGGACACTAACTGTTTGCTGATTATTCTGTTCTACTTGCCCGTGTAGAATACCGTGGGATTCTCCCTAATCTCGCCTGCTTGCACTTCTCCATGTCCCTCTGTTATTCAGTCCCCTCTATGTTTCTAAGTATCTAAGTTTCACTACAATCACTTCTCATCTTATGAAACTCGAGATCACAGGCTGAGTTTCCCCATCAGACAATCTTGCCATTTTATGGATTATTCTGGAAAATACCTTTTGCAGTTCCTCTGTAGTCAGTATATTCTATCTTAGATTGGGACACCAAACGGTACACAATACTCTAAGTTTAGTCTCAGCAACAATATGCAATTACATTCACATGAATGTAAACCTAATTTTTCGTTTCCTATTTGCATGCGTTCTTCCCAATTCCTTTCACTTTAACTTTTCTTATGATGTTAGTGGGAGAGTTCTTAAAGAAGAAAGATCCTCCTGAATATCCAACGATACGTTATCCATTAGCTCCTTGTTGCCTATGTCCACAAGAATCATCTTCAAATCATTCCAAAACATGTTTGCCACGTATGGCGTTCGTTTCATCGATGCATTGTCATCGTCCCAGATTGGTCATTACCTTCTATATATCCAGGAACACGTTCTTTGTAATTCAGCCCAAGAGACACCCGAAAGCGGATTACAAGTTAACTGATCTGCAGTTCACCACTCTCCATCTTCATCCTTTCTTAAACTGTTGGATAATATTTATAACTTTTGCCATATCCAGAGTGGCTAAATATCGTTCGGGAATGTATTGGAAAATAACATGAAAATCCGCAATGCAATCAATACGTCTATTGCTGCTTCCTCTTATATTCTTGTATGAAGTACATCTGATCTGTCAGATTTATAAATACTCAATCCAGTTTTATTTTCAAAGATGACCTCAACACTGATAAGAATGATCTTAGGCTTGACTTACACAACTCCCATGGTCACTTGGTATTTCTGGGAGAATTATGGATATTCTACCTTGAAGATAGACACAAAGAAACTGTTTCTTTCCGCTCTGATTTCTCTGTTCTCTTCAATAAATTACCCTGTCCGCACACATACTATTCCATATTTGACCTTGTTTTTACTTTAGTTTCATACACTGATGTACTTTTTTTTTTAGCAGTCTTTATGTTTTTTTAACAGGCTTTATGGTTTTCTTTAGCAGTCTTTATGTTTTTCTTTTGTTTCCATACTGTTTCGCCTTTTGATTTCCTTCTCAGTTTCTTGGTCATCCGTTGCTGGGTCCTACATTTCTCCGAATCCACTAGCTTACTACAACACTTGGCATTTTTCTAAGCTGCTTCCTTTGGTTTATTAGATAGTTGAAGGTGAGGCTGAAAGGGTTAGGTCGGAGAGGAGGGTGGACCAGATTGATGGGAAGGAAGATGAACACACAGAAACGTTCAAAAGTGGGGAGGGTGCTGAGTTGGAAGATTGGATTGGGATAAGGTGGAGTTAGCGGAAATGGGGAAACTGGTGAAATCTTCATTAATCTCCTGTGGTTGGAGGGTCCCAAGGCAGAAGAGGAACCTTTCTCCATCCATGCTTCGGGTGGTTAGGGTTTGGCGATGGAGGAAGCCCAGAACTCTCATGTCCGTTGCAGAGTGGAAAGGAGAGGCAAAGTGTTCAACCACAAGGTGGTGGGGTTGGTCAATGTGGCTGTTCCAGCGATGTTCTCTGAAATAATCCACGTGTGTCTCGCCAATGGACAGAAGACCACATTGAGTTTAAAGGATGCAGTAGATGAGGCGTTCTGTCTCCCTTCATCACATCACTTTCAACCCACCTTCCTCTACCTATCGCATTCCTAGCTACCTGCCTCCTGCCACACCCCCTTCTCATTTATCTCTCAGGCCCCTTGACCCATAAGTCTCATTCCTGATGAAGGGTTGTGCCCGAAACGACAATGCTCCTGCTCCTAGTACACTGACTGACTGTGCTTTTCCAGCGCCACTGATCTCCAGCATCTGTAGTCCCCACTTTCTCCTCAGGCCTTCAGGGCTTGCATGATTCAGATTTATAACAGTTACTTCAAATAAAACAAAAACTACCGTGTACTCAAACAGCATAAAAGAAAACCAATTCATTGTGGTCACTGTTCCCAAAAGTTCCTCTACAGCAAAGTTTTCAATTAGCTTTTCTGATCATCCAACACCAATTCCTAAATAACCTGATCTCCAGCTCAGTGCTCGATAAAATGTTCATGCCAGCTAACTAACACATGCTCATGAAATCCATTTTCCGAGCATTAGCATTCAGTTGTGTTAACACAGTTTAGATATAATGTAAACAGTACATTATTACTGCAGTAGCCACAAATGTGTATATCTCATTTTCCTGTTTTATAATTTGCCCAACATTTGTATTGCAGCTTTCACTTTGATATATAACTCCCATCCATGTTTCCTTCTCCTTGTTGTTTTTACGCTCCACCTTACAAGATTCTGTAGAATCTGAGCGACGTGGGCTTTGGGGAGATGAATGGTAGAGATCATCTCGCCACATCATTTATGTTCTTCTTAAGCATCATTGTGACATTTTCTCCAGATCTCCCGTTATGCTAATGGAGTAGAGAAGGACAATGATCGTTCAACAATGCTCTGTATTTCCTCCAGAGAGCTGAGACTGCTCTAACCTGGGTGGGAACCTTACAGCAGGGTGGTAAAGCATTACTGCTGCTGTACAGGATCTTAGTGAGATCACATCTGGACTAGTGTGTACAGATTTAGTCTCTTAAATGAAGAAAGGATGTTGTTGTATTGGAAGCAGCTCAGAGGTGGTTCCCTCAACTGATTCCTGCAATGAAGGTGCTAGCTTATAACGAAAGGATGATCAGGTTGATCCAACAGCCATTGGAGTTTACAAAAATAAAAGAAGATCTTATTTCAACCGAGCTGACAGGAAGGAGTCAACAACTGAAGCGAATTACACAGATAATGGAGGAATCAATTCCGTTCTCCAGCCTGTTACACAGGAAAAACAGGAGGATATTCCGGCCTTTGACCCTGTTACACCAGAATAGGACGAGGCTGGTCAGCCCCTGGAGCATGATGTATATTTACAAGAGGAGGGCAATCAGAAACTCGAATCTATAACACTGGACCCAGAGGAGGCCATGCGACACCAGCATTCTATTACACAGCAACAGGATCAGCCCATTCAGCCTCCTCAAGTTTGTAACAGAGGAACTGGAAGCGGTCACACAGTGACTGGAGATTTGTTACACTGGGATAACAGGAGGCCATTCAGACCCACCGAGTCTGTTACAAGAGAATTGGATAAGGATAAAATCTATCTGTGACTTATGTCATGAGCAAGTAGGAAGTAATTTAGACACGTGTCTGTTGTATGGGAACAAGAGAAGACCAATCGCTCCCTTGGTCCCATCTCCAGGATACATGAGGAGACCGTTCAGTATCTCCATCTGTTATGAATGAATATGAGAATTCCCATCAGCCCCTCAATATGTTACATGGCAACGGGAAGATTCCATAATCTCCCACCCCTCTATCGCCTGAACAGGAAGAGGTCATTCTGGCCTTGGAGATGACAACATGGGAATACCAGAAAGACTTTATCCCATCGATTTTGTACACCAGCAGGATGATGAGTCCATTCAGCCACACATGCTTCTTACACAGCAGTTGCAACAGATCTCTTAAAACCTCTTAAAACCTGCCCATGAGACAGGAATTCAAAGAAAACCTCAAGGTTTTTGAAAGAGAAGAACTTACAATAGATGCATACATTAATGAGTAAAATGTAACAATAAACTATTGTAATTTGAGGCAAATTATTAGAATCCACTGTTGAGGACATTTGCAAAGTTAAACCACAATCCATCGGAGTCAACATGGTTTTACAAAGATTAAATCAAGTTTGAAGTGTTTGCTTGAGTTACTTAAATATGTGATATCTTGTCTTCCAGAAGGCATTGGATGTGTCGCTTCTCCAAAGAGTATGTGGTAAGATCAGACAACATGGGTTTAGGAGTAATTTATTAGCTTGAATGGAGGATTGGTTAACCAACAAAATGGAGTCAGATGGAATAAATGTGTCATTTTCTTTTGGAAAATGCAATTTGTTGAGGGCCATTGATTTCAGTTCTCATGCCTCAACCATTTGCGATCGATATTATTACTCGTTTGACGGGATAGAAAATACTTTAGCTACATTTTCAGTTGTACTTCGGAATGGTGTTTCAAGAGATTTAAAGCGACATGGACAGGTTGGGTGAATGAGCAAAAATTTGGCAATGAAAATTGAAGTGGATAAATATAGGGTTATTCAAGTTGGCCAGCGTAATAGAAAGGCAAATTATTATCTAAATGGAGAGAAACTTCAAAGTGCTCAGGTACAGAGTGATCAGGGTATCAGCTTGCATATCACAAAACACCTGCCTGCGAGTACTGCAAGTATTGAGAAATGCAAGCATAATTTCAGCATTTATTTGAAAAAGGATATAGTAGAAATGTAGGGAGTGTTGCTGTAGCTATACACGCATTAGTGAGGCTGTACTGGAGTACAGTTTCTGTGTCCTGCGGAATGAGGTATTTGCATTAGAGACACATCAGAAGAGGTTCATTATATTGATTTCAAATTTGAAGTGTTTGTCTTATGAAGAGAAATTGAGCAGTTCAGGCCTATACTCTTGAGTTTATAAGAATGAAAGGAGATCTCATTGAGGTCTGCAAATGCTAAATGTAATTGGAAGTGTAGAGGTGGAGTGATTCTTTTTTTCATGTGGCGCAATCTACATCCAGAGACAAGAGATTGAGGATGGAGACATAGCAGGAAAGTGGAACAGAGGACGCGACGACATCAGCCATGATTGTATTCAATGGCGGAGCAGGTTCGAGGGGTTGGATTCCTGACTGATGGTCCTTGTTTATATTCAGCCTTTCCACTGTGTTACACAGAAATGGGGGAGTACTGTGTATCAAACAGGAAGCAGGCACTCCGGATAAATCAGTCTTAATCAGTTTGACAGAACGTCACCAGAGGAGTCACACAGTGACCAGTGCTGGGTCCTCAACTATTTACAATCTACATCAATGATCAGGAAGATGGAACAGATACACAGATACTGAGTTTTGTCATGTCGCTGTGATAAGCAAAAGATTAAATTAGCAAGAGAGGGTAGAGGGTCTACAGATAATTACAGAGAGGTAAAGGCAATGGATAATAATTTGGCAGGTGCAATATAACATGATATAACCTGTCATTTCATGTTCTGGGATAATGGAAGGCAGTATGTTCCTGAAATGGAGAGGGATTACAGGACTTAATGACACTGTGTGCTGGGGGTTCACTCAGACACGTTCAGACATGGCAAGTTTTGCTCTATCCCTGATCGTCTGCTCCCAGACACTCCAAGTGACCCAATTGCTCTCCGTGCACATGGAATATTTTGATGTAGTTAGTTGGCTGTGGGGATGTTGTTTTGAAACGTGTATCAAGGGGACGGCCTTTATCCAAGATACATTTATTCCTTTCTACATGGAGAGACGAAGACGATGGGACTGGCTGCCTGCTTCTGAATGAAGGAACTGTGGCTGCTGCCAGGACAGGGGTATTCACCAACATGATGTACTGTGCATGGACACACTGTAACATTCATAGAGTGAGAGCTCCTTCAGTTCCTCTACCTCTCCCCATTGACATGGCTAACCGCAGATGCCATGTACACCAACGGGAATCCCACTATTCTGGGAAAATAAGGATACACCCAGCATCTTCCCGCTGAGGGAGAAACGATGTATTTTACTCATCCATCATATATATCCTCCATCACCGAATGATGACATTGATGTTAAGGTACTGGGAGATGATGGATATGTCACCCAGTCCTGCCTGGAAAGTTCCAGATCATAGAAGCTGAATGAAACAGTGAACCTAACAGCCACTGACAGCACTGTCCTCTGCCTCGTGTGCAGCTGCGGGTTGAAGGAGGTGACACTGCTCTGTGACCAGTTCCTTGGTCAGTCCGGATCCCTTCACACTCTGCTCCTGGGTTAAATGGAGCTTGAGAAGCTGTTCCTGGAAAATCCGCGGTGAATACAGCAGATCCCTTTCACCACATGCACTCACTCCATGGTTTCAGAGCTTCTCCTCTCTGCAGCCTCTGCTCCACTTGTTGTTCATGTTGCAGACCTAGATGCTGTAACTAAAGTTCACATGCTCCATCCCGAGTTGGGTCACCAAATCCTCAGGTCTCCCTGAATGTCTGAGGCAGCTCACAGCACAACTTCCAGCAAACCGTCCCCAGCCCCTCCACTAACCTTTCAATAAAAGAAATCAGTCAGAAACTCATCGGCTGCAAATGTTGTGGACCAGACCAGATCCCCACAAAATATTTTAAGAAGGCCGCTTAGACCCAAACCTTTCCTTATTTTAAACATAGATCGGAAGTGTGCTTTCCAGATATGTTGTGTCTGGTCAACCAACTCGACATTAAGCAAAATATAATCTATTCAAATGCTTTAGTTAAAATACTATCAAAGAAAACAACATTTTGAGATAGCTTATACGTTTGAACACTTACACATACAATAGATACCGTACCTTATTGGTATACACTGCTTGGCACAAAGATATATTCAAATACAGATTTTTATAAGCAGTTTTCTTATCCAGGAGAAATCAACATCAAAAGAGATCTCAGAGAGAAAGGCAGCTAGGGATCATGCATTGAAATTTCCAACCCTTCTGAGATCTCCAGCAGCTTCTGAATGCTGCAGCTAAAAGCAAAACATTAAAACCTGGTCTGACAGAGCTGGCCACTGCCCTTCCATTGTTATCACCGTTTTAATAAAATCTAAAGGCTTTCTCAGTTATTTACTTAAACTGTTTTCAGACAGCAGTTCTGCACCTCTGCCTTTAAAACCTCTCTTCAAAAAAAAACTAAGAGAAAATAACCTTTGTACAATGATAGTATCCTCACAACTCCACCTTTAATAAAATGATCCATCAATATACAAAGATGGATTCATTTTTGACCTCCTAATCTTCCTCTATTAGTAGACTGAAATGCATATATATTACATTGACTCTGAACATACAAATGTTCACAACCCGATCCATTTCAGTCATTTCATCCTGCCACAGAATGCCTTTTGTCTTTCTTCATCCAAGTCTCCACAATGTGTCAAAGCTTAAGTTTTCTTGCCCTGTCAACTGTAAAATTTCAAATTGAATGGCAGTAAGAATAAGCTCAATCGAAACAGACTGGTATTTTTCTCCCTAAACTTCTCCAAAAAACTTTAAGGGGTCACGACCAGTGGTAAAAATTTGTCTCACAAATGTCATTCGCAATTTAAATGCTGAAATGTTGTGACGCCAACACCAAGCTCAAGGTCTCCTTCCCCATTGTGGAATAAATCTGTTGATGTTTCCACTGGACATTCCAACCACACGTTACATAATGGAATACTTTTCACCTCTCCAATACTCCCTGTGAATGACATACCTCCTCATGTTTCAGCATAAAAGAGTCACATACTTCTGTACCTCTTAATGCTGTAACCTCTTTACCTGCTACCCTTGGCCTATGCTAATAAACGTTACTTTCAAAGGGATATGTTTTGAGAAGATCTCGAACATACTTCTCAATCTCTCACAGAAACCAAGATTTGATTTCTGAACCAGGTCATCACCATCAGCCATTTCAGCTTCTAATCTTGTCATTGTATCTCCCTGCCCTTCCACACAAGTTCGCACGACTGCAGGAAGTGAATTGTTGAACTTCTCCAAAAGAAGAAACTCTCTAAGAGTGCCATAACTTTTCTCTGTTTTTAATACCACTCCCCACCTTTCAAAATTACTTCGTTAGATTCTTTCAAACTCAATGTGCACTTAACCATGGACGCTATCTTAGATTCCTGAAACACTGTCAGCTTCCAGCACAAGCTCATATGCACTTCAGATGACTTTCTTCACATCCTCCTACTCCCCAGGCAACGCCTCCGATAGGGATGCAAATATCTATCAGTTTTTCTTGAATCAACTAAATCCACATGTTCACTGGGCACTGCATTTGTTTAGCCACTTTCTCAAATGAAATTTAAAAGGCTCCCCCATCCTTCTCAAATGTAGATAATACCTGGATGTATTTAAACAGATCTCCATCAAACCTTTGGCTACTATGGGGTTGCTCATCCTCACTATCCTCCTCAACCAGCCGACTGCGTACCTTCATCACCGCCTTCTATGTCAACTTTCCTCTCTAATTGCTAACCTTTGAAGTTGGGACTCTCTGATTTTCTTCTCTCTTTTTCTCTCTTTCTTCTTCATTTCCTGTTCTTTTATTTATGCTTTTCATCATAATTCAAAAAGTTTCAATTCCTTCTCATGTTCAAGGTGCCTTATTTGAAATTGAATTCTAGCCATTTCTGAAGACTCTGATGGCATTTCCACTAAATGTAATTGCCGAGCTCTAGCTGTAATTATCTCTCATTTTCTCACAGACAAACCCAACCCCAACTCCAGCTTGTCTGCCAATTCCTACAGCGTTGCCTTCATTACCTTATGTAAAACCCTCAACTTCACTTCTCCCACACTCAGAGAACTCTCAGTGACTGAAAGAATCTTTACAAACAAAACACTGTTTAAACCAACCGAATTCAACATCCGGAACAAAAGACACTAACAGCAACAATACACGACCTTTGAACCCAATAGCCTCCTGGTTCATACTCTCCAGTGTCTGCATGAGTTTATTCTGGATTATCTGGTTTCCTCCCACAACCCAAAGATGTGCATGTCAGGTGAATTAGCCATGCTAAATTGTTTATAGTTTTCAAGGATGTGTGGTTTAAGAGTTTTTGTCGGGGTAAATGTGTAATAATAGGGTAGAGGAATGGGTCTGGGTAAGTTACTCCTCGGAGGATCAGTGTGGACTTATTGGGTCGAATTGCCTGTTTGCACACTGTAGGGATTGTAATTCTAAACCCAATGTGGTGTTACCGATTTAGAACCAGACAAAAGTCCCCAGTTTGGTATAGACGAACCAGACTGCCTCAAACTATTTTAAGGAGGTAGCTTGGATTCCAACATTTCCTTGTTTTAAAGGTAGATGTGAGTTGGGTGTTCCAGATGTGATGCTACTCGTCAAACCACTCACCATTAAGCAAAATACAATATATTTAAACATTCTAATGAAAATCCATACAAAATGAAGAGGAATTTAGAATAACTAAACTATTGGAAACCTTAATCGAATAATGGATACAGTACCTTCTACAAATCAACTGTTCCAATAACTAAAATAACCTAAACACACCCTTTGGCAAAAAACGAACCTTCAGACATGCATTCTTGCATACAGTTCTCCAATCCAGGAGGAATCAGCATCAAGTGAAGTTACAGAGAGAACAGCATCTAGGGATAATTCACTAAAACTTCCAACCCTTCTGGGACTACAAGCACCTGGTAACTGTTATAGCTACAAGGAAATATCTAGAGAGTCTATGCGAGCTGGCTATTGTTACTACTATTTATTAAAAACCCTAAAAGCCCCGTAAGTTATTTACTTGAGCCGTTTTAAGTAGGCAGTTTGGCCTTTATGACCTCCTACTAAAAATAAGGAGAAAATAATCTTTTATTAAAAAAGTGACAGCATTGTCACACAATTTAGATGCCTGGTCCTTTACTCAGTGGGATTTCTCGTGTTACTGATCAGAAGGTCATCTGAGAGGGACAACCACAGTTACAGACCAAGTTACAAGGATGTGTCTCATAACTTCTGAAACACGCCTGTCCATGGATATACCAGGAAGTGAACAACAGCTTGACACACACCATTTCATTATTTCTGAGCTACACAATGCCAGCACTCGATACACTAAGGAGACAAAACCCAAAGCCAGGCAAAGATACAGACGGACCAGAGAGATTCACATTAAAGACAAAAACAGACAGTTAATTAACGTGTTAATTAATAAAAAGATGTGGAAATATGGGGAAAAAGACAGGGCAGTGGGACTAACTGGAGAAGTGAGATCTTCATGAGTAAAATTACAAGAATGAGAACATTGAATAAAGGCATTTTCAGATCAGCTGAAATGGTTTGTTACATCAAATTCTGATTTCTGATTTTTAGAACAACCCAACAACATAAACTGGGACAAGATGACAGCCCAGCATGGAGAGCTGTGCCGACCATGCTAGTGTGTTGCTCAGTAAACTGCACTATCTGGAGAGTATTGCAAACTTTACTAACATATGCTACCTACTCGCATCAGATTACTGCCGGTAATGGGAAGTTTTGCTCTCTCAGTGTGTTCATCAGAGACTGAGTGTGTGTGTGTGTGTGCGGGGGGGGGGGGGGGGGGTGGGGGCGTGTTTGAATGCGAAACTCATTGTTTGAGAAGGAACGCTCATGGAGGCAACTATTTTAATTACGAACAACTGGCAGGCTCTTTGTTAAACAACAGAGAGAACGATGGAAGTTTCATGGTCAGATGAGGTAAAGTGTTTGAGAATGTCAAAATAAAGGTATTGCCAGACACAATAGCAACATACATCGGCGTGCACATGAATGACAGATGAATGAGAGTTTGGCGTGAGTTCAAATCAGATTTGCTTCGGCAGGTTTGAAACCGGGAGCGTCAGCAGCAGATTATTGGCTTCTTTAAGACTGTAATACATCGCTCAAGATTCAAACAGCAGACGGAATAAGCCAGTGAGATATATTCTGGAGTGGTGAGTATTTCAAGTTAGAAATGGTCAGAGTATGGTGTCAGGAATCAGCTCATAATCAAAGCGATCTCCCACGGTTGTGACTTGTCTGCTTCAGCTGCAGATATTGGCCAGGGATGGGAGGGAAACAGTGGAAGGAAGTGGAGTTTGTAACCAGAGCAGTAGACAGTGACCTCCATGATGTTAATATTTAAATAACAAAGGCAATGATACAATAAATTGTAGTTCTCCGCTGAAATTGAGTAGGTCAACATATAGACCATGAGTAACACTGTCAGAGCATAGAGTGAGACAGCAATTGAACACATTCATTGATGTAGTTAGTAGTGGTCTGTAGGGTGAATATCTGGATTGAGAGTTTCAACAGGAACAATAATAGTGGCAAGAAGTGTAGATTATATGAAAGAACAGTAATACAGTCATAACTGGTTTATAGAGAAAAAAAATCTGGACAGTGACACTTACCAGGAACACCAAAGATAGCCAGGAAAAGATAATAAAAATATTGAATAATGAGAAGAGCGTAATAGATCTGTGATGATAATGGCCACCAAGAAAATGCAGAAAGATACCAAACATAATTGGATAAACTCCTGTCTATTATTGGAACATGCCAGTCCAATGTTCCCAGATGCTGATCCATGTTTGGAACATTCCAGTCCAATGTTCTCAGATTCTGATCTCTCCTCCCCCTCTCTCTGAATCTGCTGATCCCTGTCATTGATGTCGGTGATGCTCCCGCTCATGTTATGGAATAACACATTGAACGGAGCCCAATTATCATTAAAAGATGGAAACACTCCACTGGGATAATTAGAATCCATGAAGATTGGCATTAATGCCAGTCACTGAACAAATACTGGGAAACCGAGCGAAGGCTACGACAACGGATGAATGGGCACCGCAGAACAATCAACAGACAGGAGTGTTCCCTCCCAGTTGGGGAACACTTCAGTGGTGCAGGACATTCAACCTCCAACCTCCGTGTGACCATCCTCCAAGGCGGACTTCGGGACAGGCAGCAGCGAAAAGTGGCCGAGCAGAGTCTGATAGCTAATTTCGGTACCCATAGGGAGGGCCTCAACTGGGACCTTGGGTTCATGTCATGTTACAGGTGACCACCATTGCACTGTATACACACACACACACACACACTCACACACACACACAGACACACACACATACGCAGGCACTCCTATACCCACACATACACACGGACACACATGTACACAGACACACACACATACATTCCCACACACGCTTACAGAGACCCACACTCACACAGACTTAGACCACTCTACACTCATGTACACACATATACACTCTCTCTTACAGACACTCACAGCCCCCCAACGCAGACACGCACACACACTCCCACACTCACACATGCATCCCCTCACATACTTAAGACTATATCACATCACACACATATACACTCCCTCACACTCACAACCCTCAAACCAGACAAACACAGAAACGCACAAACAGACGACCTAAATGCACACATATGTTTTGTGGGGTGGATTTGTACTTGTAGAATTACATTGTACTTTGCTCAAATGCTATGAATTCATGTAACACTCTGAGCTCAAAAACTGCATGAATTCATGTAAAACTCTGTTATCTCACTTTTCAGATCAGAATCAATCTAAACATCATGGCATAGACAGAGAACACAAGGGGCCAACACCTTCAACATATTGTCTATCTAACAGTCAATGTTACAGCTAACCTGAGAATGCAACTTATTTTTTTTTAAAAGGGTTTTGTGATCTACACATGAAATAAGTGAAACTATCATGTTATTCGAACAGACGAAAGACTCAACAGACAATCAAGCTATTTTTCAATGTATAATTTCAGTTACATCACACTGTAAATTTCTGCTATAATTTCTGTCCTTTAGAATTGTGTCCTCCATTATTATCTGATGAAGAATCGGCGCTCCAAAACCTAGTGTTGCTTCCAATTCGACCTGTTGGACTATAACCTCGTGTTGTGTGATTTTTAACTTTGTACATCCCCAGTCCAACACCGGCATCTCCAAATCATGACTGAATAAACAGGCTCAGTTAACGAGTTCCACACATCACTTTTCAAATCAGTATAAAAAGGAACATTTACTGGGTTTGGATGGAATGGATGAGGGTTGCTGACGAATGGACCATAAACCTTTATAATCTTGTTTTAACTTGTATATGAGTGCATTAACAGAACACTGCAGGGATCTATATGTGTGCCACTCTGCTTATGAAAGGAGGCAGTTATAAAATAACAGATTGGCTACATAAAGAAAAGTCGGGTGAGCAAGTTTCTAGATACCTTAGCCCAAAGTATGATGCTTCTTGACCAGTGTGAGGCTACTCCTGGTTTTAAGTGCCCTGCTACCAAATCCTTTCAAAACCTTGAGACAGAGCATTGAGACTGCTGATCAGGAACAGACCGAAGCAATTCTGTCCCAATGGGCCTTTTACAGAGGGATAAGAGAAGGCCATTCAGCCCATATTAGGCTGGTTCTACTTGACAAGGTGGAAAGCTGGAATATTGGCACATTTTGTCAACAGAATCATTCAAAACAAGGAGATGTGTCGGTGCAACGTTACTGAGAGAGTACCTGGAGTACATTGTGTTGTTTGTGTTTCTGTAACTGAGAAGGGATGGACCTCCATCAGATACAGTTTACCGGCTGCTCATAATCCACGGGTTGCTGTGTCATTTGATGTCTCGGGTCTGCTACACAGGTACAGGAGGAGGCCATTCAGCCTTTCCAGTCTATTACAAAGAGCCAGGAGGAGCCTATTCAGCCTCTCAAGCCTGTTACAGAGGGGCAGGAAGTGTTTGTTTAACTTTCAAGTCTGTTCCGCATAAATATTAGTTTTAAATTAGTTTTGGAATAGGAAAGACCTGATGTAAACATTAAAGTTCTAACTTTGACTAAGGCCAATTTTGAAAGTGTTAGGCGAGCCCTGTGAAAGGATGATTGGAATTCTCTATTCACAGGTAAAGGGATGGTTGGAAAATGCAAGGCCATCAAAACTTGGTTTCAGAGAGTCCAGAGCCAACGTGTTTCTATTAGTGAGAGGGGCAAGGCTGGTGGGTGCAGGGAGTGCTGGATGGCTAGATATATTGATCCTCTGGTCAAGGTAAGGAAGGAGGCATATTTCAGGTCAACAGAGCTGAGATCAAGTGAATCCCGAGAGGAGTATAATGGCAGTACGTGTATAGTCAACGAGGAAATCGGGCCAGAAAAATGTGGCCATGAGATGACTTTAGAAATAGGGTTAACAAGGCATTGAAGAAATTCTACACATCCTTTAATGGTAAAAGATTAACTAGGGAGAGAATAGGGCCCCTTAAAGATCAGTAAGGCTACCTATGTGTGGAACCACAGGAGATGGGAGGGATACGAAACAAGTATTTCTTCTCAGTATTTAATGTGGAGGAGATTACAAGAGCGAGAGAATGAATAAATATCTAGTGAAACATTGAAAGATGTCTATATTACAAGGAGGTGTTTGACATTTTAAAACATTTAAAGGTGAACAAATCCCTGGGACCTGATCAGTTGTATCCCAGATGTTTGTGGGAAGCAAGGAAAGAGATTGTTAAGCATTTTGCTGAAATATTTGTATCATTGATTTCCACAGGTGAGGTGTCAAAAGACTGGAGGGCTGCTAACATAGTGTCATTATTTAAAAGGTAAGGAAGAAAAACAGGTAACTATAGATCAGTGAGCCTGTCGTCAATGGTGACTAAATTGTTGGAGGGGATTTTGTTGGAAAGGATGTCGAAGCATTTGAAAAGACAAGGACTGAAGAGGGCTTTGTACATTAGAGATCACGTCTCAATGACTCGGTGTAATCTTTTGAGGAAGTGATGAAGATAATTGATGAAGGCAGGCCAGTGGATGTTGTCTTTATAGAATTCAGTAAGATTACCAAAATGTTCTACATGGTAGACTGGTTAGCAAGGTTAGACTGCCTGGGATCCATGGAGAACTCGCCATTTAGATCCAAAATTCTCTTGAATATTGGAGACAGGGCGTGACAGTGGGCATTTGTTCATTAAACTTGGAGACCTGTGACCAGTGGCGTGCCGCAAAGATCAATAGTGGGTCCACTGCCTTTTGTCACTTATATAAATCATTTGCATTTGAGTATATGAAGTATGGTTAGTACGTTTGTAGATAATACCAAATTTGGTGGTGTAGTCGACAGTGAAGAATGATCTCTCAGACTGCAATGGGACTTTGCTTAGGTGTTTCGAGGAGTGGCAGATAGAGTATATTTTAGTTGCATGTGAGGTGTTGCATTTTGGCAGACAAATCAAGGCAAGACATAGAGGTAGTGCCCTGTCGAAAGCTGCCAATGAAGGAGAACTCCATCGAAATTATAGAATCCCGACAATTAGGAAACAGGCTTTTCGGCCCATCGAGGCCACACCGACCCTCTAAACAGTATCCCACTGGAAAAACACCTACCCTATCCCTCGAAGCCTGCATTTCCCATAGCTAATCCACCTCCCCTACACATCCCTGAGTACAGTGCGCAATTTAGCATGGCCAATCTACCCTTACCTGTATATCCTTATACTGTCAGAGTAAAACATAGCACCCGGAGGAAACTCACGCAGACGCGGGGAGAATGTACAAACTCCACACAGCCAGTCATTCAAGGCTGTAATTAAACCCAGGTCGCTGCCCTGTGAGGCAGCAAAGCTAGCCTCGTGGTGCAGATTCTCTGTTCCTTGAAAGTGCTGTCACAGGTAGATAGCGCAGTGAAGAAGGAACTTGGTTATCTTCCCTTTAATGGTGCATGCTTTGAGTCGAAGCATTTGCATGACATATTAAATTTGCACAGGACATTGGTTAGACCACTTTTATAATATTGCCTTTAATTCTGGTCACCCTGCTGTCGGTAAGGCTTTGTCAAACTTGAAAGGGTGCAGAAGAGATTTAAAAGAACGTTGCAGGTGTTGGAGGGTCAGAGCTACAGTGAGAGTTTGAATAGGCTGGTGCTATTTTCAAGTGTTAAGGCTGAGGGGGGACCTTAAAGGGATTTATAAAATCATGAGGGGCAGAGATAAAATAAACAGTCAATGTCTTTTCCCAGGATAGACGAGTCCAAAATTAGAAGACAAAGGTTTAAGGTGAGAGGAGAAAGATTTAAAAAGGGACATGAGGGATAACATTTTCACACAGAGACTGCTGTGTGTATGGATTGAACAGCCAAAAGACGTGGTGGAGGAATTACACAATTTAAAAAGCATTTGGATGGATATATGCAAGGGAAGTGTGTAGAGGGAGATGGGCCAATTGCTGGCAAGGGGGACGAAATTAATTTCGGATATTTGGCGGTATGGATGACCAGACCAAACGATTTTTTTTCCGTGCTGTACATCTCTGAGAGTCTATTGACTCTTCAGTGTATAACACTGGAACAGGAGGACGCTATTCAGCATCTGAATTCTGTCAGTCGGCTTGTTTGTTCAATTACTGAGAGTCAAATACAAAAATACATCATTCAGATTTTGATGGTGTTTTACAGAAACAGGACAAAGGCCTTTCGTCAAGAAAAAGCTATAAAGAATGTGAAGAGGTCATTCACTCCCTCACCTACATTCCACAGGAGCAGCAGGTGAGCACAGAGCTATTGGAGCCTGTTACTCAGGAGCAGGAGGAGGACATGTATTTTCACAAACTTGGGATCAGGAGGGAATCATTCAACTGCTTGAATCTGGGACACAGGAACAGGGGACTCAACTGTTCGAGACTGGGACACAGGAACAGGAGGGAGTCATTCAACTGATGAAAACTGGGGCACAGGGAAATCTGGAGGCTATTGAGGCCCGACGATCCTGTTACGCAGGAACAGGAGGAGGTGACTCACTCCCCACCAGCATGGGACACTGGGAGAGAAGGAGAGCTTTCTTGAAACAAACAGAAATATACAAGTTGTATTCGTGGTTCTTTCAATCCTGCCCCACCATTCACTAAGACCACGGCTGATCTGATGGTGATTCCCTCATTCCATTATACGGAGACTGTCCCTCTCTGCAGCCTCTGCTCCATTTTTTGGTCATGTTGCAGACCCAGATGCTGTAACAACAGTCACCATGACCCATCCAGAGGGTCGGGTCTAACCGGATGATTCGGGATTTGAAGAGTACAATCACAAGAATTAAAACACAAAATAAAGGCATAGCCAGATGTTTAGTTCTCTCACATTCGCAATCCAACTCACATAACCAGCCCATCCATTACATATTCCGGATGGAGCCCTGTGTAGATCCGGCTAGTGTACAGCTGAATGCAACCCAGCTATGTCCAGAGTGAAACTACGTGCAGCCCCACACCAATGTTGCATCTATAATCCTGGACTAAATGTCCAGCGTGGGGAGCTGTGCAGTCCGCACTGGTTCATTCATATATAAACCCAGGCTGTTGCATTGTTCGGCAAAAACTGTGTTAGATCACTGTCCAGTGTGGGAAAACTTGCAGCCAATGTTGGATCTGACAGGATGTGCAGCTCCCACCCATTTACAGCTCCATATCTGCAATGTGCCTTGACAAGGGGTGCTGCAAATGTGAAATCACTGCGAGGAAGAGATGTAAATGGAAACAATTTAAATACCAATAGTTCTGATTAAGGCGAGTATCACTCTAGTATTTGAAGATGAAATAACTGAGATAATATCCAATGAGATTTTGTAAATGATGCAAACAAGTAAGAGGGGGTGGTAATGTTATAATGGTTGCATTATAAGCCTTCAAATAATCAATGGGAATTAGAAGAACAAATATACAGGGAGGGTGGCGAGACTTGCAGGAGCAATAGGGTAGTCATAATATGTGATTTTAATTATCCCAACATGGACGGGGACTTCCAGAGGGTTAAGAACTTAGATGGAACGTAATTTGTTAAGTGTGTTCAGGAAAGCTTCCACAAGCAGCATGTAGAGGGTCCAACTCGAGAACGGACAAACTCGACCAACTGTTGGGAAATAGTGTAGGATAGGTGACGGAGGTAAAGTGGGCGAGCATTTTGGGAAAAGTGACCAGAGCCGTATTAATGTTAAAATAGGTTTGGTAGGGGCAAAATTGGTCCACAGATTCAAATTATAAATTGGGGCAAGGCGAATTTTGTTGCAATTAGACAGGGGATTGCACGGCTTGAATGGAGTAGTGTGTTTCCAGGTAAATGGATTCCGGGCAAGTGGGAGGGCTTGAAAAGTCAGATAGCTCGAGTTCAAGGTCTGCATGTTCCTGTGAGGGTGAAGGGAAAGTGAGGCTGGAAGAGAGAACCCTGGATGACAAGAGATATTGAGTCCCTGACCAGAAAAAAAGGAGCCGTCACTCAAGTACAGGCAGCTGGGACCAAGTGAATCTCTGGAGGTACACAGGGATTACAGGAGTTTACTGAAGAAGGAAATCAGCAGGGCTAAAGTGGGGTATGAGATAGCCTTGGCTGAGCAGAATAGGGTGAATACAAATTCAGTATAGTACAGAAAAAGAACAACTAGACAGAGATAGGACGCCTTAAAATCCAAAATGGGCATGCATGTGTAAAACCTCAAGAGATGGGTGAGGTCCTCAATTTCCCCTCTGTGTTTATCGTGAAGAAAGAAATGAAGACCTGTGACCTTTGTGAGGTTAGTTGTGATATCATGGTACAGTCCATATCACAGTAGAGGTGCTGTTGGACGTATTAGAATGCACAAAGTCAGATAAATCTCTTGGTCCTGACCAGATATATCTAAGAGCACTTCACGAGTCGAGAGAAGATAGTTCAGGGGTAAGGTACCAGAAGTCTGGGCAGTAGCAAATGTAGTACCCTTATTCAGAAGGGCTGCAAAGAAAAGCCTGGGAAATATAGACGAGTATGCTTCACATCTGTTTTCGGTAAACCACTTGAGACGTTTCGGAGATATAAGATATGCATGCATTTGGAAAGACAAAGTTTGACTTAGAGCAGTCAGCATAGCTTTGTGCGTGGCCGATCATGCCTTACAAATTTTGTTCGAGTTTTTTTCAGGAAGTGACCAGGAAGGTTGACGAGGGCAGGGTGGTGGACATAGTCGATATGGATTTCAGTAAGGCCTTTCATAAGGTTCCACATGGTAGGCTGCTCTGGAAGGTTGGATCGAATGGACTCCAATGTAAACTGGCAAATTGGCGACACAATTGGCTTGACGTTATGAAGCAAATGGCAATGGTGGAGGTATGCTTGTCGGACCGGAGGCCTGTGACTAGTGGAGTGCCTCAGTGATCGGTCCTGAGCCCGTTGCTGTTTGTTATCTATATCAATGATTGGACCAGATTGCACAACGCAAGGTTAGTAGGTTTGCATATGACACTAAATTAGGAGACATCATTTACAGTGAGGAACGTTATCAGAAATTGCAGCAGTACCTTGATCAGCTGGGGAAGTGGGCTGAGAAATACCAAATGGAGTTTAATATAGATAAGTGTGACGTCTTGCATTTTGGAAAGTCATATCCAGTTAGGAGCTGAGTGATGAATGAGAGGGCCTTAAGGAGTGTAGTGGAACAAAAGGACGTTGGAGATCAGGTGAACGGTTATCTGAAATTTGAGTCACAGATACACAGATACATATTGCGGTGAGTTCAGGCGATGGAGAGTTTTGGATGAGCATTTGTTCTGCAGTTTTGTCACTGGGAATGAGGACAGCAGAGTCTCCGCCTCACTGGGTTGAACCTAACAAAAAACTGTCGCAGTGACATTTTCATTAAGTGTGACGGGGGTTGTCTGCACGAGGCCGAGCTAGTTTCCTGGTGCTATCTTACCAAACAGATCTCATTAACTACACATCCCACTCCATAGTGTCCCTCTCATACAATGCCAGCCCGATTCTGCCACCCATCATGACTGGAGGTACTCACAATGGCCCGGATGCCCCTGGATATTCTGTGATCCCTGACATTGGTGCCATCTTTAAAAGTCCAATGGGCACACGGCTGTGCTTTCTCAGTTTTGAGCTGCCCTGCACATTTTCCCCGAGCATGGCAGCGAAGGGGAAATTACACCATGGTTTATCGACAGCAGCATGGAGGTCCTGGTGGATGGGCCACAACAAAAGGGGACCATTCTCTTCCCAGAGGGGGCCACACTACCAGACCCACCGAACCTGGTCTGCTCTCACCACCCAGCTCCGTGCAGTATCTTCGGTCTGAAGAAATGTCCAACAATTCAGGACAAGCATCATTAAGCTTCCTCACTCTGTAGGGATAAGGGTCACCGTATTCTCTCTGCTCCCTCCCACTCATTGTATGTCTGTTATAACACCGATCCCCGAACAAGGCTCATGCTCCACCACTCTCACTACTGCATGCAGCACCTTCCCTCTCTTTCTCTCTTGCCTTTCTCATGCCCCCCACAGAGTTATAGAATATTCTGGGGAATGCCAATTATGGAATGTTCCAGGTATTGTTCCAACGTACTCCCAGTTTCAGGAAAATGGCTGTGCCCCAGTGTGTAATACGTAAGAGGATGGAGTAGCGGTGTACGTTTTTCAAATCACACACAATTAAAATCCACCATGAGGCCATTCAGTACTTCAAATATCCTGCAGCATTCAATACGTTTGGGGGTATTCTGATGGTTTTCTCAGCTACATATTACAGGAACGTCCAGTCATTCAACCCTCAGGTTCCTGTTACCGAGCAGACGATTCTCAGACACTTCATACCCCGGGTCTCTTCTAGCATGTGTTCCGAAGGCATTTCCCATGGGCACGGACTCTCCTTACAATATATTTCATCTGATTTATAAATTCATGCAACAGTCAGCATGCTTTCCACAGACCATTCAAAAACATGCATTTATTTTATGGTTCTCGGTATCCAATCACAATTAGTCATTCTGGTTATTTCACTTGTCTCAACTTATTGTATTCAGCCAAAGACAGCTTCCAAACACTTGTCTCATTATAAAATACAATTTCTAGCAGAGAACATTTTTGTCTCAAATACACCTTGTTCCTTGTCATTAAAATTTCTCTTGCCCTTTTCCGCGGCTGATTCTATGTGTAATAGTTACACAGTCTCCCACTCAGTTGGCTGGATGGTTGGTTTGTGATGCAGAGGGAGGCCACCAGCGCAGGTTCCATTCCCAACACTGACAGAGGTTACCATGAAGGGGATGCTCTCTCAACCTCACTCCATCACCCGTGGGGTGACCTTCAACGTAAACCGCCATGAGTGGTATCTCTAATGAGAGTTATTTGGGACTCGAATCTATCAATGTTAGCACTTTAATTTTTAGCAAATTATTTTATTGTTAAATATATTTTCATTATTATATTAAACCAATAACAAAACAACTCAAATAACTGAACAAAATTACACCCATGTGCATGTACATACAAAATAAGTTAAAGTCTCTAAACGGACAGAAGAAAAACAAAAATAAACAATAAATAATAAATAAATAATACGGCTCAGCATAACAGAGTGTTAGCTCTCGTTCTTGGAGAGCATCAACTGATACACATTCGTATGTTCATAATTTCTAATATGTGATTCATTAGACAATATCGTCATGGCTATATAAAAGCCCTTTTTAGAGCGGCAGGTAAGCCTGTATCGCGGTAATCCAAAAAGGGTTGCCATACCTATATAAATCTCTGCTTTTCGTTGCACCACACAGATGAGAACGCCCAAAGGGATATTCTACATGACGAGCTTGCAACCACCCAAAAACCCGGGGTTTTTCAGACATCCAAAACAAAAGAATATTTTTCCTAGCACAGGAAGTATGGGGGAGATACTAAAGAAGTATTGTGCATCAGTATTTACTGTGGAAAATGATATGGAAGATATAAAATTTAGGGAAATAGATGGTGACATCTTGCAAAATGCCGATATTACAGAGGAAGAAGTGCTGGATGTCTTGAAGCGGGTAAAGGCGGATAAATCCCCAGGACCTGATCAGGTGTACCCTAGAACTCTGGGGGAAGCTAGAGAAGTGATTGCTGTGCCTCTTGCTGAGATATTTGTTATATGGATAGTCACAGGTGAAGTGCCAGAAGACTGGAGGTTCGCTAACCCTGTGCCATTGAATAAGAAGGGTGTTAAGTACAAGCCAGGAAACTATAGACCGGTGAGCCTGACGTTGGTGATGGGCAAGTTGTTGGAGGGAATCGTGAGGGACAGGATGTGCATGTATTTGGAAAGGCAAGGATTGATTAGGGATAGTCAACATGGCTTTGTGCGTGAGAAATCATATCTCACAAACTCGATTTAGTTTTTTGAGGAAGTAACAAAGAGGATTGATGAGGGCAGAGGGAAAGATGTGATCTATATGGACTTCACTAAGGGTTTTGATGAGATTCCCCATGGGAGACTGAATGGCATGGTTAGATCTCATGGAATAAATGGGGAACTAGCCATTTGGATACAGGACTGGCTCAAAGGTAGGAGACCGAGGGTGGTGGTGGAGGGTTGTTTTTCAGACTGGAGGCCTGTGACCAGTGTAGTGCCACAAGGATCGGTGCTGGATTCACTACTTTTTGTCATTGACATAAATGATTTGGATGCAAGCATAAGAGGTACAATTAGTAAGTTTGCAGATGACACCAAAATTGGAGGTGTAGTGGAGAGCGAAGAGGGTCACCTCAGATTGACCAAATGGCCAATGGGCTGAGAAGTGGCAGATAAAGTTTAATTCAGATAAATGCGAGGTGCTGCATTTTGGGAAAGAAAATCTTAGCAGGACTTATACACTGAATGATAAGGTCGCAGGGAGTGTTGCTGAACAAAGAGACCTTGGAGTGCAGGTTCATCGCTCCTTGAAAGGGGAGTTGCAGGTAGATAGGATAGTGATGAAGGCGTTTCCTTTATTGATCAGAGCATAGAGTACAGGAGTTGTAAGATCATGTTGCGGCTGAACAGGACACTAGTTAGGCCAGTGTTGGAATAGTGCGTGCAATTCTGGTCTCCTTCCTATCGGCAAGATGTTGTGAAACTTGAAAGGGTTCAGAAAAGATTTCAAGGATGTTGCCAGCGTGGGAAGATTTGAGCTATAGAGAGAGGCTGAACAGACTGGGTCTGTTTTCCCTGGAGCGTCGGAGGATGAGTGCTGACATTATAGAGTTTTACAAAAGGGGACCATTCTCTTCCCAGAGGGGGTATGGATAGGGTAAATAGGTAAAGTCTTTTCCCTCGGGTCGGGGAGTCAGAATGAGAGGGTATAAGTTTAGGGTGAGAGGGGAAGATATAATAGAGAACTACGGGGCAATTATTTCACACAGAGAATGGTACGTGTATGGAATGTACTGCCGGGTGATGTTGGGGAGGCTGATACAAGTACAACATTTAAGAGGCATTTGGATGGTATCTTCCACTAATGAACTGTTCCAGTGTACAATCATCCCATTAGCTCGTCCCTTAGCAAAAAGATACACCCAAGGCCAGTCAGTAATTCATGCAGTTCTCCAATCCAGGGGTAAACAGCATCAAGACAGATTTCAGAGAGAATAGCAACTTGGGATCATTTACTGAAGCATCCAACCATTCTCCCATCCCAGGCACCTGGTGGTTGTTACAGCTCAGAAAAACTGGAAAGCCTGGTCTGTGCGGACTGACGATTGTTATCATTATATATAAAAAAAAACTAAAAGCCTCCTAAGTTATTTAATTCAGCGGTTTGCAATAGGCAGTTCGGCCTTTAAGATCCATCTTTAAAGAAAATGAGCAAATAACCCTTTTGAAAGTGACAGCATTGTCAGAGATGTTCGGTACCTATTCCTTTCCAATAATACACCAGGGGCTTCCTCGTGTTACTGACCACACGATCATCTCAAAGGCACAAATACAGAAGTCAGACGTTCAGTGGACAGGCGCAGATCAAGTTTAAAAAATGTGTGAAAGCTGCTGAAAATCCTATCCAATACGGAGCAGCACATGACACATACCGGGAAGTGAACAACAGGCCGACACACGACCCCCTCCTCCCGCTCCCCATCCATGGAGCACCACATAGGACACACCGGGAAGGGAACAAAAGCCCAACACAACCACCCACTCCCGAACATGGAGCCCCACATGGGACACACCGGGAATTGAACAATAGCCCGACACATACTCCCCTGAACATGGAACACCACATGGGACACACCGGGAAGTGGACAGCACCCCGACACACACTCTCCTGAACATGGAACACCACATGGATCACACCGGGAAGTGAACAACTGCCCGACACACACCACCCTCCCCCATCCATGGAGCACCACATGGGACACATCGGGAAGTGGACAGAAGCCTGACACACACCATTTCATTGTTTTGCGCTCCACAATACCAGCACACAATACTAGGAAGTCAAAAACCAAGGCAAGGGAAAGATACAGAGGGACAGAGAGATTTACATTAAAGTCAGAAACAGACAGTTAATTAATCGAGAAAATGTTGTGAAAGTATATAGAAAAAGACTGGGTGGTGGGACGAACGGTAGGATTGAACTCCTAGAGACCAAAATTCCAAGAATGATAACATTAAATAAAGTTTTTTTTTCAGATCAGCTAAAAAATACTTTGTTTCATCAAATTCTGAATCGGCTTCACAGAACACGACAAGCAGCATAAGCTAGTACAAGATGACAGACCAACATGGCGAGTTGTGCAGACGATGCTCGTGCATTGTTCAGAGAACGGGATTATCTGCCCAGCATGAGGAGCATTGCTAACCTTTACTATCATATGGGAACGATACACACATCAAATACACACAGCAGGGGAAGGTTTCTCTCTCTATTGGACCAGTATAAGGGGTGTGTGTGTGGGAGGGGGGAGGGGTGGGGGTGTGTGTGGTGTGCATTTGGGATGGTTGAATGTGAAAATCACTGCTTAAGAAAAATGCACTTGAAGGAAACCACGTTAAATATGAACAACTGGCTGGGATTTGGATAAACGACACAGGGCGATTGAGGGAAGTTTCATGGACAAACGAGTTATGATCCCGTTCATATTGTGGAATAACACATTGACGGAGCCCATTTGTCAGTAAAATATGGAAATGCTCCACTGGAATAAATACAATCTATGGAGACTGACATTAATCACAGTCACTGAACTAACAGGTTCAGTTAACCCCTTCCTTACATCACATTTCATATCATAATAAAAGGAATATTTACTCAGTCTGAATGGAACGGATGAGGGTTACTGCTGGACCAACAATAAATCTTTCAATCTTTCTTTTTACCTTTCCCTTGCATCTGGAAGAATCTGTATTCACTCACTCAAGGGAGAAAGTGAGGATTGCAGATGCTGGAGGTCAGAGTCGAGAATGCGGTGCTGGAAAAACACAGTCCTTCAGGCAGCATCCGAAGAGCAGAAGAATCCACATTTCATGTGTCAGCCCTTCATCGGGAATGAGGCTTGTCGCCCTAAGGTGCTGAGAGATAAATGAGAAAGGGATAGGAATGGGAGAAGGTAGCTGAGAATGTGGCAGGTAGCTGAGAATGTGACAGGTAGATAACGTTTAGGGTGGAAATGATATGGCAGAGAGGACGGTGGAGCAGAAAGGTGAGAAGAAATTTGGGCAGGTAGGACAGGTCACGGGGGCTATGTTGAGTTGGAAGGTTAACGTGTGGGAAAGGAAAATGAGGAAATTAGTGAAATCCACATTGATCCCGTGTGGTTGCAAGGTCCAAAGTTGGAAGATGAGGCTTTGTTCCTCCAGGCATCCGTTGGTTAGGGGGTAGTGGTGAAGGAGGATGAGGGCCTTGGTGGAGTGAGAGGGTGTGCTGAAATATCTGGCCATGGGGCAGTGGGGTTGATTGGTGCGGGTGTCCTGGAGATGTTCTCTGAAGTGTGTCGCTTCCTGTCTCCCCAATGTGGAGGAGACAACATCGGGAGCAATGGATATGGTAGGTTGTGTGCCTGGAAGTACAGGAAAAACTCCGATGGATGTGGAAGGATCATTTGGGGCCTTGGGCTAAGGTGAGTGGGGAGGTGAGGACGCAGGTTGTGCAATTCCTGCGGTGGCAGAGGAAGGAGCTGCGATGGGAGAGTGTTTTGGTGGGGGATGGGGGGTGTTGACATGAATGCACGAAGCATTAGAAATAAGATGGATGAACTTGAGGCTCTTTTGGAAATTGGCAGATACGATACTCTGGGGATAACTGAGACGTGGGTTCAAGTGGACAGGGCCTGGGAAATAAATATTCAAGGTTAAACATGCTATCGTAAGGACAGACTGACGGGCAGAGGGGGTGGGGTGGCCATGTTGGTAAGGGATGATACTCAGTCCCTTGCGCGGGGGGACCTAGAATCAGGGGATTTAGAGTCTGTGTGGATAGAGCTGAGAAATTTTAAGGGTAAAACCACCCTCATGGGAGTTATCTATTGGCCGCCAAACAGTAGTCCGGATGTCGGATGTCAGTTGAATCAGGAGGTGAGATTGGCCTGTTGCAAAGATATTACTTCAGTTGTTATGGGGGATTTTAACATGCAGGTAGACTGGGAGAATCAGGATGGTATTGGACCTCAAGAAAGAGACTTTGTGGAGTGCCTACGAAATGGATTCTTAGAGCAGCTGGTGCTGGAGCCTACCAGGGAGAAGGCAATTCTAGATCTCGTATTGTGAAACGAACCAGAATTGATCAGGGACCTCGAAGTGAAGGAGCCATTAGGAGGTAGTGACCATAATATAATAAGCTTCAATCTGCAATTTGAGAGGGAGAGGGTACCGTCGGAAGTGACAATATTTCTGTTGAATGAAGGGAACTATGGAGCTATGAGGGAGGAGCTGGCCAAACTTCAATTGTGCAATAACTTAGCAGGGATGACAGTGGAGGAACAATGGCGGATATTTCTGTGTATAATGCAGAAGATCAGTTCATTCCAAAACGGAAGAAAGTTCCCAGGAGGAGGCATGGGTGGCTGTGGCTGACAAGGGAAGTTAAGGAACATATAAAGTTAAAAGAGAAAAAGCATAACATCGCAAAGATAAGTGGGTGAACGGAGGACTGGGAAGCTTTTAAAGCACAACAGAGGATTACTAAGAAGGAAATACGCAGAGGAAAAATGAGGTACGAAGGTAAACTGGCCAAAAATATAAAGGAGGATAGTAAAAGCTTTTTAGGTATATGAAAGGCAAAAACAAAAATGGTTAAGTCTAAAATCGGGCCCTTGAAGACAGAAACAGGGGAACATATTACAGGGAACAAAGAAATGGCAGAAGAATTGAATTGGTAATTCAGATCTGTGTTCACTGGGGAAGACACAAGCAATCTTCCTGAGGTAACAGTGGCTGAAGGACCTGAATTAAGGGAATTTATATCTGCCAGGATTTGGTATTGGAGAGACTGTTAGGTCTGAAGGTTGATATGTCCGCGGGGCCTGATAGTCCACTTCCCAGAGTATTGAAGGAGGTGACTCGAGAAATCGTGGATGCGTTGGTGATTATTTTCCAGAGTTCGATAGATTCAAGATCTGTTCCTGCGGATTCGAGGTTAGCTAATGTTGTACCACTTTTTAAGAAAGGTGGGAGAGAGAATGCAGGAAATTATACACCAGCTAGTCTGACCTCAGTGGTGGTAAAAATGCTAGAGTCTATTATAAAGGATGAATTTACAACAGATCAGGATAGTAGAAACCGGATAGGTCAGAGTCAGCATGGATTTATGAAGAGGAAATCATGCTTGACTAATATTCTGGAATTTTTTGAGGATGTAACTCTGAGGATGGACGAGGGAGATCCAGTAGACGTAGTGTACCTGGGCTTTCAGAGAGCTTTTGATAAAGTCCCACATAGGAGGTTAGTGAGCAAAATTAGGGTTGCATGGTATTGGGGGCAAGGTACTAACTTGTATTTAAAGTTGGTTGGCTGATAGGAAACAAAGAGTAGTTATAAACGGCTCCATTTCGGAATGGCAGGCAGTGACCAGTGGGGTACCACGGGGATCAGTGCTGGGACCGCAGCTTGTTACAATATATGCTAATGATATAGAATATGGTATTAGTAACGCCATTTGCAAATTTGCTGATGATACTAAGCTGGGTGGCAGGGTGAAATGTGAAGAGGATGTTTGGAGATTACAGGGTGACCTGGACAGGTTAGGCGAGCGGTCAGATGAATGGCAGATGCAGTTTAATGTGGATAAATGTATGCATTTTGGTGGCAAGAATAGTACCTAAATGGAATCGATTTAGGTAAAGGGGCAATACAAAGAGATATGGGTGCTTTATACACCAGTCAATAGAGGTAAGCATGCAGGTACAGCAGGTAGTGAAGAAGGAATGTTGGCCTTCATAGCAAGATGGATTGAGTATAGAAGCAAAGAGGTGCTTCTGCAGCTGTACAGGGCCCTGGTGAGTACACAACTGGAGTACTGTGTACAGTTTTGCTCTCCAAATATGAGGAAAGGCATTCTGGCTATTGAAGGAGTGCAGCGTAGGTTCACGAGGTCATTTTCTGGAATGGCGGGACTACCTTATGCTGAAAGACTGGGGCGGCTGGGCTTGTATACCTTTGATTTTAGAAGACTGAGAGGGGATCTGATTGAGACATATAAGATTATTAAAGAATTGGACACTCTGGAGGCAGGAAACATGTTTCCGCTGATGGGTGAGTGACGAACCAAAGGACACAGATTAAAAATACGGGTTGACCATTTAGGACAGAGATGAGGATAAACATCTTCACTCAGAGAGTGGTGGTTGTGTGGAATGCTCTGCCCCAGAGGGCAGTGGAGGGCCAGTCTCTGGATTCGTTTAAGAAAGAGTTAGATAGAGCTCTCAAGGATAATGGAATCAAGGGTTATGGGGATAAGGCAGGAACAGGAGACGGATTAGGGATGATCAGTCATGATCATATTAAATGGTGCTTCAGTCTCGAAGGGCAGAATGGCCTACTCCTGCACCTATTGTCTATTGTGTATTGACTCCCTCCGGACACCTCACCATGTCCAACCTCCCCACCTGCACCAGCACTAACAGCAAGGCGACTCACTCCCACCCTCGCTCCCTCCCTCCCTTCCTCCAATTTCAGGAGAAACAGCCTGAAATAGGACAGAAAGGGCAAAGCAGGGTGGTGAAGTGCCCAATATCCGTTCCCTCACACTCCCTTCACTCCTGCCTTGTGAGGGGTGGGGTGGGGTGGGGGGGGGCGTACCTGGTACGAGCCGAAGAGGACAGGACGTTTTGTGTGGAGATTCTGAAACATCCACGTCCCACCGACCGAGTAAGGAGCAATGTTCAGTGAAGGGCAATTCGCACTTTCAATCCATTGGCAGCTCCGTTTCCCCCCGGCACAAATTAGAAGCCGTGGCCCTGATGCCATCTCCCTTTTGTGTCGAGCTGGTACAAATGGAATCCAGAAGGTCTCGGTGGGCAGCAGGGTGGGCTCACAACACAAAATCACCACCACCTCCCAGGATGGGAGCATGGAGGCTCCCTCATTCACATCCTTCTGTAAACAACTCAGATACTGAAACTTATCTGTGATAGTTACTGCTCTCCCCACTTGTCCCGACATCTTCAATAATCTTTGATCATTTACACTCAGGTCTTCTGTTCCTGCACCCCTTTTATAACGGTACAGCCTGTTTTATATTGTATTTCAATGTTCTTCCTACCGAAGTGTATCACCTCACACTGCCCTGCATTGATCCTCATCTGCCATAAAACTGAAAACCAGCGTGTCACTGTCCTGTTGGCGTACCACACTGCCCATCACAAACTTTATAATTCTTCCAGGTTTGTTACCTGCAAACATTGAAATTGTCCTACAGTCACACGCCACACGGACATACTGACTCACTCAGTATTGTGATCAAGTGCAATACTAACAAACTCCCTGAGTACTGAATTAAATACTGACACACACTAGATAGGGCAAGTGACATATTGACAAGAAAATCATGGAGCAAGAGAATTACTGATAGACTCTCCATATCTGTATTAGTTGCCATGTATTAGTGAGTGTCTCTATGTCTCTCTATTAGTGATTGTGTGTATCTGCGTGGGGCGAGTCTGGCAGTCACTATGGTTCTTAAAGTGATGTAATATCCCCCTGTCATGAGTTCTGAGGAAGGGTCACTTTACCTGAAACTTTAACTATCATTTCTGTCCACAGATGCTGTCGGACTTGCTGAGCTTTCTGTTGCTGTCAGTCTATGCTTCACTCTCCACACCACTGAACAGGGATTCAGTATAGGAGGGACCAAGAGAAGGCAACAGCTCACAGCACCATCAACACACACACACACACACACACACACACACACACACACACACACACACACACGCACACGCGCAGGCAGATACACACACACACAGACACACACAAACACAGAGAGAGAGAGAAAAACAGACACATAACATACACAGAGAGATAGATACACTCAGGGGGCACACAGAGACACATATAGACACACAAAAATAGACAAGCGCGGAAAGAAATATGCAGATACATGCTTGGACATACAAACACACATGGAGTCATAGAGTTACACTGGGTGTTTGTAAACAGTCCTATTGGCTCATACAGTCCATGCTGATTCTAAACACAAACTAAACCAGTCCCACCTGCATGCGCTTGGACCACATTTTCCCAAACTTTCTCTCATACTTGTACTTAATCAAGTGTCTTTTAAATGTTGTAACTTTACCCACATCCATCACTTCTTAGGAGTTCATTCCATACACGAACCAAATGTTGTGTGATCAAAATGCACTTCATGGGTCCTGATCAGGTATACATGAGAACTCTGTGGGAAGCTCGGCGAAATGAGTGCTGGGAATCTTAATGGCATGTTCTTATCATCCATAGCCAAAGATGAGGTGCTGGAAGCCATGAGGCCGACTAACGTGATGCCACCATTAAACAAACTGGGAAGGAAAAGCCAGAGAACTATAGACCAATGATCCTGACATCGGTGGTGGGCAAGTTATTAGAGAGAATTATGAGGGACAGGACGTGCATGTACTTGGAAAGGCAAGGACCAATTGGGGATAGTCAACATGGCTTTGTGCATGGGAAATCATGTCTCACAACCACGATTCCTTTTGCTCGAAGAAGTAATGAAAAAGACTGATGAGGGCAGACCAGTGCAAGTGATCTATATGGACTTTAGTAAGGAGTTCAAAAAAGTTCCTCCTGGTAGACTGGTTAGCAAGGTTAGAGCTCATGGAATACAGGGAGAACTAACCATTTGGATACAGAACTTGCTAAAGGTATAAGGCAGTGGGTGGTGGTGGTGGGTTGCTTTTCATACTGGAGGTCTTAGACCAGTGGAGTGCCACAAAGATCGGTTCTGGGTCCACTGCTAATTGTCATTCATATAAATGATTTGAATATGAATATAGGAGGCATGATTATTACGTTTATAGATGACACCAAAGTTGGAAGCGCAGTGGACAGAGAGAAAATGTTATCTCAGAGTATAATGGGACCTTAACCAGAAAACCAGTGGGCTGAGGAGTGGCAGATGGAGTTTAAGTTAGATAAATGTGTTGTACTGCATTTTGGAAAGGAGAATCAAGGCTTGGCTGATACATTTAAAGTTAAGTTCCTGGGGAGTGTTGCTCAACAAAGAAACATTGTACAGAACATTGGTGAGGCCACTATTGAATACTTCCTGCAATTACGGTTTCCATCATAGAGGAAGGATGTATGAAACCTGAAAGGATTCAGAAAAGATTTACAAAGGCACTGCCAGGGTTGCGGGTTCTGAGATTTATGGAGAAGCTGAGTAGGCCGGGATTATTTTACCTGGAGCACCAACGGTTGAGAGGTTCCAAAGTCATAAGTGGAATGAATAGCGTGAATAGCTAAGGTCTTTTTTCCCCAAGGTAGCACGTTCCAAAGCTAGAAGACATAGGTTGAAGGTGAGAGGGGAAAGACTTAAAACCTATCTAAGGAGCAACGGTCTCAATTAGAGCATGCTGTGTATGTAACGAGCTGCGAGAGGAAGTTGTGGAGGCTGATACAATTATAACATTTAAAAGGCATCTCATGGGCACATGAAAAGGAAGCGTTTCGTGAATATGGGCCAAATGCTAGCAAGTGGAACTACATTAATTAAGGACGTCTGAACAGTAGGGACGAGTTGGATAGAAAGGTATGTTTCCATGCTGGACAGTTCTATGACACTATGTCTTCTGTTAAGCTTCCTGCTGTCATCTTAAAATTACCCCAGTCTTGAAATCCACCACCCTAATATAGGACACCTGCCATTCAACATTATCTATACCCGTCATTGATTTATAACCCTCTATAAGTTTAATAAGTTCGCAAACTTCTACGCTGCAGTGGAAAAGGTCCCAGTCTATCGAGGCTCTCCTCATAACTTAAACACTCCATTCCCAGCAATATCTTGGTAAATCTTTTCTGAAATATCTCCTGTTTAATAATATCATCAATGTGACTGGGCGACCAGGACTGCACACAGAACTTCAGGAAAGACGTCACGAATGTCCAGCACAACCTGAAGATAATGTTCCAGTTCCTGTACTCAAAGGTCTGAGCAATGAAAGCCAGCAAGTAAAACGCCTTCATACCCACCCTGCCCACGTCATGATGCAAACTTCAAAGAAATATACCAGAACCCCTAGATCTATCTTTTCTACAACCTACCAATGGCCTGACCTTGAATTGTATATGTCCTCTCGTTGTTTGTTTTACCAACTTCTGATACCCTGTAATTAACGAAACTAAACTCCATCTGCCACACCTCAGCTCAGTGAGTGATAGTACTGGGGTAGAAAGGCTGGCAAATAGTTCGCTGCCTTGGATCATTTCGTGGTTTTCAGAACAGGGCCGTCATACGTTACTGGCGGGAAATTGTGATTGATGTTTTTGACCCAGAAAGTATGCTCTTTCTACATCTCTGCTGTTCAATGATAAGTATCTGTTCCATATCCTTTATAGTGCAAAGTGTGTCTGCAGGATGTCCTTCCCTCATATTGCAGATGTCAGATAATAGCCACTTGAGGTGTAAATCATAGCCAAACAATTAAAGATCTTCATAATTTATCTCGAAGGCAGTGCACATAAACTCAACATCCTATTTTTGAGGTAAGTACCTTTCATCTGTTAATCAATATAATTCTTTTAATTGTGAACCAAATTTTAAAGAACCCACAACGAGCTGAAAGCTGACATTTAAAATGTGACCCAAAATCTGGCCATGTTTTAAGTATTGTGTAGTTGGTAACGCCCATGCCTCTGAGCCAGAGCTCTGAGTTAGATTCCAAAACATGAACTTGCGTGGTAGTGCCTCTCACTCTGGACCAGAAGGTCTATATTCAAGACCTAAAAATGTGTTGCTGGAAAAGCGAAGCAGGTCAGGAAGAAGATTGCAGGTTAGGAAGGCGGTGCTGAATTCGATGGATTTGACTGAGACAAGGTGGGGGGAGGGGAAATGCGGAAATTGGTGAAATCCGAGTTCATCCCTTGTGGTTGGAGGGTTCCTAGGCGGAAGATGAGGCGCTCTTCCTCCAACCGTCGTGTTGTTGTGGTCTGGCGATGGAGGAGTCCAAAGACCTGCATATACTTGGTGGAGTGGGAGGGAGGGGGAGTTGAAGTGTTGAGCCACAGGGTGGTTGGGTTGGTTGGTCCGGGTGTCCCAGAGGTGTTCTCTGAAACGCTCCGCAAGTAGCCGGCCTGTCTCCCCAATATAGAAGAGGCCACATCGGGTGCAGAGGATGCAATAGATGATGTGTGTGGAGGTGCAGGTGAATCTGTGGCGGATATGGAAGTTTCCTTTGGGGCCTTGGAGGGAGGTGAGGGGGAGGTATGGGCGCAAGTCTTGCACCTCCTGCGGTTGCAGGGGAAGGTGCCGTGAGTGGAGGTTGGGTTGGTGGGGGGTGTGGATCTGACGAGGGAGTCCCGGAGGGAGTGGTCTTTACGGAATGCTGATAGGGGAGGGGAGGGAAATATATCCTTGGTGGTGGGGTCCGTTTGGAGATGGCGGAAATGACGGCGGATGATGCGCTGTACATGGAGATTGGTGGGGTGGTAGGTGAGTACCAATGGGGTTCTGTCCTGGTGGCGGTTGGAGGGGCGGGGCTCAAGGGCGGATGAGCGGGAAGTGGAAGAGATGCGGTGAGGGCATCGTCGACCAGGTCGGAGGGAATTTGCGGTCCTTGAAGAAAGAGGCCATCTGGGTTGTACGTTTTTGGAACTGGTCCTCCTGGGAGCAGATGCGGCGGAGTCGAAGGAATTGGGAGAATGGGATGGCGTTTTTACAGGGGGCAGAGTGGGAGGAGGTGTAGTCTAGGTAGCTGTGGGAGTCGGTCGGTTTGCAGATTCAAGTCCTGCCTGTCAAGGAGGTATGTCACAGTATTTAACAACAGCCTGTTAAACAAATATACAGGAGACTAATGTTGCAGCTTTCGGGATTGCTGCCAAGTGGTTGTGGTGTTCCAACCTCTGAGCCCAAAAGTCTAGATTCAAATCCCACAGAGGTGTTTTAAAAAGTGGCTGAACAAGTTGATTAAAATGGTTTTAGAACAGTGACTTGATGCAGAAGAAAGACTTGTCAGTATTGAATTTCAAAATTTAGGCCCGGGATGACTGAAAACACAGACATCCGTGTTGGTTGGAGTCACATTTACCATTCTAGTGGTTTATAAAATCATGAAGACCATGGATAGTGTGAATAGTCAGAGCCTTTATCCCAATGTAGCGAATTCCACAACTAGAGGACATAGATTTCAGGTGAGATGGACAGAGGGTGGCGCATGTATGCAATGAGATGCCAGAAGAAGTGGTGGAGGCTGGTGCAATTACAACATTTAAAAGGCATCTGGATAGGGACATGTATTAGAAAGGTTTAAAAAGATATGCAACGACTGCTGGAAAATGAAACAAAGTTAATTTCCGACATCTGGTTGGCAAGAATGAGTTGGACCAAACGGTGTGCTGTACAACTCTACGATTCATTGATGCAATTAATTATGATCTCTTTATAATCTTTTGTGACTTTCTTCACCTTCCACGATAGAGCTAGTCTTGATGTCAACCATAAACGTGCTCACGATACCTTCTATTATTTGCATCTAAATTACTGATATACATGACAACCTAAAGTGTATCCAGCACCAATCCCTGTGGAACGCCGCTGGTCACAAGCCTCCAGTCCAAAAGAGAACACTCCTCCACTACCCTCTGTCACCTGCCAATAGGGAGAAACACACACACAGACATACGATGACATAGACACATTTTTGTCTTTAAGGCAGAGATAGATATGTTTCGATTGATAAGGGGATCAAGCATTACAGTGCGAAGGCGAGAGAATTTTGTTGTGAAACATGTCAGCCGTGATCAAACATCAGATTAGACTTGATGGACCAATCACTGTAGTTCTGCACCAATTTGGTCCGCTTTGTGGTTTACTCTATCTGAAATGTCTGCCTAAGAGAGCAGTGAGGCTGAGTTTGATAATACTTTACTGAACAGAGTCAGTGGGAATGTGGGATAGGTTTGAGGGGCTAAATGGTCCATTTCTTTCCTTTTCGTCGTGCCCTCATATCTAAAAATGAGGTGACTTGCTGTAAAGATCATAACTTTTAAATTTAGAGGTTGTCCCATTGAAGATTGAGATAAGGATGTTCTTATCTCCTTAGGGTTGTGCTGTTTGTGGTGTTCTCATGCCCAGCGAACAGTGAAGACTGGGTCATTGAAGATATTCAAGACTGACATTGACTGACCTTTGCTGGACAGGAGAGTCAGTGTTTATTGGGAATAGACACGAAAAGAGTTTTCAGCCGCAAAAAGAACAGCCATGATCTTCATAAACTGAGCAGCCGGTTGGAGCTCCTGTCTCATATGTTGTTCGCTCACTGCACCCCTTGAGCCTGTTACCAAATGAGAGGAATACCCCATTCAGCCAGTCAGTATCACTGCAATGAGGTGGGGCGAGGGGGGGGGGCATTCTGCCCCTCTAAGGAGATACATAGGAATAGAATGAAGGATTCAGTCATTGTGTATTAGAGATATACATCTGGGAAATAGACTTTTTGGTCAAACTCGTCCGTGCCAACCAGATGTCCTACAGTAATTTAGTATCATTTGCCAGCATTTCGCCCATATCCTTCTGAATCAATCCTTTCCATGTATGCAACTGGATGACGTTAAATATTGTAATCACATCAACCTCCATCACTCTCTCTGGCAGCTCATTCCATACACACATCATACTCTGTGTGAACAAGTTGCCCGTTAGGTCCCTTTGACATCTTTCCCCTCTCACCTTAAACCAATGCCCCCCAGTTCTGCACTCCCTTACCCCAGAAAAAGTACCTTGCTTATTTACCCTTTCCATACCCATCATGATTCTAAAAACATGTATAAGGTCACCTCTCAAACACAATACTTTATTTTAATGTGCTGTGACTGCGACAATTTTTCAGCACATCACCAACAGCCACAAATGAAGATTATTGGTTGTGTTGTTAAGGGAATGCATGTTAATCAGACTAATAGGAAATGTCCCCTCTTCCTCAGTGTCTGCCTGGTGAAAATTGAGCACATGACTGATATTGCAGAATGGTTCTATTGCTGCATCTGAAAGACCACATGTCTGACCAGGTAGCGACCATCACTCCCCGCAAATCTTAGTCTATATTCTGTGCTCATATTTTGAACTCTCAGGGATCAGGATCAATGACGGTACGAACTACACCTGATCATCTGGCAACAAATGGCCGGAAGGAGGATCACTGAGATCAGAAACAAGTCGACACTTAGCTACATAGCATAGCAGGAGGCCATGCAACCTTTCTGGGCAGGTACACAGGAACAGGGGAGCCCTAGTCAGCTACCAAGAAATACAGAGTAGAAATAATTATTATTTTCATGTTAGAAAGCTGTCATTATTTGAATTTTTCAGGGATCAGTGTGGGGTTATCAAGTGATTGAAATCTAGATTATTGATTTGGATGAAGGGGCTAAATGGACTGGAGTTCAATTTGCTCAGATACCAGAATAGTCATTCAATGAGATATCAAGTGGTGACACAGTGTCTGCAATGGGATACAGACACGGGACGGTCGTGAGCAAACCTTCAGCAAAAAACAAAATGCACAAAGTCGGTGACGGGAAGTTTGTGTTTAAGAGGAAGCATAAACCCACCAACACTCTCAAACAAAAAAAAAACTCACAAACTTAAAAGACCATGTACAAAACCAACGTCGTTTCTAAACTCCATGCAAGGACTGCCAGAAACACTACGTAGGAAGAAAGTTAGCCACCAGGACACACGAACATCAGCTAGCCACAAAATGGCACGACCCTCTTATCCTCGTAGCCCCACACATGGAGAAAAAAAATACCATTTAGTCTGGGACAACACATCTATCCTGGGACAGGCTATGCAAAGACAACCCAGAGAACTCCTAGAGGCCTGACACTTCAACTCCAACGCCATAAACAAACAGATAGATCGAGATACCATCTATCAATCCATCAGAAAGCGAACAGGAAATGACATCACCACAAACCTCAGGAACCCCATCCAGGACAAACATATAAATAGAAAGCAGGAGACAACAGCTTCGTTTCACTTGGAGGTCGCCACTGATGATGTTACCTAGCCAGGTAATGAAATGTCTGCATATCAAACCTACAGCTCAGTGAGCAAACCTACACCCCATAAAACAACAATACACTATGTAACTGGAGGCAGAATGAAGAACTCGCTGGTACAAAGGGATTCCTGTGTTCTGGTACGTAAATCATATCATGTTAGTCTGTAGATTCAGCACGTGATTTGAAAACAAATACAATGGTATTTTTTTCTTACAAAGAGTATTGGGTCTGATCTTAAGGATGTTTTACTGCATCTGTACAGGCCGTTGTTGAGCCGACATCTGAAGTACTGTGTGTGGTTGTAATTCCACTGAAGTGAAAAACAAAGTGTTTTTGAAAGTTTTCAAAGAAGCTTCTCTTTACTCATTCTTGGGATGAAGGCATTATGTTCTGTACGATTCGATGTTTAGACCTGAGAATGAGCCATGTTCTTATTGACCACATAAGATTTTAAGCTGGTGTATATCTGATGAATATTTCATCTTGTATGGGAGAACAGACTGGGAAAGTACTTTAAGACGAATATGTGTTCATTTAAATACAGATATTATGAAGATATTAAAAGTTGTATTTTAAAAGTATACCGGAATATGTAAACACATCTACAAATCTAATGGGGCTATTTTTTACGAAAGTATTGGCTCTGCAAACGACAGCAGCAATGATGTCGCTACATGGAAAAGGGAATGCAATGGAGTCGTACAGTTGAAACACTGTCCAAAGAGACCTCATTTGGTCCAGTTTGGGGCTGGATAATAGTATTGTGTGATTCAACTCAGAGAGGCAGGAAATGTATCCTTCCTGGGAAGGAACAGCTTGTTGCTCCCTCCCTCTACGTGTTCCTCTTCCCAGCAATGTGTGTGAGCTGGAAACTCCTCAGTCATCTTTGCCACTCATGGAGGATTCCTGTTGAAGATTCACTAAAATAGCCCCACTGCCTGAAGTAAAGGGAATTCAGCAAAATCACCTGTTCCAGGAAGTGATCCCATTAGCAGTACCTTGTGAGAACAGAATAGCTCCATAAGCTGAATGATATTTGGAAAACTCACTAATGTTCCCTTTCATCATGAGTTCAATTAATATTTCGGCAAAATTCTTCCAAATTAACGCTCTGCCGAGATTTTTTGTTCTGGTGGTCATCAAACGTTTGCATGTGTCAGTACGTTTAGAAAGAGAAACATTGGTGGTCAGATTTGTAATATCCAAACTGTTTGTCATGTATCTTTCCAAAGTAATTTGAGTAACTTTGTTTGGGTGATAAATTTGTTAATTTTAGCTGATTAAAGAATCCTGCCTAATTTGTTCCTAACCCTGACCCAGTCTTCAACCTATATTGTTGGTCAAATAATCAACCCGTTTGCATTAGCATTTGCAGTGAGCAGTGGAAGCATGGGACGAGGAAAGGGAATAATGACCTGAACTATAGATCAGTAAGTCTGATGTCATTAGTGGGCACGTTGTTGGAGAGGATTGTGGGGGATAGGATTTACTTGCAATTGCAGATGCAACTACGGATTAGCGATAGTCAACATGATGTTTTGCACGGGAAATCATTTCTAACAAAATTGATTGAGTTTTTTGAAGAGATGACAAACAAGTTTAATTAAGGCTTTGTGGTAGACGCTGTCCATACAATCTTCAGCAAAGCATTCGACAGGATTCCACACAACAGACAAGTTAGTAAGTTTGGATCATAAATGGATCCAAGATATGCTCGCCAATCCACTACAAAATTAGAGTGAATGTTGGAGTCAGAGGGTAGTAGACGACTGATTTTCAGACTGGAACCCTGTGACCAATGGTGTAACACAAAGTGCTGAGTCCACTTCTTTTGTCATTTATATAAAGGAAATTGGATGTGAATATTTGCCTGTTTATTATGTTTACAGATCAAATCAAAATTGGAGGTGCAGTGGCCAGCAATTGGAGTACAATGGGACCTTGATCAGATGGGCGAAGGAGTGACAGATGGAGTTAAATTTTGATAAATGTGAAGTGCTGCATTTTGGAAAGGTAAAATACGGCAGGACATATACAATTAATGGTGTGGTCCTGGGGAGTGTTGTTGAACAAAAGGGTGCAGGATCATTGTTCCTTAAAAGTGGAGTCGCTGGCCAACAGCGTGGTGAAGAAGGTATTGGTATGCTTGCCTTTATTGGTCAGTACGTTGAGTATGTGAGTTAGGGGATCATAGTGCAACTGGGCTGGATGTTGGTAAGGTGACGTTTAGAATATTTGGTTCTCATTGCTATAGGAAAGCTGTTGTTAATCCTGAGAGGGTGCAGAAAAGATTTACAAAGGTAGTGCTGGACATGGAGGGATTGAGCGACAGGGAGGGTCTAGACAGACTGGGGATTGTTTACTCTGGAGCATCGGAGGCTGAGGCGTAACATTATAGAGGTTTATCAAATCATGAGGAACATGGATAAACTGAATATCGAAGGTCTTTTTCCCAGGATTGGTGAGACCAAAACTATCGGACAAACGCTTAAGGTGAGAGGAGAAAGACTTTCATGGGATAATATTTTCATGCAGATTGTGGTGTGTGTATGGATTGAGCTGTCAGAGAAAGTGATGCAAGCTGCTAAATTTACAAATTTTCAAATGTTTCTGGATGTGCATATTAATAGGAATGATAAGAATGATCTAGGGCTAATGTTGGTAAATGAGTTAGGATAAGGTTGGGATGTCTGCTTTATGTGGACATGGTTCCCTGCTGTACGGCACTGTAAGAGAGATGACACGGAATTCTACAAGGTCCATTTGAGTGGGAATTATCTTCCTGAGACGTATGTGTTGCCTCTCTGTTCACATTTATTCAAACTGAGTTCATTAAGTATTTTACAAAGATTGATTTATGAATAATAGGATAGAGACAGGAAAGTGGGGCTGAGACCAAAATCTGATCAGCCACAATCTTCGTGCCTGGTGGAGAAGGTTCATAATGTCAAACAACCTAACCCTGCTCCTGAGTGCGATGCTCCATTGTTCCATTCAACCCCTCCAACCTGCTAGACAGGAGCAGTTGGAGGCCACTTACTGCTATAACCTGGTGCACAGAAACAGGGAAGACCATTCAGAGATCTTTCAGTGATCTAGCTCCCCTGACTCTCCTGAATAGAGAATTCCTGACGTTCACTACACTCTGAGGAGAAAGTGAGGACTGCAGATGCTGGACATCAGAGCTGAAAATGTGTTGCTGGAAAAGCGCAGCAGGTCAGGCAGCATCCAGGGAACAGGAGAATCAACGTTTCGGGCAAAAGCCCTTCTTCAGGAATGAGGAAAGTTTGTCCAGCAGGCTAAGATAAAAGGTAGGGAAGAGGGACTTGGGGGAGGGGCGTCGGAATGTGATAGGTGGAAAGAGGTCAAGGTGAGGGTGATAGGTCAGACTGGGGTGGGGGCGGAGAGGTCAGGAAGAAGATTGCAGGTTAGGAAGGCGGTGCTGACTTCGATGGATTTGACTGAGACAAGGTGGGGGGAGGGGAAATGAGGAAACTGGTGAAATCCGAGTTCATCCCTTGTGGTTGGAAGGTTCCTAGGCGGAAGATGTGGCGCTCTTCCTCCAACCGTCGTGTTGTTGTGGTCTGGCGATGGAGGAGTCCAAAGACCTGCATATCCTTGGTGGAGTGGGAGGGGGAGTTGAAGTGTTGAGCCACAGGGTAGTTGGGTTGGTTGGTCCGGGTGTCCCAGAGGTGTTCTCTGAAACACTCCGCAAGTAGCAGGCCTGTCTCCCCAATATAGACGAGGCCACATCGGGTGCAGAGGACGCAATAGATGATGTGTGTGGAGGTGCAGGTGAATCTGTGGCGGATATGGAAGTTTCCATTGGGGCCTTGGAGGGAGGTGAGGAGGAGGAGTGGGCGCAAGTCTTGCACCTCCTGCGGTTGCAGGGGAAGGTGCCGGGAGTGGAGGTTGGGTTGGTGGGGGTGTGGACCTGACCAGGGAGTCACGGAGGGAATGGTCTTTACGGAATGCTGATAGGGGAGGGGAGGGAAATATATCCTTGGTGGTGGGGTCCGTTTGGAGGTGGCGGAAATGACGGCGGATGATGCGCAGTACATGGAGATTGGTGGAGTAGTAGGTGAGGACCAGTGGGGTTCTGTCCTGGTGGTGGTTGGAGGGGCGGGGCTCAAGGGCGGACGAGCGGGAAGTGGAAGAGATGCGGTGGAGGGCATCATCGACCACGTCGGGGGGGAAATTGTGGTCCTTGAAGAAGGAGGCCATCTGGGTTGTACGTTTTTGGAACTGGTCCTCATGGGAGCAGATGCGACGGAGTCGAAGGAATTGGGAGAATGGGATGGCGTTTTTACAGGGGGCAGGGTGGGAGGAGGTGTAGTACAGGGGGCAGGGTGGGAGGAGGTGTAGTACAGCGGGCAGGGTGGGAGGAGGTGGGAGGAGGTAACCGACTGACTCCCACAGCTACCTGGACAGATTCCTCCCGCCCCTTCCTCGACCTTTCTATTTCTATCTCAGCCGACCGAATCAACACGGACATCTACTACAAACCGACCGACTCCCACAACTACCTGGACTACACCTCCTCCCACCCTGCCCCACTGGTCCTCACCTACCACCCCACCAATCTCCATGTACAGCGCATCATCCGCCGTCATTTCCGCCACCTCCAAATGGACCCCACCACCAAGGATATGTCTCCCTCCCTTCCCCTATCAGCATTCCGTAAAGACCACTCCCTCCGTGACTCCCTCGTCAGATCCACACACCCCACCAACCCAACCTCCATTCCCGGCACCTTCCCCTGCAACCGCAGGAGGTGCAAGACTTGCGCCCACACCTCCCCCCTCACCTCCCTCCAAGGCCCCAATGGAAACTTCCATATCCGCCACAGATTCACCTGCACCTCCACACACATCATCTATTGCATCCTCTGCACCCGATGTGGCCTCCTCTATATTGGGGAGACAGGCCGGCTATTTGTGGAGCGTTTCAGAGAACACCTCTGGAACACCCGGACCAACCAAGCCAACCACCCTGTGGCTCAAGTCTTCAACTCCCGATCCCACTCCACCAAGGATATGCAGGTCTTTGGACTCCTCCATCGCCAGACCACAACAATACGACGGTTGGAGGAAGAGCGCCTCATCTTCCGCCTAGGAACCCTCCAACCACAAGGGATGAATTCAGATTTCACCAGTTTCCTCATTTCCCCTCCCCCACCTTGTCTCAGTCAAATCCATCGAATTCAACACCGCCTTCCTAACCTGCAATCTTCTTCCTGACCTCTCCGCTCCCACCCCAGTCTGACCTATCACCCTCACCTTGACCTCTTTCCACCTATCACATTCCGACGCCCCTCCTCCAAGTCCCTCCTCCCTACTTTTATCTTAGCCTGCTGGACAAACTTTCCTCATTCCTAAAGAAGGGCTTATGCCCGAAACGTCGATTCTCCTGTTCCCTGGATGCTGCCTGACCTGCTGCGCTTTTCCAGCAACACATTTTCAATTCCCTACACTCTGTTTGAAGAAACCATTGTCTGCACTTACACCAAGATATATTGATACGAACGATAGAGGTGAATATAAGGGCTTACCTAAGAGTGACTGGTCATGATATCAAGGCAGTATTTATATGAGGAAGACATCAAGGAGTTTGAGCAAAATCGCACTTCATAAGAATCCATTGCAAACTCTCCGCTGTTTGGAGTCATTCACAGCACAAGGGAAGATGTTTATCATAGTGGACATTAATAATCTCAGTTGTGGGGCATCACTCAGTGGAGCTCCACCAGTTCAGGCATCTCTAGTTGGACAGCGGGGAATCCATGCAGTGTGGAAGCAGGCCATTCAGTCCATTGAGGTCTCACGAAACAGAAGTGGGGATATTCACTGTCGGTTACACAATGTTCAGAGCACTTCCCTCGGGTCCTAAAGTAGTCTGTGTCCATGCGCAACAAAGACCTGGACAGCATTCAATTAACGTGTCGGCAACATTCTCGGAAAAGCGCTGCCAGACACTGTGCATTTCCACAGTAAACAAAGGAGTTCATTCTGTACCTCAATCTGGCTTCACAAGAATGTGGAAAAGTCATTCAGCCCCTCAAAACTATTGTACAAAGGAGGGACAGTCCATTCAGTCCCTCCTGCCTTTCGCACAGGAAGACAAGCAGTCTGTCCAACAGCACATGTCACTTACACAGGATCAGAAAGTGACCATTTCACACCTTCTGGGACCCCACAAGCCTTCCGTCCAGAGACAAAATGAGCTACTCTGTTCATTTTGCCCATTATCCAACTTTTAATCCATTCGGTGTATTCCACCCTTACCTACCCATGGGCGCTCGCATTCTCCACCCACCTGCATTTAAAAATGTCAAACTTCTTCTGTAAATTCAAATACGTCAGTCCCACTAGTTCTCAGTTGTCAATGATACAATGGACAGAGTCCACAAACTCCAGCAGGTTTAGCAAAGATCATTTGCCTTTACTGAACCTCCGGCCAAATCCATCAAATTATATCATTGTTCTCCAGGTTTCTTGTTGTCACATTTATTATAAAAGACTACAATGTTTTTTTTTCTCACAGCTGACATCAAGGTATTTAGTTTTATGTTTTCACTCTCTGTCCTGTTTTCAATATTTATGTTTACAATATTTATGTTTTCCAGGCTACAGAATCCTTTCCAGACTCAAAGCAGCTCTGAAGAATAATTAGTAATTCTTTCACTGGTTCTGTTGCCACTTCCTCAATACTCAGTGATGGAACTCATCAGATGCAGCACCTTACCGACCTTTAATTCGAATGGATTTTCAAAAACATTAATTCTAGTTGCACTCAGTTCCGCATGTGCAACTCCCCCTGTTCCCTTGTACATCTGGAAGTTTGCTTCTGTACCTTACTCAAGGAGAGGGACTCAATGTCTTCCTCTCAGCTGGCAGATGGCTTCTGACAACCAGTGAATATTTCGGAGGACTGCACTTCGGAGATGATGAATATGTTAACAACTCCTGCCTGGAAAGTTCCAGAATTAATCCAGTTCACTTCATGTTAAGTCCTGTTTCTGGTGTGAGTGTATAGGTTATACTGATGGAGGGGACACAGCTCAGTGACCACCTCATTTTTGAAATGTTCACATTATACGTTTGGAATTGGTTCAGCTAAGAAAAATATTCCTGGAAATCCCAGGAAGGATAGTATAGTACCCAGCCCTTACCCGTGTACAGAGTTTACCTTCTGTATAATCACGGCTCTATTTGTTTCCCAAACACTCTATGAATGCAGTGTCCAGAGTAGGGTCACCAGACCCTCTGATCTCTCTGAAAACATGTAGCAAGTAATAATACTCAAACCCGAGGATAGCACCCACTGAACCTCCCCTTACTGTCTAATGACAGGCACTAGTCAAAGTCTCTCACACACATCGTGCACATGCTTTTCTTCCTGGCTGAAAAAGCCGTTAAATCTCTGCACAGTCCTACACTAGCAGTCCCTTTTTCTGAAGAAGCAGTTGACAATGTCACATTACGTTTCTCTGTATCCAACCAACTATTAGGACAGCATCAATATTGCCAATGGAGTTGATCTTCACACTCAGAGAAGAGCGATGGAGGGAATATAACTCACTTTAAACAGGAGCATATCTAAGTTGACGTGATATTCAGGAATACATGAAAAAGGAGTTATGTTAGAAGAAGTTCTCTTTTTATTTTCCTTCTACTTCCTCATCAGCAGCCCCTTTCTTTGCATTTCATTTCTTTCCCTGTCTTTCTCTCTCTCTTGTTCTCTCTCTTGCTGGGCATTTCTCCATCCATTCAACTAACTTCCCCTTCACTCATCCAGCCATCCCTGATAGAAATAATATTACTTCTCAGTTGCTTTCAGTGTTGATGCAGGATCACTATACTTGCAACTGTATCTGATTTTCTCCTGACAGAGGCTGCCATACTTGCTGAGATTCTTCAATATTTTCAGACGCTGGATAATTTTATTTCAAATCTCCAAACATCCATAGTTCCGTGGTTTATGTCACCTTTAATGTTGTTGTTTCACAGGATGTCAGCATCACCAGCAATGGCAGCATTTGTTGTTCATCACTAACTGCCCTTGACTGAGGCCATTTGTCAAGGCAATATGGAGCCACCATGTGGTCATTGGGCTGAAGTCACACTTAGTTTCTTTAAGAAAGGCTATAAGTGAAATAATGAAAGAAATCCTGAAGGTTTATGGTTGCCATTAGTAAAATGAGATTTCATTCCAACTTTTGCCATTCGAATTTAAGTTCTGTCATTGGCTGTGATAGGATTTGAAACAATACCTTTAAGATTATAACCTGTGCCTCTCAATTACCCATCCAGTGACATTGTTACTCTGATATGGGGTCTCTATTATTAAACAGCTGGAGAAGCAAGAACAAGTTTGTATTCAAAATATTTGCAATTGGAGGAGAGGTCAGAAGAGAACTGGAGCCGTAAATCTGAAGTTAACAAGGGGACAGTTGATAGCTAATTCAACAACAGCACTGAGGCAGAGCTGGAGACTGGGGATATTACAGAGCTGGGTGTGGGCAGGTTTGATGGCGGAGAAAAGACAGAGAAAATGTTGAGGGTGAAACGAAGACAAAACGGTCTAAACAATTTCGTTCCTTCTTAGATATTTATGAGAGAGGAGTCTGAGATTGGTGGAAATTAGATTAGATTTTTTTTTTAGATTTTAGATTTAGATTAGATTAGATTAGATTACAGTGTGGAAACAGGCCCTTCGGCCCAACAAGTCCACACCGACCCGCCGAAGCGAAACCCACCCATACCCCTACATTTACCCCTTACCTAACACTACGGGCCAATTCACCTGACCCTGCACATCTTTGGACTGTGGGAGGAAACCGGAGCACCCGGAGGAAACCCACGCAGACACGGGGAGAACGTGCAAACTCTACACAGTCAGTCGCCTGAGGCGGGAATTGAACCCGGGTCTCTGGCGCTGTGAGGCAATAGTGCTAACCACTGTGCCACCGTGCCACTCACTAATGAAGTGGAGCTTGTGACTGAGCTGAAGATAACAGTTTATGCATTTGTTAAATTTTATTAACTGAAACAGCAATAACCATCACCACAGTTTATAGAAATGACAAAGATAGGCGTATCAGGAACACCAATCATAGCGAGCATGGGATAGTAACCTGCTTGAATAATCATCAGTACGGCTTGTATCCGCAACTCTAATCATGCCCATTCCAGTGAAAGAAAGTAAAGACTATCGGATAAACTTCTGTCCATTGTTGGAACATTACAGTCTATTGTTCTAAGACTCTCTTCCTCGCCGTCTCTCTGTAGCTGCCGATCCCAATCATCTTCAGGATGACAGTGACGCTGATACTGTGAGATTAAACGTTGAAGGAATCCCCTTATTAATAGAAGAGGAAACCCTCCATTGACCCAGTTAAGATCCATGGAGACTGACATCAATCACAGTCACTTTACAAACAGCTCCAGTTAACCCCTTTCGCAACAACCCTGACATATGACAATAATACTTTGTCTTCCTGAGATGTTGACATCGCTGACTATTGGGCTAATGGCACATCTCGAATTGTAAAGTTAGAGGTGAGGCAGAGAGATGATGCTTTCTCTTCACAAGCTCGATGATTCTCCTGCGTTTTGGCAGGGTCGGAATTGCTGTGCTCCAAAGGCCGTCTGTGTCTGCTCACCAGGCCTGCTGCATCCTTTGGCTTTATTTATTTATAATTAACTTTGACATTTATCTTATCAACATTGCACGGCTCAGCTGGGGTTAGGCATCTTTGAGAGGCTTCTACAGTGGCATAAGCAGTGTAGATACATTTCGTTCCTTGTGGTCCTTCCAGCCGCAGCCTGGTCCAGTGGAGTGATGGACAAACTCTCCCAGAACCAGGATTTCCAGGTTTTCCTTTCGCCAGTAATTGCTGGGGTCTCAGCAGAGTTGGAAGGCAGTAGATCTCTCCCGGCTGCTTCACACTCTGAGATTTCTGTCAGAATTGGCTTCTGATGTTCATTCCTCCTGGATTGGAGAGCTGCACGCGAAACAATATGTTTCCTGAATTTCTTTTGTGACAAGTGTGTGTTTTAAGGATGTCACCATGTTGGAGCAGTTACTGTTTAGTAATTAAATAACCGTTACATTTTCCAATACATGAAGTTATTCCAAGTTCCTCTTATTTTTATTGTATTTTGTCTACAATGCTTTAATAAATTGTATTTTGCTTAATGTCGGAATATTTTGTCCAAACGAATTGCATCTGAAACACAGCACCTACCTGGCAATTACCTTTAAAATAAGAAAATGTTCGGGTTGAGACTACCTTCTGCATATATTTGGAGGAGCGTTTGCTCGCCTCCATAACAAGAAGGACAGGTATTCATGTTGTAATTGGATAATTACTTAATGGGCAATAAGTTGCAAAAACACGGGGTTTGACAACTGAATGCGCCGAGCTGGACCAGTGATAATTCTGTCAGGAATTATATCAGATACACAATCCACCTCACAGATCCAGCCCAGACAATTATGAGACCAGATGAGACTGTGCAGACCAGGCTCAGTACAACTCAGCAATCTGTCCAGGGTGGAATACTATGCAGCTCTCACCAATCCATCTGTCCAACATGGGGAACAGTACACACAACACCAGTGCATTGATTCAGAAACCTGGACGAAACGGTCTGTCCAGCATGGGATGATATGCATCCCACACCATAAACGTTGACAAGGTATCTGTTCAGTACGGGGAGCTGTACAGTGAATAGCATTGCATTGATCTGTAAACCAGGAGCAGTTACCCCGCCCCCAACCCCAGCATGTAGAGCTGTATACACCACCCCAGTACATTGCTCAGTAAGACGGTGTTAGATCGCAACCGAGCTTGGGGAAACTTGCAGCCCATGCTAAAAGTGACAGAATGTGCAGCCCCCATTCATTTACTGTTCCATATCTCCGTTGAAACATGATAAGGGGTGCTGTGGGAGTGAAACGCACTGCTAGAGAGAGATGTCAGGGAAATCAGTTTAAATACCAAAAATCAAGAGTTTTAGGAAAAGGAGAAAAGGAGATTGAGAGACAATTTCATGGAAGACCACAGGTTTCAGAATGCTGAAGTGAAGATATTTCAATGGCATTTTGCAACGTTAGCCAGTATTCCCAGGAATGATGGGTGAACGAGATATCGGTTTGAGTCCAGGTGACGGAGAGTTTTGCATGATGATTTGTTCTGCAGCTTTGTAACTGGGAGTGGGGTCAGTAGAGTCTTCGATTCATTGGGCTCAATGTAATAATAATTTCTCTCAGTGCCATTTTCATTGAGTGTGACAGAGGGATTGTCTGCATGAGTCCGAACTAATTTCCTGGTGCTATCTTATCGAACGCACCTCATTAACTACCCACCCCACCCAATGGTATCCCTCTCATTCACTGCCCGCCCGATTCTCCCACACATCATGGGCGGCACGGTGGCCCAGTGGTTAGCACTGCTGCCTCACAGCGCCTGTAGACCCGGGTTCAATTCCCGACTCAGGCGACTGACTGTGTGCACATTCTCCCCGTGTCTGCGTGGGTTTCCTCCGGGTGCTCCGGTTTCCTCCCACAGTCCAAAGATGTGCGGGTGAGGTGAATTGGCCATGCTAAATTGCCCGTTGTGTTAGGTTAAAGGGGTAAATGTAGGGGTATGGGTGGGTTGCGGTTCGGCGGGTCGGTGAATTACTTACAGTGTGGAAGGGCCTGTTTCCACACTGTAAGTAATCTAATCTAATCATGGCTTGTGGTACTCACCATCGCCCGGATGCCCCTGGATATTCCATGATCCCTTGCACTAGTGTCATCTTTAAAAGGCCATGTGCAAACGTTTGAGCTTTCTCACTTCGGAGCTGCCCTGCATAGTTTACTCATAGCATGGCAGATAAGGGGCAATTGCACCACGGTGTGTCGACAGGAGCACGGAGGGCCTGGTGGATGGGCTAGTACAGACGAGGATCATTCTCTTCCCAGAGGGGGCCACACTACAAGATCCACCCAGCATGATCTGAGCTCGCCACCCAGCTCAGTGCATCTATGGTCTGAAGAAATGTCCAGCAAGACAGGACAAGCATCAATAACATTCCCCGCTCTGTCAGGATAAGAGTCACCATGTTCTCATGCTCCCTCCCACTCACTGTATATCTGTTATAGAACCTACCCCCAAACAAGGCTCATGCTCCACCACTGTCACTGCCGCATTCAGCAGCTTCCCTTTCTGCCTCTCCCCCTCTCTCAATACCACCAAAAGGTAAAAGAATGTTCTGGAGAATGCTGATTATGGAATGTTCCAGATAATGCTCTAAATAATTCCAATTTCCAGGAAAATGTCAGTTCCCCAGTATGAAACTCATAAGTGGAGGGAGTAGAGATGTAAGCTTTTGTAAATCAGATATTATGCAATTCCATCATGAGGCTATTCAGTCCTTCAAATGTGCTCTCGTATTTAATAAGAACGCGATTGATCTGATGCTTTTCGCAATTCAATGTCACAGGAACTTCCAGTCATTCAACCCCCTGGGTTCCAGTCACTGACCAGACGACATTCAGGCACTTTTACCCCGGTTTTCATCAAGCACCTGTTCGAGGGCATTTCCCATGAAGATGGACTCTGCAAACAATATATTCCATCAGCTTCATACTTTTGTGTAATGGTAAGCACATTTTACATAGACCAATCAAAAGTATACACTTATTTGTGGAGATCGATATCAAATTTCAATTAATAATTCTGATTATTTCACATGTCTCACCGTATTTTATTCAGCCTAAGACGGCTGCTAATCACTTGTCTCGTTATAAAATACTATTTAAAGCAGAGAACGATTTAATCCTCAGCTGTTATCTTGACCGTTATCTAAATTGTACCTTTTTCCTTGTTATGGTTGTTTCTCTTGCCCTTTTTCTGTGCCTGTTTCTGTCTGCAACAGTTACGCAGTCTCCCACTCAGTTGGCTAGATGGCTGGTTTGTGATGCACAGGTAGGTCAACACCGCTGGTTTAAGTCCCCACACTGACAGAGGTTACCATGAAGAGGATGTTCTCTCAATCTCACCCCATCACCCGAGATGTGGTGACCCTCAGTTTAAACCTGCTTGAGTGGTCTCTCTCTCTCTAATGACAGAGCAGTCCCATGGCCCTTTCGAACTATATTCTATCACTGCTACATTTTTTTTTTTCCTATTTTATAATTTTGTTTTGCATTATATTCCTGTCTGTTTTGAATCTGTGTCATTTGGTACCACTGTCAGCATATTTCCCACACTGCATATTCCTGCTTAATAATCCTTAACTCTATTGTTATTTATGAACTTTCCGTCTGTGCCTCTAAAAAAAAATTCAATATCTCTGTCTCCAATAGTCTGCGGAGAAGAGAGTTACAAAGACTCACAACACTGAGAAAACAAACATACAAATCATCTGAGATTATTTTCTGTATCCTTACCTGAGTAATGATGTAATGACATTGGAAGCGGATCAGATATGTTACGCTTCACATATTCCAACGATGAAGGGCTTATATTATGAAGGCTTTAACAGGTTACTCTTGGAATGAGAGCTGATCTTATTTATACATACAAAACCTTGCGGAGAGCAGATCAGGAACATGCCGACTGGGTATTTGTATAGTCCAAACTTGTTGTCATTGTCATAGAATCTCTACAGTGTGGATGCAGGACAGTCTGCCCATCGAATCCACATCAACTGAAGAAGCAGCATCGCACACAAACCTGCCTCCATGTGACCCTATATTTCTCATGACTAATCCACCTAACCGACACATCCCTGGACACTATGGGCAATCTAACATGGCCAATCCACTCTAAGCTGCATATCTTTGCTCTGTGGGAGGAAACTGGAGCACTGGGAGGAAACCCCCACAAACACGTGGAGAATCTCAAACTCCACATAGAGATTCGCTCGAGGTTGCAATTTGAACTCTTCCATTCCTGATGGAGAGCTTTTGTTTGAAATGACGATTTTACTGCACCTCGGATGCTGCCTGACCAGCGGTACTTTTCCAGCACCACTCTCATCTAGACTTTGGAGTTGAAACCAGCCGTGCTATCCACATATCCACCATGCCCCTCTGTTAGATACATACGTTACTTGTGTCTGACTAAAGAAATCTGCCTGACTTCTTCTTATCACTGATCCTGACACTGTTTGAGACCTTTATTATCAGCCATTTCAAGAATCTGGTTACATTTAAAATTTGTTGGGAGCAGTGGAGGAGTGGGACTAGAAAAGGAAACAGTGACACCCTCCAACCTTAGTCAGAACCGGAGTGAAGAGAAACTCACAAAGTGAGAACTCGTTCAAGTGCGAATTCTTGTTCTCATAAGTTTGGGATGGCTGAATCTTTATATTATATCAAGGCTAGCTTCGTCTGACTTTCTATAGACAGGTAAACCAGGGATAATGGTGCATGGAGAGGTAAGTGCAGCTGGGACCACAATAAGATGAGTCATAATCGTTTTTAATTGTGGAGTAGTGTCAAAGGGCCGAATGCCGTTGTTGTGTCCCTCAGTTCTGTGTTCTGATGTTCCATTCAGCCCTTCAGGCCTGCGACACAGGAGCAGATCGAGGCTACTCTAATGGTTAGGTGTAATTTCGGAAATGTTCTTGAAAAATCCAAGTCGGGTCAGGAAGTGACCATCAGGACCGCCTCCAATCCCTCTTTCCAGGCTTCTCCTCTCTGTAACTTCTGCTGGAAATGTGGGTCATGTTGCAGATCCAGATTGCTGTGAATACAGCCCCCTGCCGAGCCCAGTGTTAACACAAACAAATCCTCTGTTCTCCGTGAATGCAACATTCTACAGCACGACTTCTAGGAAAATTACCACTTTCCAACAGCATAACTTTAGTACGTAAGAAATGGGAACATGCCTGGGCCAATAGGCCCCTCAAGCCTGGACTGTCGGTCAATAAGTGCATGGCTGATCTACTCCAGGGCTCAACTCCACTTTCCATCTAACCCCTTGTATCCCTAAACTCGCTGATGTGTCAAAACCGAATCCACCCCGTCGGTAAATACATTCAGTGACTCACGGAGTTAGGGAATTCTGGATATTCACTATCTTCTAAGTGGAGACATTTATTTACATCTCAGTTTGAAATCGATATCCCTAATGCTGTACCTGTATCCCCGAGTTCGAGACTCTGCCCAGGAATGGAACCACAATTTAATATTTACCTTGTCAATACACCTCTGTATCTTGTACGTTTCAGTTATATCACCCTCATTAACTTCAAACACAATGAACAAACACCTCACCATTTTAGATGTACTCAATAATTGAACCCCTTTATCCCAGAAATCCGCCTAATGAATTAAACTAGTTACTTGCTGCATCAGCATGTTGATTTTATGGTTCTTTCACAGAAAAACGCCCATCCCTTTGTACTGTTCTTTAGTTTGGGAGTCTTCTTCATTAAGTAAAAACCTACGTTTTGGTTCTCAGTGTCATCCCCAAACTCGGATGTATGTTGCACCCAGCTCCCGCCATCAGGCTATCACTGTGGATTGTAAATAACTAAAGCTACCGGCCTGATATTTGTGGTACTCCAGTAGATACGTCTTTGTCAGAAAGATTGATTAATCCTGACTCTGCGATTTCTATGTGTTAACCAACCCGTCACCCAATGCTAATACATTATCCAGCTTCTGGATATGAGCTTCTATGAGCTTCTGTTTTGTGTAGGAGCCTTAATTTTGTGATAACATGTAGAAAATCTATGGAAAGCCTCGTGTGTACAAGTGCCCCTTCATCACGAACACATTGAAGGTTCTCCAGTTTCACTGGAACACTCCTGTAATCCAGAGAGTTATGGAATATTTCACACAGCGCCACTATTCACTCTGTAACCACTTCTATTAAAGCCAGCTATGAATTACTGGTGACCTGCCTATGAATTACTTGGTCCTATTGGTTAGAGACTGTTCAAGAACGCCTCTCTTATTACCATTTTGTTGATATCATTGAAATGCTTACAGTGCCTTCCCCTGTCAGGAATGAATGTATAATACCGGTGTAAGTTATCTGCCTGTTCTCAGTAGCCAGATCCCCAGTCACACCCTCCAAATGTCCTCAATATACTTTCCTGACTTTATTTCTACCAAAGGTCACACACTCACCTTGAACATGTTTTCATACACACAGAAAAGCTCAAAATGCTTGTTTTTATATTTCTTGCCAATTTAATTACATCATGTCTTTTCTTTCTTTTCTCTCGCTTTCTAGATTCACACAGTCATATCGCACACAAACAGACCCTTTGTTCTAACTTGCCCACGCTGGCCAGGTTTTCCAAAACAGACGAGTCCCATCTGCTTGCACGGGTCCCATATGCCTCTAAACATTTCCTATTCATATGTTTGTCAAAATGTCTTTGAAACGTTGTAACTATACTTGCATCTACCACGTTTCCTCTGGCATCTCATTCCAGACACACACCATTCTCTGTGTGAAAACGTTGCCCCTTTGTCACTTTTAAATCTACCCCCTTACGCCTTAAACCTATGTGCTCTATGTTGATCTCCCCTGCCCTGTGGAATAGACCTTGACTATTCACCCTATCCATGCCACTCATTATATTATACACTTCTAGAATTTCACCCCTCAACCTCCGACACTCCATCTGATACTAACTTCAAGAACAATCATTTCGAGCTAAGCACTGCAAAGTTGAAGCAATATCGAAAATGACAGGTAAACAAACATCATGTTGTGATTTGCTTTTCTCTGTTACAATACTAAGGCAGCATGAAACGCTTACTCATGACAAGAAGAAGTCAAACACCTGAAATCCTTTGTCTAAAAGGGATGATGATGTCGACAGTGAAAACGTTTCTCTGGATAGATCTTTGTGAGAGACGAAATTATTATACCAGACGGACAGCATGCAGTTGCCTTTAGCAGAGTGAAATGAAGGCTGAATATACTTTTGGAAATTTGGATTAACTGTGAAATCAGTGCAAAGGTGGAGAGGTGATTTCAATTAGATTTCTTCCAAGAAGAAAAATTTCCTGAATGAGCAAGAATGGAGAGGCCGAGCCACATTGAGACCAGAGGCAAAGTGGCGTCACAAAACACAGCTTGACGCGAGTGCAGCGAAGGTAGACTTGATCAAAGAGTTTCAGGTGAAGTGCGTAGGGTCCATAATGTGAGAGATTGTACTCTGTAATTTGAGAGGGAGAACCTGGGATCAGAAAGGGGAGACGAGCAGGGAAGAAGATAGAGCATCAATGGCAGTGGTTTCTTGGGGGAGGGGGGAGAGAGTTCAGGAAGCGCAGCTGAAATGCATGTCCAGCATCTGCTTTTTGTCTTTAAACTAAGCATCCTAAACCCGATCCTACACAAACACTCATCACATTGTGATTGAATAGTATCCTTGACAGCTTTTGTCAATCACGGGTGGTTCATCTTCTTATCGAGTCCTTCTTTTTGAACAAAAACAATAATCTCTGAATATTATGGAATATCTGCTTGAATGTGTGCCCATGTACACCCACTGACCTTCCTCTGGGTCTACCTCCACATCCCGCTTCAGAGCAGGTGTGAGAGAGAAATCCTCAATTTAGATGTCTGGTTATTTTCAATCATTCAGTGGGAACTTGTGCATGTGGCTGAACACATGATCAGCGGAGGCTGACTCCATTCTCCCAGTTTCTCCATCTTTGTTGTTTCTGGTTGATGATGCCACATTCCAATGAACTGCCTGTGACGTGACCTCATTTTCCTTCAAACCAGAACCCCCAAACTCCGGTACCCAGGGCCTTCAGCAGTTACTGTCCCTACTCCCTCACTTCGGCCCTCACTCCACCCCCTCCTTCCCAGAACAATGATGTATCTCCCCTTGTCCTCACTTCCTACTGCACTAAATTCCACATTCACGGAATCATCCTCCGCCATTTCCACCACCTCCAGCAGAACACCAGCATTAACCACAATTTCCCCTCACGTCCACTGTCAACATTTCACAGGGACTATTCCTCTGTGACACCTTCCTTCACCCCGAACACTTCACCACTCCCTCCATGGCACCTTCCTATGCAATTACAGAAGCTGCAACACATGCTCATACACCTCTTCCCTCCTCAATGTCCAAAGCCCCAATCACACTTCTCAGGTGAAGCAAGATTTCACTTGTAATCATTCAATCCATTCTCCTGTCATTGCTGCTCATAATACAGTCTCCTTTACACTGGGGAGACCAAACAGAGACTGCATTGAGGAACACTCTCACTCTGTCAGTACGAATAACCATGACACTCTCATTGCTTCCTATTTCAATAACCTACATTGCTCTAATGCTAACGTATCGGTCCTGGGCTGCTTCAATGCTCCAATGAAGCACAACCCCAGCTCGAGTAACACCTCACTTTACACTTTGGTACTTTTCCACCGAGAGGAGTTAATATTAAATTCCATAACTTCACAGCCTGGAGCAATTATGGCTGTTCTCCATTCTTCATGCATTCTGCTTCCTGGTTTCCCTACTTTTCCTTGTCTCCCAATGAGCTTGCCTTTGTCTTGTTTATCTTACGCACAATACAAACAACGCATTTTTCCGATTCACACTTTAATTTACACCTATTTTACGTCAGTTCCTCTTACACCACAATCAAAAGCCCCTCCTCTGTGGCATTGCACCTCCACATGCTCTGTTTCCCCTCATCCTTTGTTCACTTTTGTTCGGAAATGTGGCCATGCTGGACTTGAAACATTATCTCTGTTTCTCTGTCTCCACAGATGCAGCCAGACCTGCTAGGTTTCTCCAGCAATTTCTGATTTTAATAACGTGTCAAAACTGCTCAAACGCCCTGTGCAACATGTAGCGCCATAAACCAGGAAGTGAACAATAATGCAAGATGCACAAATTAAGTACTAGACTGAGGAAGAGACCAAGGACCCTGACCAAAATCTCACTTAATGATAATTGATTGTGATCGCTCCACTACTGGAGTCATTCACAGCACAAGAGAAGATATTTATTATCAGAGGGCATCAATCATCTCAGCCGTGGGACATCACTGCAGGGGATCCACATGGTAGCTCCTTTAGAACAGGGATCTCCAATTTATCATCAAACAATCCCTGCAGTGTGGAATGAGGCCATTCAGCCCATTGAGTCCAAACTGCGCAGAAGTGGGATATCGTTGAAGTTTGAATAATGTTCAGAACAAATTGTCCCCCTTCAGCTCCAGAAGCAATCTGTGTTCATATCTTTAAAAAAAACCTGGACAACATTAAATATCGTGCTGTTAAAGTCTGGGTAACATTCATAAAACAGCACTGTACATTTCCACAGTAAAAGGAGGAGCTCATTCAGCACCTCAATCTGGATTCACAGGAATATGGGGAAGTCTTTCAGCCAAACAAAACTACTTGGCAAGACATATGATAGCTTATTCAATCCCTCCTGCCGTTACACAGGAAGAGAAATAGTCTGCTCACTCCCACACGTCACTTACACGTGATCAGAACGAGAGCATTTCACACTTGGAATCACTTACAAAGGAACAGGAAGAGGTCATTCAGTTTCACAAGCCACTAACACAGGAACAGTAAGAGCTGAAAGATGCTCCAACATCACAATCAAATAATGCAGGAACTGCACAGATAGACTGGTTCAAATTGAACCACGTGGCTTAATTACTCATAGTACTTAACTATTGGGGCGGCACGGTGGCACAGTGGTTAGCACTGCTGCCTCACAGGGCCAGAGACCCAATTCAATTCCCGACTCAGGCGACTGACTGTGTGGAGCTTGCACATTCTCCGGGTGCTCCGGTTTCCTCCCACAGTCACAAAGATGTGCGGGTCAGGTGAATTGGCCATGCTAAATTGCCTGTAGTGTTAGGTTGAAGGGGTAAATGTAGGAGTATGGGTGGGTTGCGCTTCGGCGGGATGGTGTGGACTTGTTGGGCCGAAGGGCCTGTTTCCACACTGTAAGTAATCTAATTAATTTAATATGGTTTTCTGAGTAGGCATAAAGCTGACATTTTGGCTCCAATCTGTAAGTTGTCTTCCATCTCCATTAGAGCAGAACCATGATTTTCACATTATTCAGCTGCTTGAGACATAATGCGTGTCCGCCCATAACCATCAAGTTTCATTTTCGTATTCTCTCACAGCGCTACAGATTGAACACAGAGTTACTGCACTCTCTCCTGATGGTACTATCATGCCAGGGTTTAGTCTGGTGAAGCTCCTTTGCATTGTCTCCGTGACAAAGAGATCATGATTTAAAAAACACAACAAATATGTACACAATGCACCAAATACTCCCTCAACAAAACACTACCATTGTGAAAGATATACTAACTCTGGTACTTCAATGACTTTGCATGAAGAGCCACGTATCATCTACTTCCTGCCCCGTAAGAATTCTGCTTGTGACTTATGACCAAGGACATCCAGGTCCTTTTCAACAACAGCACTACCCATTGTCGCACCATTTAAGAAATATAAATATAGAAATAATGATATTTGTTGTTCGCATCTGAATCATTTTATACCATGTGAACAGCTATTGTCCAAACAGTGATCCATCTGATAACCAACAAGACTTCAGTCCAGAGAAAAACACTACTCTTCTCGTATCTCCATTACCCATTTTTTAGCCAGATGGCATAAATTCCACCCCTAGCTACCCATAGGCACTAACATTCCCCCCACACCTGTATTCATTCATGTCAAACGACTGCTGAAAATTCGAATACTCCACTCCCATTGGTTCTCAATTAGTGATGTCACAACGGACAATCTCCGCAAACCCCAGCACGTTTATCAAAGATTATTTCCCTTTCCTGAATATAGGCCAACTCTACCAAATCAAATAATTATTCTCCAAGTGTTAAGTAGACACATTCTTAAAATGAAGGGCTTTTTCCCCAAACGTCGATTTTGCTTATCCTCGGATGCTGCCTGAACTGTTGTGCTCTTCTTGCACCACTAATCCACATTCTTATAACATGCTACAATTATATTTTTCCTCACAGCTGACACCAAGCTATCTAGTTTTCTGTTTGTTTGTTTTTTTCACTCTGATCTGTTTCAAATATTTAGTTTCACTATAGCTGCTTTCCAGTCGGCAGGATCATTTCCAGAATCCAAGCAGTTTTGAAAAATAATCAATAATTATTTTACTAGCTCTGTTGGTACTTCCTCAATACTCTTGGAAGTAGCTCATCAGATGCATCAAATTACAAACCTTCAGTTCAATGAGACTTTCAAATACATTTTTTTAATAATTATAATTTCCTGTTGTTCATCTTTTACACCAGCCACTCTGTTCCCTAGTTTGTTTCTGTAAGTTCCTCTGTGGAGACAGAGCCAACATATTCCTCTCAGCAGAGCAGATGGCTTCTCTCAGCGAGTGATACATCAGAGGACTGCACTCCGGAGATAATGCATATGCCACCCACCCCTGCGCTGTAAAATTCCACAATTTATCCAGTTCACATCATGATGAGTATCAGCACAGTCGTGTCCCTGGTTTGAGGCTACAGGTTATACTGAAGGAGGGTACACAGCTCAGTGACAACCTCATATCTGAAACAAATTGATTTCACACTTTACACTTGGAATGAGACCAGCTTCGACAAATGTGCCTGGAAATCCCGGGGAGGATAGTGCAGTGCCTACTTCCTCCTATTTACAGAACTTCACTTCTGTGTAGTCTCAGCTCGATTTGTTTACCATGGACCCAGACACTCTGTAAATGTAGTGTCCACAGTGCCGTCGCCAGACCCTCGGGTGTCCCTAAATAAACCAAGCAGCTAACAAAACAAACCCGGGAACACCATCCACAGAAACTCCGCTGACTATCCAATGACAGGAGCAAGTAAAATCCCCACACCCATGATGCACCCATTTGGTGTTGAAAATGCCCCTCTCTCCTCAGTTTCTCTTCCTGGCTGAGAAAACGGTTTCATCTCTGCAAAGTCCCGCAGTAACAGTTCCTCTGTTGAAAAGGATGGTGGGAGGTAGTCGTGACTCTGTGAGTGACTAACATGGTAATCATCGACCCTGATAATAGGTTTATAAATTCCTCATAAAAATCACTTGAAAATCCATCAGGACTCGGCGTCTTTCCGCGCTGAAGCTGCTTTATACCCTCCAGCACAGACAATGGTGCATTAAAGCAAGATGCGTTGGGGGTTACCCCTGGAAAATCCAAGTTCTTGAAGAAAGATTCCATCTTAATCTTCCTATCATCATAATGCTCAGTCTGATATAGTTCGGGCTAAAATATCCAAAATGCTGCTTTCATCTTTATGGGATCACAGGTAAAGGTTCCAGTACCTTCGCTAATTGAATTAATGGTTTGGGGATGCTCTTTGTCCTCGCAAGATAGGCTAAATACTTGCCTGGCTTATCACCATGCTCAAACAGCCTTTGTAAGTAAGTTCCTCTTTGGATGTCTGTGTGAGCATAGAATTCACTGCAGACCGAATCCTCTGCAGTCTAGCCACCGAGGGTCTATCACAGTCTGCCCTCTTCACTGCCTTCAACAGTGCCTGGAGCAAGCATTCCTGTTCCAGCTTCCCGCATCCTAAGGAATAATTATTCCTTTGGCGTAAGCCTTAGCAATTTCCCATAGAATGGATGGGTTACTGGTTGAATCTGAATTAATGGCTAAGAAAGCTCCGAATTCATTACAAAAATACTCAATGAACTTACTCTCCTTAAGAATAAAGGGATCAATTCGCCAGTGTCTCGAACCTGCTATATTGCCCTTAATCTTAACCAATAAGTATACTGCTGCATTGTCAGAAATGGTAATATTACCAATTTTAATGAACGCCATCGAATCAAAGATTGCTGTAAGGTGAGGAAGAGATCAACAATGTGGCATTTCTGCGGGTTAAAGAAGAAAGGAAAATCTCAATGTATGAGGTGGATCTGCCTTCAAACATCCACCAGCCCTAATCCCACACAAAAATCCACTAATTGCCTAGATTGTAAAGATGCTCACTTCGGAGCAGCGAGAGGCGGGAGCCGGGAGGATGTGACATTGGTGCGAGGTAATTGTCAAGAAGGCCTGTAAGTATATTTAACCTTCTTATCTTCAGGCCAACTGTCCATTTCGGAGCAGCGCGAGGCGGGAGCCTGGAGGAGGTGACGTTTGTACGAGGTGATTGTCAGGAAGGCCGGTAAGTAGATTTAAACTTCTTACCTTCAGGCCAGCGAGGAAGAAGCGAGCTTCTGGGAAGGGTAAGTAGAACAGTTTATATTTGCGTGGTTGAGAGCAGCCCCAAGTCGTGGTCCACATTGGCACCAACGACATAGGTCGGAAGAGAGATGGGAACTTGAGGGCAGAAATTCAGGGAGCTAGAATGGAAGGTTCGAGCTAGGACAAACAGACTTGTTTTCTCTGGTTTGCTGCCTGTGCCACGTGCTAGTGAGGTGAGAAATATGGAGAGAAAGGAGATGAACACGTGGCTACAGGGATGGCGCAGGAGGGAGGGTTTCGGGTTTTTGGATAATTGGAGTTTTTTCTGGGGTAGGTGGGACCTCTACAAGCAGGATCGTCTTCATCTAAACCAGAGGCGTACCATTATCCTGGGTGGGAAATTCACGAATGCTATTAAAATGCGTTTCAAATAATAGAGCAGGGGGATGGGAACCAAAATTGTTGAAAATGTACATAAGAGGATGAGAGTAGGGAGCTCTAAAATCAAGTATCTGACACTGGCAAGCGAGAACTTGGGTTTTGGAGCATCCACAATAAAGTGGGTGAACTGGCAGCGTGGGTTGATACCTGGGACTTCGATGTTGTGGCCATTACGGAGACATGAATAGAGCAGGGAGAGGAATGGCTGTTGCAGGTTCCGTGATTCAGATATTTCAGTAAGAACAGAGAAGATGGTAAAAGGGGGGAGGTGTAGCATTGTTGATCAGGGACAATATTACATTTGTAGAAAGGATATTTGGGGACTCGTTAACTGAGGTAGTATGGGCTGAGGTTAGAAACAGGAAAGGAGAAGTCACCATGCTAGGAGTTTTCTATAGGCCTCCGAATAGTTGCAGAGATGTAGAGGAATGGATTGCAAGGATGATTCTCGATAGGAGTGAGAGATGCAGGGTAGTTGTCATGGCGTGAGTGGTGGCAAATGGAGTTTAATGTGGACAAGTGTGAGATGATACACTTTGGACGGAGTAATCAGAATACAAAGTACTGCGCTAATGGTAAGATTCTTGAGAGTGCAGATAAGCAGAGTGATCTCGGTGTCCATGTACACTGATCCCTGAAAGTTGCCACCCAGACTGACAGGGTTGTTAAGAAGGCATACAGTGTTTGGACCTTTATTAATAGAGCAATTGAGTTCCGGAACAAGGAGGTTATGCTGCAGCTGTACAATGCTCTGGTACGGCCACACTTGGATTATTGTGCACATTTCTGACCACCGCACTATACGAAGAATGTGGATGATTTGGAAAGGCTGCAGAGGATATTTACGTGTTTGTTGCCTGGTATATCTTACGAGGAAAGGCTGAGGGCTGTTCTCGTTAGAGAGAAGAAGGTTGAGAGGTGACTTGATAGAGACATACAAGATAATCAGGATGAGCCTTTTTCCAAGTATGGGGACAGCAAACACGAGGGTACACAACTTTCAACTGAGGGGAGATCGCCATAAGAAAGATATCAGAGGTAGTTTCTTTACTCAGAGTAGTAAGGGGATGGAATGATTTGCCTGAAACTGTAGTAGATTAGTCAAATTTAAGTGCATTGAAGTCGCCATTGGACAGGCATATGGACGGACATGGAATAGTGTAGGTGGGATGGGCTTCAGATTAGTATGACAGGGCGGCGCAACATCGAGGCCGAAGGGCCTGTACTGCGCTGTAATGTTCTATCTTCTATGGTACTGGTGGCCTCTCGGCATTCTGGCCAACGTGGGCGCAAATGATCATTGGAATCTCCTCCGACCATAATGTGCTGCGAAGAAAGATTACTTAATTTGGAAAATGCAACTACCATGAATTTAAGGAAATAAACATTCAAAGTACCGTTTTCTTCCCCATATATCTTTGAGGATTATGATCCTCCCGTGGAGTCTAATGCAATCTAGTAACTTAAATGGAAAAGTCTTCCTCACCAGTATGGCTTATCTCCTACTCCTCGTATTAAAAGACGAGACATAAACCTGATCAACCCCGATCTGCTGTAATGTCAAATGCTCCTTGTCATCAAGGTGCATCTCCTGCAATACGGCAATATTCACCCTCTCCTTTCTAAGACTAGAAAGTACCATTTTTCTCTGAACTGGCTCCCCTTAATGCTCCAGATACACCATTTAAGCACGACATTAACCATAACACACTGAAACAATATTTGGACTCCAGAGAGGAAGAACTCGAAATACAAATCGCTGAGCATCAATGAAAAAAGACTCATAGAGCCTAAGAATACATACAAAGTAAAGCTACTACAACTGACAAGCTCTCAAAACGTTCCAAAACTAAATACATACAAAAACCAAAAAAAAAGATGCAAAATGCCAATGGCACTCAGGAAGGGCATTTACCCCCCGTCCACTGGGGGCATTTTCACGTCACAAATCTTTGTCTTCTGCCCTATTATCAATACTGCATCCAGGGCATTTAGTCATCACGATCACCTTCATAACTCCCTCCAGCTTGAGCCAAACCCGACACACAAACTAAGCAAGAGAAAAACGAGTAGTAATACTAATGAAGAAGTTAAAAGTTTGTACTCTACCCATCCCCGATTATAATTTTACACTGCTTAATACCAGAAACATTCAACAAACTTTCTTTAAAAAGAGAGAAACATGATTATCGATATCCATTAAAGCATCCAGCCTACTTTAAAGTGTCCACAACGTTTTCGCTTCCTCTGGAGAGTCAGTGGATCGATTGAGTGCTTGGATCTATTGATAACATACGGACCTCTGCTGAATTCAATAACGAATACAGAATCTCAAGTTCCCTTAGTCTTCTCTTGATATCATCAAAAGATTTTCTTTTCTGAATCACTGTCGCTGAAACGACCTGGATGAACATAATCCTGAGCCCTCGTCGCATCATTTCCCTGTATTCTGGAAGCTTCCATAAGTATTTGTTTGTCCCTGCAACTATGCAATCGTACAAGGACAGGGGGAAGGCGTTGGTCGAGTCTGACCTCCGCGCTTTAACGCGATGAGCTGTCTCACTCTTCACCCGGCCCTCTTCAGCTTCGAAGTGAAGGAATCGCGGCAGCCAGTTCTCGAAAAAACTCACTGGCTGAACAGCTTATGTCTCCAGCAGACCGATGAAATGAACATTCTTCATTCTGCCCCTGTTCTCGAGGTCGCCACCTTATTCAGTTAAGGTACGAATATGTTTTTCAAGGGCGAGGGGCCGTTCCTTAGAGGAATCGATCACAGACTCTGCCCCTGCAGTTTGGTGCTCGACCTCGCCCGTTCTGTTTCCAAGCCTTTCAAGTTGCTGTTCATGTTTTTGGAGCAGTGCTGAGAGTGGTTCTATCCTCCTGCTGGATGTTTCTTCTCTCATGGTTTCAATTATTTCCCGTAACTTGGTGAACTCGGTGACCAAATCCTGGTGAGTAACTCGGTCCGGTGAACGAGCAGAGGGTGTTACCGGTGCGGCCACCGGCATGCTGAAAGCTTCTGAAGGGTTAGCTACGTGTTGGGACTTACTCGATCCTTTCCCATGTTTTGTCATTTCCACTTGACAAAATGGCATTAGTAAGGATTCTATAGCTCTTTTAGTGTTCAATTGTATTTAAATGACTGTGGTGGGGTGGGGTACAGCATTATTGTGATGCAGAGATCAGCAAAGCTGACCTTTCAGATCGCTGCCATCTTGTTTCCCCGTTAAAGTTTTATCGATGTTATCATTTCGTTTAATTCCTGGATATTCTGGAGCCGTGTCATTCAGTACTACTGTCTACATTTTCCCGAACACTGCACATTGCTGCCCACTCCTCGATAATCCTTGACTCCTTTGTGATTCGTGAACCTTGCTTCAAAAATATTCAATATCTCTGCCTCGAATGGGTCTGCAGGGAAGAATGTTCCAAAGACTCACTACATCCTGAGCAAACAAAAATAAATCGACTCAACGGTGTGTGAGATTACTTTTATTTTTGCATCCTTATCTGAGAAAGAATATAGTAACACTGCAAACAGTTCAGAGATGTTTCACTTCATTTATTCCATGCATGAAGGGCTGATATTATGTGGACTTTAACAGATTACCCTTGGAGTGAGAGTTGATTGTGTTGAAATATGCAAAGCCTTGAGGCGAGTGAACCAGGTATATACTGACTGGGAGTTTGTACAGCTCAAACTTGCTGCTGTTGTCATTGAACCCCTGCAGTGTGGAAGCAGGACATTCGACCCATCGAGTCCATACCAACCCACTGAACAGTTTCCCACCAGACCTGTCCCCCTACCCTATCTATGTAACCCTGCATTTCCCAGACTAACCCACTTAACCTTCACATCCCTGATACTCTGGGTAATTTAGCATGGCCAATAATACTAAGCTGCACATCTTTGAACTGTGGGAGGAAACTGGAGAACTGGGAAGGAACCCACACAGACACGGGAAGAATGTTCAAACTCCACACAGAGTGTCGGACGAGGCTGGAATTGAGCTCAGCTCCTTGGTGATATGAGGCAGCAGTGCTAACCACAAACCTAACAGGCTGCTCCATTAGCCCTATTAGTTACCTCTGGCTGACGAAATAAATCAGTCTGACTTGTCCCTATCACTGAAACTGACCCCGAATGAGACCTTTATCATCAGTCATATCACCAACCCGGTTGCATTTAACATTTGTTGTGAGCAGTGGAGGAGTGGGACCAGAAAAAGGAAACAGTTCCATCCTCCAACCTCAGTCAGAACCGGAGTGAGGAAAAAAATCACAAAGTCGGATTTCACTCAAGTGGGAATTCCCTTTCCCAGAAGTTTGGGATGGCTGAATCTTTATATTATATCGAGGCTGGCTTTGTCTGATTTTCCATAGACAGGTGAGTCAGGGATAATGCTGCATGGAGAGAAAAGTGCAGCTGGGACCACAATGAGATGAGCCATGACCTTATTTACTGGTGGGGTAGTGTTAAAGGGCCGTTTAGCCCACTCGTGTCCCTCAGCCCTATGTTCTGATGTTCCATTCAGCCCTTCTGACCAGCTACAAACAGGCAGATCGAAGCCACGCCGATGGTTAGTTGTAGTTTCGGAAATGCACTTGAAAATTCTAGGCTCGGTCAGGAAGTGACCCCCAGACGCTATCCCTTTTTACATGCTTCCCCACTCTGTAACTTCTGCTCTGGAATTGCTTTGAATGCAGCTCCCATATCCCATCCAGGATTAACTCAGGCAAATTTTCTCCTCTCACGAATGCAACATTGTACAACACGACTTCCAGGAAAATAATCAATTACTTTCCAAAAGCATGACATGAAAAACTAAGAAGTAGGAACATGAGACGGCTATTCGGCCCCTCAAGACTGAACTCTCATTCAATAAGAACATGGCTGATCCATTTCCGGGCTCAACTCTACTTTCCTACCCAATTTCTTGCATCCCTCCAAAACTCTCTGGGTTAGGGAATTCCAGACATTCACTAACTTCTGAGAGAATGCATCATTTTTCACCTCAGACTGAAGTCGATGTTTCTTATTCTGTAACTACCACCTCGAGTTCGAGACTCAGGGGAAACATTTACCTTGTCAAGGCCCCTCTGTATCTTGTACATTTCAGTAATATCACCCTCATTTCAACCACAATGAATAATCTCCTCATCATTTTAAATGTATTCAATAATTCAATCCTTCCATCCCAGGAAGCCGCCTCATGAACCAATCTCGTTACTTGCTGCATCAGCATGCTGACGTTACGTTTCATACTCAGGAACACTCCAATCCCTTTGTACTAGTCCTTTTTTGGAAGTCCTCTTCATTAAATAGCAGTCTGCATTTTGGTTCTCAAAGTCATCCACAAACTCCGATGTATATTGCACTCAGCTCCCGCCGTCAGGCTGTCAGTATAGATTGTACATAACTGATGCCATCGGCCTGAAATTTGTGGTAATCCAGTAGATACGTCTTTATCATAAAGATCCATTAATCCTGACTCTCCAATTTTTATGTGTTAAGCAACCATTATCCCATGCAAATATATTATTCATCATACTACAAGCCTCTGTCTTGTGTCAGAACGTTTATTTTGTGATACCTTGTGAAAACTTTCTGGAAAGCATCATGTTGACCAGTGCCCTTTATCAAATCTGCTTGTCACTTTCTCAGGGATTCCTGATGAACGGCTCCTGCCCGAAACATTGATTTTCCTGCTCCTTGGATGCTGCCTGACATGCTGTACTTTTCCAGCATGACTCTAATCTTGACATTCTCAGGAATCTCCAAAAAAGAATTTGTATGATTTTACAAAGGAAAAATAGTTTCCCCTTCACAAAACCATGCCAACTCTGCATTACGCTTTTCTAAGTGTCCTGCAATTCCTTCCTTAATAAGAGGCTCTAGCAGATTCCCAGCAATAACTGTTAGGCTAAATTGTTCCTGCATTCTGTCTCATTCCTTTCTTGAAGACAGGCGCCATATTCGAGGTTTTCCAGTTTCACTGGAACACTCCTGTAATCCAGAGAGTTAGGAATATTTCACAAAATGCCGCTAGTCACACTGTGACCACTTCCTTTAAAATTAACTATGAATTACTGCTAACCTGACTACCCTTATTCTTATCTGTTAGGTAAATACCTTGTTTCTTTTGTTAGAGACAGTTCAATAAGTTCCCTCCTGTTACCCTTTTGTTTATACCATTGACATGCTTACACTACTTTCCCCATGAGGAGTGATTTAAAATACTAGTATAAATTATCTGCCTGTTCCCTGTGGCCTGTTCTCCAGTCACACCCTCCTAATAGCCTCAATCTGCTTTCCTCACTTCACTTCTGCTTCAGCTCACACACACATCTTCAAGCTTTTTTTATGTTGACAGAAAAGGTCATGATGCTTGTTTTTATATTTCTTACCAATTTATTACATCATATCTTTTCGTACATTTTCCTCAATTTCTACATCCATACAGTCATATCGTGCACAAACAGACCCTTTGGCCCAACTTGTCCATGCTGACCAGGTTTTCTACATTAAACTAGTCCCATCTACTTGCACTTGGCCCATATGCCTCTAAACGTTTCCCATTCATATGTTGGTCTAAATGTCTTTGAAATATTGTAGCTGTGCTCGCATCTCCCACTGTTCCTCTAGCAGCTCGTTCCATACACACATCACACTCTGTGTAAAAATGTTGTTCCTTTGTCCATTTCAAGTTTCCCCCCTTTCACCTTAAAGCTATGCATCTGTGTTTGAACTCCCCGATCCTGCAGAAAAGACCTTCGCTATTCACTCTATCCATGCCTTCTATGATGTTATAAACTTTTAGAATGCCACCCCTCAACCTCGTACACTCCACCTGATACTAACTTCAAGATCAAACATTTAACGATAAGCACTGGAAATTTGAAAGAATATTAAAAATGACAGGTGTAGAAAACAACCCAAACTTCATACTGTTAGTTTTGCTGTATGTTACAAAACTAAGGCAGCATGAAACTCTTACTAGTGCCAATAAGAGGTCAAGCACCTGAATTCCATAGTGTGTAGGCAGTGATGATGTATACTGTGAAAACGTATAGATCTAGATTGTCAACATTCTCTCTCCTGTTCTCCCTATGGCCCTGTGTGGTTGTGTATCTTTATCTTACTCTCAACTAGAGAGAACCCCTTTCCCCCATTCACACCTTAATTTAAACCTATTTTGCATCATCTTCTCGTTCACCACTGCTAATAGCCCGTTTATCTTTTGCCACGCCCTCTTTTCCAAGTCACCCATTCCCCATCTCCGGCAAAGGATTAAAAAGCCCAGTGTCCAACCCTTTTCAGTTCAGAACAAGTCACATTGGACTTGTTACGCTAACTCTATTTCTCTGTCTCTGCAGATTCTGCCAGACCTGCTGAGGTTCTTCAGAAACGAATAGGCACAGCACAAATTGTCAATGAAAAAAATAACTATGGATACTGGAAATAAATACAAAATAAATACAAAAATTTCTGAAGAAACTGCGGGCTTTGTAGAGGGCCACTGGACTTGAAAGATTAACTCTACATTCACTACAGAAGATGCCGTCAGAGCTGCTTTGTTTCTTCAGCAATTTCTGTTTTTGAACAAGTTCCAATGACGTGTGTGAAAGCTGCTCAAAGGCCCTGCCCACACAGAGCGCCGTACCCTGTGAACTGAAGTGCACACATTCATTCACTCAGAAACTGCATAAAGCTGGCACCACTTACACCACAGAGCTCTTAATTATGGTCAGCGTGAAAACCAGAGGGAAACACATTCAATTCAAACGCAGAAAATGGCACGACGACAAAGGAAAAGATTCAGATGAATATGTTAAAGGGTTTGAGTAATGTAACAAATTGGAAGCATGACACCAAGGAGAACACTCAGCAGAATGAGAATATGAAAATGGAAATATTACCACATCAGAAAACAGGTGCGGTCACTGAGTACACGGCTGATCGGTGAATGCGTCTCGATGTGAACTGGGGTCAGTCAGCAGAATTGAATTGCAGATATTGCAGCTCAAACTAGGCTTTTATGTGATGCTGTAGAAAACAGCAACAACAGAAGTAGGACTGTATTCAAACATAATCTGTAACATATACCCCAGTTTAGTCCATCAGTCTACCATTACTATCAAACCGAGTGATAGTTCAGTAAGGAGTGTGGGTGAACATGCCAAGGTCAGAACCATGTGTACCTATAGCTGATGACAAACCATCAAAGCTACGGCGCTTGAGTGGTTTCGTTCCAAACAGCAGAACTAACATCTGATAGAGAGGATGAAATGATCCCAAGACCAACAGATCAGATCTAAGCTCTGCAGTCTTGCCACATCCAGACATAAATATCGGTGTAGTATTAAACAACTTACTGGAGGAGAGGACACCAGAAATATCCCCATCCTAAATAATGGAACATCCCTGCATATTAGTGTAAAAGACAAGGATGTAGTATCTGCACCATCCTCAGCCAGATGTGTTGAATGGATGCTCCACCTCATCCTCGCCATGACAACCACAGAATCACAGATGGCAGAGTTCAACCAATTCGATTTGCTGCCCGTGACATGAAGAAACAGCTGAACACAGTAGATACTCCAAAGGCAATGGGCCCTGACACCATTCCTGAAATAGGACTGAAGACTTATGCTGTACAACAAGCCGTGTCCCTGGGGAAGCTGTTTCATTCCAGCTCCAAGTCTGACATCTCCCTGGAAATGTGGAAAATTACTCAACTATGTCCCGTCCCCTAAGAGGGGATTAATTACAATCTGACCAATTGCCACCCCCTTATGCCCATCACGACAGTCAAAGTGATGGGAGCTCTTTTTGACAGAGCTGTCAAGCAACACAGAAATAACTTGGTCAGTGTGATTTCTGAGAGGTCCCCATGTGGAGGTGGTGCTGTTTTGGAAATGTCACTGGATTACTAATCCAAACCAGGATAATGCTCTGGCAGCTGGTCGAAGTTAAAAACAATTCATAAAATATTAAGATGCAAAATCGAGTGTCAGTAACAGTGACCTTGAAGTCAAGTCGATTGTAGACACTAATTTTCTTTTCCCATGTACTTGCATGAAGTGAATCTCCCGTGCTTTCCTGGTCTGGCCTAAAAGTGACTCCAGGCACACAGACATGTGATAAGCTCTTCAATGGTCCCTGAAACGGCCAAGCAAGACACTCAATTGTATCACACTGCTCCGAGGTCTTAAAGGATAAAACCCGACAGAATACCCAGCACCAGCCTCGATATCAGAAAAGAGAACGGGAACCACAGTCCTGTTGACCCTGCAGAGACTTCCTTCCTAACATCTGAGAGCTTGTGACAACATTTACAGAGCTTTCCCACAAACTGCACAGAAACATCGGGCAAGGAGTAGGCCATTCAACACATTGAGCCTTCCCCATTCTAGTTCATGGAGAAAATCTCCTCAATGCAGTTTTTCCGACACAGTGTTCATATCTATTAATATGTTTAAACATTGTGAAATATAAGATAAGAACTGTTGTAATCCCTTCGGTCCATCCATCTTGCTCCTCGATTCAATGTACAGGCAGTTCTCTGATAACATGTGTTTATTAAACTGATTTGACTGCAATGCGATTTGCGAACTGCGCACCTTTTTGCTATAAAGTGAACTTCCGTTCACTGTCATGCGACTCCTTGCCAGGCACCAGCTGAACAATAAAACCCAGCCTCAGGATCGTCTGTCTGCAAAATGCACCCTCTGAATGTTCAGCTAAAACAGGAATGCAATCCGCTCTGCAAACCTTGAACTTGAGTCTGAAACGGGGAAGTGTTCTCTCCAACCAGAAGGAACTTTATTTCAAACCAGGGGGAGAATATTGAGGAGAACTGGAATGCCTTGATGGCATCAGGTTGTCAGTCAGCCGTACACGCTTTCGGGTGAAGAGCTTGGTGAAATGTACAGGGATGTAGCCAGTGACTGCATTGTGAAAGTGTTACATTTGCAGCACTATTTCATTACAATATATGATTTAAAGGTTTATTAGACTGTGCTAGTGTGTGTGTTAGACTCACTTTAATTTTTGAGTTTTACTGATGTTTTGCGGTTCGTCCATTATTCTCTTTTCCCCATCGAGCATATCATTAATGTTGCATGATTTTCTGCAACACAGTGATGCGCAGAAACACGCTACCACGTTATTGGAGAACAACCTGGAATGATAGCCGATCCTCCATCTTTATACCATACCCTGCTCTCTCCCTATCACTTTAGTTTCCAGAAATCCTTATTTCTATTCAGTCCCTTGGTTTCCATAGTCTGATCTGGGAGATAATTCCCCAAGTTCACCAGTCTCTGAGTGCAGACATTTATTCTCATCTCAATGCAGAGTGGCCTGCCTAACCTAATACTGTGGCCCCTAGTTTTGATGTCCCAGCCAGGGGAATTGCCACCCCTGTTTACAATCTGCCTTGCCCTGGCAGAGTTTTATATATTTCATTGAGATCTCGACTCATTTTCCGAAAGCCCATGGAATACAAGCCCTGACGCTCCAGATTCTGCCCGCAAAACAAGCCTATCATCCCAGGGATGAGTCTGGTCATCTTCGCTGCTCTCCATCAATGTCAGGTTTGTCCTTTATTAGGTAAGGAGACCCAAACTGCACATAATACTGCACAGTGTTCGAGACAATGTCTCACCAAGGTTCTATAGAGCTGCAATAAAACACCCGTACTCCTATATTCAAGTGCCCCTGAAATGAAGGTAGATACACGATTTATCTGCCTATCTGCTTTCTGCTCCTGCAACATTGCTTTCAGTGACTGGTGTACAGGGAGATCCAGATCCTTTTCAATGTTACAGCTCCCAACTTGTTTGATCTGTGTACACTGGTCAGCGTCCCAAAGCCATTCCCAGTATTGATTTCTCGATTCAGATCTCATTGCCCTGCACTGACTCCGATGGGTTGCACAGAAGGAAACAAAAATGCAGCTTAAGTTCCTGGATAGGTCAACATTTTTAACCAATCCCTTTTCAAATGATAGGCTCCCGTTCTGTTTTTCCCATCAAAGGTCACAATAGCACATATCCCAAGCCCCCGCCCGCCATTGCTCTCCATATGCCACGTATTTACCCAACACTCCACTTGTCTCAATCAACTTGGAGCATTTTGGCATCCTGCTCACCCACGCACAATCTAATATTGTTTAGTGCCATCAGCAAACTTGGAAATTTGTATTTAATCCACTCAGCCAAATATATGATGAGTGTTTGGAATAACTGGGGCCCAAACCCTGATTCTTGCTATATCCTCCAAGCCGTCCATTAAAAAAAAATTGTTTTATTCCTACTCACTGCTTCCTGCCAGCTCTCCCATTCTAAAACCATATTAGTCCCAGTTCCAAGGGATTTGAATTTGCATAATAGGCTTGGAGCTTTATCAAAATTCTTCTGAAAATGCGATCGTATTGCATTGATTGTTTCTCCATAATTATGCGAAATTATGGTGCCCATTTGATAAACGTCTGTTGACTTTGTCTGTGCTCATTACTTTCAGTTCCAATACTTCCTCTAAAACTGTTCAGTTGCTCATTTCATTCTACTCCCTTTTTCTCAACAGACTAATGTTCACTAGTAGTTGGGACGTTTTCTTTTTTATTTTGTTTTCTTCTGTGAAGACATAACCGAAGTATTTGCTCCATAGTTCTGCCTTTTCCCTGTGCTCAATTCTCTGGTATCAGACTGTAAGAAAGCTGCACCTTCTTCCACTTAATTTTGCCATTGACATATTTTCAGAAGATATTACAAGTTCAATCTTAAAACCCTTGTTAATATACTCTTCAGAAACCCATCAATTCCTTTCTTAAGCTTCTCAATGATTAACTTTCCACAGCCATGCAAACACAGAAGCACAGACTTTGTACCATCAACAATACAGCACGGTCTACATTAGTCCCGCTTTCTGACACAAGACCCGTAGCTGTGAATCTTATGTCATTTCAAGTGCACAGCCGTGTGTTTTCTAATGGCTGTGAAGTTACCATGACAATTCCTCTCTCAGGAAGTGCATTCCAGACCCCAACACCCTCTGGGTGAAAAACAATCCTCAATTCCTCTCCAAATCTTAAACCCTTCACTATAAAATGTGCTCCATTGTTTTTGGCCCTTTGACTAGAAGGAACAGCTGCTGTCTATCCGTCCTGTCCATGCTCCTCGTAATGCTATCCTTCTGAATATCGGCCCACTCAGCCTTCTCTGCTCTAAACTGGACAACCGAGCTTATCCAACTTCTCTCCATAGCTGATATGCTCCATCCCAGGGAACATGCCGGTGAATCTCCTCTGAGCCCCCTCCACTACAATCACATCCTTCCTGTAATAAACTACAATCAGTATTCCATCTTGGCCAAACCTAAATTCCGCCTAGCTCTTATAATTAATGCCTTGATGAATAAAGGTTATATCTACGGTCCCTATGCTTTCTGAAATTGTGCATCAACCTGTTTAGTCATATTCAAGGGTGTGTGTGAAGCACCCTCTGAGCTTCCTCGCGTGCTGCCTTTCATTGAGTATTCCCCTTTTCAGTTCCTTCTTCCAAAGTGTATCACCACATATTTATCAGGGTTACATTTCATCTGCCATTGACCTGCCCATCAGACCATACCATCTGTATCTTCCTGTGACATAAGGCCTTCCTCCTCACTACCAACCACCCGGACAATCTTTGTATCAAACACAAACTTAGTTGTCACACTCCCGCCAACTTCGTCTATATTCACAGCTGCATCATTTATGAATACCACAAATAATAAGGTTAAAGACGACACAATACCAGATTATTGACCAACAGGTTTATTCGGCGGCACTGGCTTCGAAGCCCTGCTTCTTCATCAGGTGGTTGTGTGCTTTGAAAGCTAGTGCCTCTGAATAAACCTGTTGGACTATGACCTGGTGTTAAGTGATTTTTAGGTTTGTCCGCCACAGCCCAACACCAACACCTCCGAATCGCAAATAATAAGGGACACAGCACTGATCCCAGTGATACACCATTGACACCTGTCTCCAGTCACACTAACAGCCTTCAAACACTACCCTCTGTCTCCTAACACTAAATTGATTTGGATGCAACTTGGCAAATCACGAATGTCTCCCACCTGTTCCCTTGTTATTCTTCTCCAGTTGACAAACTTGCAGAATATCTGAGGACTCTTCCTAATCTTGTCATACCAGCAGGTTTCTATGCCCCTGTTTTAGGCAGTTCACACCGAATGAAGAATTTCCTCATTATTGTGGTCTTAAATGGTCTGAGGAGAAAGTGAGGTCTGCAGACGCTGGAGATCAAAGCTGAAACTTTATTGCTGGAACAGCACAGCAGGTCAGGCAGCATCTAGGGAACAGAATATTCGACGTTTCGGGCACATGCCCTTCTTCAGGAATGAGCAGAGAGTGTTCAGCAGGAGAAGATAAAAGGTAGGGAGGAGGGACTTGGAGGAGGGGCGTTGGAAATGTGATAGGTGGAAAGAGGTCAAGGTGAGGGTGATAGGGCGGAGTAGGGTGGAGGCGGAGAGGTCAAGAAGAAGACTGCAGGTCAGGAAGGCGGTGCGGGGCTGGAGGGATTCGGCTGAGACAAGGTGGGGGGAGGTGGGATGAAGAAACTGGTGAAATCCAAGTTCATCCCCTGTGGTTGGAGGGTTCCCAGTCGGAAGATAAGACGCTCCTCCTCCGACCGTCGCGTTGTTGTGGTTTGGCGGTGGATGAGTCCAATGACCTGCATATCCTCGGTGGAGTGGGAGGGGGAGTTGAAATGCTGTGCTACAGGGTGATTGGGTTGGTTCGTCCGGGTGGCCCAGAGGTGCTCTCTGAATCGATCCGCAAGTAGGCGGCCTGTCTCCCCAATATAGAGGAGGCCACACCAGCTGCAGCGGATGCAGTAGATAATGTGGGTGGAGGTGCAGGTGAATCTGTGGCGGATATGAAAGTTTCCTTTGGGGCCTTGGAGAGAAGTGAGGGGGGAGGTGTGGGCGCAAGTGTTGCACCTCCTGCGGTTGCAAGGGAAGGTGCCGGGAGTGGAGGTTGGGTTGGTGGGGGGTATGGATCTGACAAGGGAGTCGCGGAGGGAGTGGTCTCTACGGAAAGCTGATAGAGGAGGGGAGGGAAATATATCCTTGGTGGTGGGGTCCGTTTGGAGGTGGCGGAAGTGACGGCGGATGATGCGCTGTACATGGAGATTGGTGGGGTGGTAGGTGAGGACCAGTGGGGTTCTGTCCTGGTGGCGGTTGGAGGGGCGGGGCTCAAGGGCGGAGGAGCGGGAAGTGGAGGAGATGCGGTGGAGGGCATCGTCGATCACGTCGGGGGGGAAATTGCGGTCCTTGAAGAAGGAGGCCGTCTGTGTTGTGTGTATTTTGAACTGGTCCTCCTGGGAGCAGATGCGGCGGAGACGAAGGAATTGGGAGAATGGGATGGCGTTTTTACAGAGGGCGGGGTGGGAGGAGGTGTAGTCCAGGTAGCTGTGGGAGTCGGTCGGTTTGTAGTAGATGTCCGTGTTGATTCGGTCGTCTGAGATAGAAACAGAAAGGTCTAGGAAGGGGAGGGAGGAGTCCGAGACTGTCCAGGTGAATTTGAGGTCGGGGTGGAAGGTGTTAGTGTCGTGGATGAACTGTTCAACCTCCTCGTGGGAGCACGAGGTAGCGCCGATACAGTCATCAATGTAGCGGAGGAAAAGATGGGGGGTGGGGCCAGTGTAGTTGCGGAAGATGGGTTGTTCCACATACCCTACGAAGAGGCAGGCATAGCTGGGGCCCATGCGGGTGCCCATGGCTACTCCTTTTGTTTGGAGAAAGTGGGAGGATTGGAAAGAAAAGTTGTTCAGGGTGAGGAGACAAAAGGAGTAGCCATGGGCACCCGCATGGGCCCCAGCTATGCCTGCCTCTTCGTAGGGTATGTGGAACAATCCATCTTCCGCAACTACACTGGCCCCACCCCCCATCTTTTCCTCCGCTACATTGATGACTGTATCGGCGCTACCTCGTGCTCCCACGAGGAGGTTGAACAGTTCATTCACTACACTAACACCTTCCACCCCGACCTCAAATTCACCTGGACAGTCTCGGACTCCTCCCTCCCCTTCCTAGACCTTTCTATTTCTATCTCAGACGACCGAATCAACACGGACATCTACTACAAACCGACCGACTCCCACAGCTACCTGGACTACACCTCCTCCCACCCCGCCCCCTGTAAAAACGCCATCCCATTCTCCCAATTCCTTCGTCTCCGCCGCATCGGCTCCCAGGAGGACCAGTTCAAAATACGCACAACACAGACGGCCTCCTTCTTCAAGGACCGCAATTTCCCCCCCGACGTGATCGACGATGCCCTCCACCGCATCTCCTCCACTTCCCGCTCCTCCGCCCTTGAGCCCCGCCCCTCCAACCGCCACCAGGACAGAACCCCACTGGTCCTCACCTACCACCCCACCAATCTCCATGTACAGCGCATCATCTGCCGTCACTTCCGCCACCTCCAAACGGACCCCACCAACAAGGATATATTTCCCTCCCCTCCTCTATCAGCTTTCCGTAGAGACCACTCCCTCCGCGACTCCCTTGTCAGATCCATACCCCCCACCAACCCAACCTCCACTCCCGGCACCTTCCCTTGCAACTGCAGGAGGTGCAACACTTGCGCCCACACCTCCCCCCTCACTTCTCTCCAAGGCCCCAAAGGAAACTTCCATATCCGCCACAGATTCACCTGCACCTCCACCCACATTATCTACTGCATCCGCTGCAGCCGGTGTGGCCTCCTCTATATTGGGGAGACAGGCCGCCTACTTGCGGAGCGATTCAGAGCGCACCTCTGGGCCACCCGGACGAACCAACCCAATCACCCTGTAGCACAGCATTTCAACTCCCCCTCCCACTCCACCGAGGATATGCAGGTCATTGGACTCATCCACCGCCAAACCACAACAACGCGACGGTCGGAGGAGGAGCGTCTTATCTTCCGACTGGGAACCCTCCAACCACAGGGGATGAACTTGGACTTCACCAGTTTCTTCATCCCCCCTCCCCCCACCTTGTCTCAGCCGAATCCCTCCAGCCCGGCACCGCCTTCCTGACCTGCAGACTTCTTCTTGACCTCTCCGCCTCCACCCTACTCCGCCCTATCACCCTCACCTTGACCTCTTTCCACCTATCACATTTCCAACGCCCCTCCTCCAAGTCCCTCCTCCCTACCTTTTATCTTCTCCTGCTGAACACTCTCTGCTCATTCCTGAAGAAGGGCATGTGCCCGAAACGTCGAATCTTCTGTTCCCTAGATGCTGCCTGACCTGCTGTGCTGTTCCAGCAATAAAGTTTCAGTCTTAAATGGTCTGTCACGTAACCTGCAGTTATTTGCCTTGAATGTGGATTTGACAGCCAGGGAAACGTTTTGTGTATTTCCAACTTGTCATCTGTTTTGTGAATTTCCTAAATTTCATTGTGACCCTCCTCTCATTCTTTGAAACTCTCGAGAACACAGGCCGAGTTTCCTCATCAGGCAATCTAGCCATCTGAGGGATTAATCTGGACAATGTCCATTGCACTTTTTTTGTAGTCAGTATATTCTTTCTCAGATTGGCTCACCAACATTGTACACAATGGATGCAGGTTTGCTCGCTGAGCTGGAGGGTTCATTTCCAGATGTTTCGATATCTTACTAGGTAACATCTTCAGTGGACCTTATGCGAAACAATGCTGAAAATTCCTGCTTTCTATTTATCTGTTTGGCTTTCTTTTGGTTGCTGATGTCGTTTCCTGTGGTAATGCTATTTCCTGCGGTGAAGTCACTTCCTGTTCCTTCTCTCAGAGGTTGGTTGATGGGGTCTAAAATCTAATAGCACATCGAGTTAGATATCTATCAGAAATACATACGGATTTTCTGCATTGTTGCTGTTAATTCCTAAATATGCGATATCACATGCTGTATAATAGATTCCAACAGTTTCCAAATTGCAGATGTCAATTTACTCGATCGGCATTTCTCCAAAGTATGTCTTCTTCCCTTTATAGATGCTTGGATTCCTTCCATTAATCTATAGTGTTTGGACCACGTTTGCTAACTTTCATTTATCCACAATGGCTTCTAGCCTCTTCAGAATGCACAGGAAAATAAAACACAGTCATCGACAGTGCAATTAATACTTCTTTTGCCGATTTATGCCTGACATTTTAATATGAAGTACATCAGGTTTATCAGACTTAGCCATGCTCAATCCAGTTACATTCTCAAATACATCCTTGCCACTGATATAAATTGAGTTTTTGTCTTTAGTTGCACAAGCCCTACAGTATCACTGGGTATTACTGGGTGATTTTGTGGATCTACCTCCATGAAGATAGATGCAAAGGAACTGGTTATTTTATTTGCCATTTCCCTGTTATTCACAATAAACTCTCCTCTCCCGAATACAAATTTCCATATTAGACCTTACTCTTATTTTGTTTCCTTTGAAATACGGATTGTAGATTTATGCAGTGTTGCTATTCCTGTTTGTTATCATTCATGTTCTGCTTTTGATTTCCTCATCAATTTCATGGCCCTTATATCTGGATTGTGAATTTCTGAGATTTCTCAGGTTTCCACAATGACTGAAATTCTTCTGAAGCAACTTCCTATGATTAATACATTTTCTAATTTGATATGTTAAGCATCATTGTGTCACTTTCCCTTTCTTTGGTGTTTATATCTAAAATAAATAGACGTATTTTTCAGACTTTGCAGTATTTCTATAACTCTCCTGGTCGTGACCAGATGTAATCAGAAACACTGCAGGAGGGCAGAGAAGGAATTTCGGGAGCCCTGAGTGATATTTTTGCATCATCGCTGGCCAACGGGTGAGGTCCCAGAGGACTAGAGGGTGGTGAATGTTGTGCCCTTACTCAAGAAGGGCTATAAATAAAAACCTGGGAGCGATAGACCACTAAACCAAAAATCTGTATTAGGTACCTGACCTGAAAAGGTTCTGAGAGATAAGATATACATGCATTTGGAAAGACAGGGTGAGATTAGGAGCAAGATTAGTGATGATTTGAAGAAATGCTCAACAGTACAGGACAAGCGTCAATAACATTCCCCGCTCTGTCAGGATAAGGGTCACCATATTCTATCTGCTCCTTCACACTCCCCGTATACCTGTTATGGCACTGCCCCCGAACAAGGCTCGCGCTCTATCTGCAAATAAGGCTCAGGCACTTTCAAACTCATGATTGAATTCAGCAACTTTGTTCCTCACTTTCTCTGTCACCTACGCAATACCCCCCGACTAATAATACTAAATGGATTTACAACTGTCAGATGACTTATTCTGGAAACTACACCGTTACCCCCAGCCCCACCTCCACCAGCACTAACAGCAGGGTCACCCATTCCCACTTTCCCTCCCTCCCTTTCTCCTGTTCCAGAAGGAAACTGCCTGGAATGGGACAGAAAGGGCCAAGCGGGTAGTGGAGTGCTTGAGATCTGTTCCCTCACACCCCCTTCCCCCACCATCTGGGGAGGACCCTGGCATGAGCCGCACAGGAACAAGATGGCTCATGTGGAGATTCTGAAACATCCACTTCCCATCAATCGAGTAAAGAGCAAATTTCAGTTTTCACTTTAAACCCACTGTCAGTTCCCACGTCAGTCCTTTCACTCCCAAACAAAAAACAGATACCTCACTGCACAGAGATGCAGACACAGAAATGCACAGATGCATTGGTAAACACCCCAACATGCTAATATGCACAGCACATATAAGGAGATAGGCATATGCACATATTTCAACACAGAGAGATATGTTCAGTTGCACACAAATAGACACAAACACAGATAGAAACACAGAGGCTGATGCACAGACACACAGATGTAGGCACACAAATACACAGATAACAAGCACATGGACACACACACACACATATGGACATGCACACATACATATACGTACACACAGAGACACAAGCACTAGTGTCATTAAGACACAAATCGGTACGTTTTTGGTTTATAAAGGGATCAAGGATTCCAGGGAGAAGGCAGGAGAATGAGGTTGAGGTACATACAAAAAAATTATTGAACGGCATATCAGACTCGATGGGCCAAATGGCCTAATTCTGCTCCTTTTTTCCTGCTCATGTGGTGTTATGCTATCAGGTACTCACTTTCTGAGACAGCAGCAGACGTTGGGTTTGATACATATTTGACTGGAAAGAGTCAGTGGGAATGTGGGACAGGTTTGGAGGGCAGAATGGTTTATGATTATGAAAAGAGGTGGTGATTTGATGTGAGGTTATCGCAGTTTTAAAGTAATGGGTCCCACAATGAAATAAGGATGTCCCTTTCCCTTTAGTGCTGTGCTATCTGTGGTATCCTCATCCTCAGGGAATAGGGAAGACTTTCCTATTGAGGATTTTCTAGGCTGAGCTCGACTGATCTTTGTGGACAGGAGAGTAAATGTTTATCGGGACTATACAGGAGAAGGGTGATCAGACACAATTGGATCAGCCATGAGCATTCTGAATGGTGCCGCCGAATGGCCAACTGCTGCCCCTACCACATGTGTTGTTTCCTCAATCCACCTCTCGAGGCTGTTACAGAGATGTACTCCTGTCCCTACCTGTGGTGTTGTTCCCTCAATCCGTCCCACGGTGCTGTTACAGTGATATACTGTTGCCCCTACCCCATGCGTTGTTCCCTCAATCTACCCTCGATACTTTTACAGAAATATACAGGTGCCCCTACCTCATGTGTTGTTCCCTCAATCCACCCTTGATACTGTTATAAAGATGTATTGCTGCCCCTACCCATGTGTTGTTCCCGCAATCCACCTCTCGATGCTGTTCCAGGAAAGGGGACCACCCCATTTAGTCAGACAGGATGGTTACAATGAGACAGGAGGAGACCATTCTGCCCCTCTAAGGGATTACACAGGAATATAGAATGAAGTAATTCAGCTCGTTGAATACATTACACAGCCCAGGGCGAGGCATTCAACCCGCCTGAACGGCTACACAGTAACAGAATCTGTCGCTAACAGGTAATAGAGAGTAAGAGAGAAATGTTTACTTTCAGCCGACAAAGCTCTATCTGATGGAGTGCCTCAGAGATCAGTGTTGTGTCATCAACGTCCAATAATCTGTATCAAAGATCTGGAGGAAGGGGTGGGAATAGCTTGCAGCTCAATTAGCTCGTACACCAAAATGGTCATTGATTGTGTCGTCAAATGGAGGTAGTCTGCAATATGATTATAGACAGGGAAGATTAGTGCGCAAACCTTCAGTAGAAATAACATAAGGTAAGAAGTGTACTTTGACATGAAGGATAACATAATGGTAATCAGTTTAAATGGAGACAGATTGCAGAACTCTGCGATACAGACGGTTTCCATGTTCCTGGGACATGAATCATGTGAAGTCAGTCTGCACGTGCAGCATGTAATTTGGTAGGTAAGTGGAATGATGCTGTTTTTGACAAAAGTTATCAGGTTTAATCGCAGGAAAGTTTTACTGCATCTGTACAGGGCATTGCTGAGACCACACCTCATGCACTATGTGCAGTTTTGGTCCCCTAACAATAAAATAAAAGGATATAACTGTTTTCGAAAATTTCAAAGAGGCTTCCCTTTACTCATTCCTGGAATGATGGCCTTTGGTTATTGGGGATAATCAATTTCGATCTTAGCCTAGAAATAGTATTGAACCACCCATGGCTTTCAGAAAAGTGCATTCTCTGGATGCATATTATCCCTTGTCAGGGAGACTAAAGCTAGAGAATAAATTTGAAGGAAAAGATGCATTGATATTAAGACATATAGTATGAAGACACCTACCAATATTTACAAATTACACAGACACATGTAAGCATGTCATCAAATTATAAAGTGGTGACATTATTTGAGAGTGAATGGAATTGTGTACAACAACAGCAATGATGCCCCGGCATTTAATCCATAATCAGATTTTCCAGAGAATGTTCCTGGAGAGCACACATAGTCCAATTTGGTGTTCAGTTGACATCATTTTATGTTCCAACACAGAGAGGGAGAAAATTGTTCCCTGCCTGAGAAGCAGCAGACAATTGATCCCTCTCTCTTACTTTGTTCTACCAGATATCTGAGTGTCAGTTCATAAAATCCTGAGTTATCTTTACCACTTGTGATGGATTCCTGGTGAGGATTCATTGGAATCTCTCCACTGCCTGAATTCAGCCAAATCCAACTGTTCCAGAAAGGAAACCCACTACCAGCAGCTTATTTGAACAGAATAACTTCCAAAGCAGAATAACATTTGGGGCACTCTGTCATTATACCATTTGATGAGTTCAACTTTCTGTGTCTCACATTGTTTCTAGAAAATGACCTCCTCTGAGACCGATATCATTGGCCACATCACTAAACTGGTTGCATTAAAAATTGGTGTAACCAGTGGGGAGTGGGACTAGAAAAGGAAACAGTGACTCTCCAACATTAGCTGGAACACAAATGAGAACATTTGAAAGGGCTGCCCAAGTGAAAATTCCCTCCCCAGACGTTTGTGGGGCCTGGATGTTTGCATGTCTTCAAAGTTGTATTTGGTGAAATTTGAAAGACAAGTGACTGTCAGAAAATGGTGTTCAGACAGAAAAATGTGGGGAGACCACAGTCACATGACCCATAATTTTTTTGCATGGTGGAGCGGTAACAAAGTGTCTAATGACCCACTCCTGCTGCTCAGTCATATGTTCCTATGTTCCATTCAACCACTCACAGCTCCTGCAAGAAGCAGTTGGAAGCCACTTGCTCCAAATGCCTGGTCCACAGTAACACAGCATCTCATTCAGTCCCTCAAGACTTCACACACACACGGCTTGGTGTGGTTTGGAAATGCTATTTGGAAATCCAGGCCGGGTTCGAAAGACACCTCTGGTATCTTTGCAGAGTGTCTCCTCTCTGTAACTTGTGCTTTATTTGTTGGTCATATTATAGACCCAGACTCACTGTGAATACAACCCACATACCTCACTCAGAGATGACTCACAAAATACTTTGCTCTGACTGATTGCAACGTTCAATAACAGAACGTTCAGGAAAATTACAATCATTAACTTTGTATTTACAGAGTATGAGGACATAAGGAACCGGATCAGGTAATTCGGCTGATCCACTATTGATATTAACTCTTCGTTAATGCCCCAGTTTTTCACACCCTTAAGCTGTCTGGCAGGTCAAAAATCCATCTATCTCCTTAAATACTTTCAGTGATGTAGCTCCCATAACTCTCCAGCCCAGATAATTCCTGACAGTAATTATCCTCTGTGAGAGGAAATAACTCCCTACACATACATCGTCACCTAATTAATATGAACAAGAGGTGAACACAGGGGCTCAGCAAAGAGTGAATGGTTTTGATATCAAGGCAGCATTTGACTGAGGATGGCATCAGGACCACCCACTTATTTGAGCTGAATGGGATTCTAGTGTAACTTCCCAGTCGTCTGGGTCTTTCAGAGCACAAAGAAAGATGTTTGTGGTCGGTGGTCAACAATCCTATCAGCCCCAGGATATCTCTACAGGAGATCCTTAGGTTAGCTTCCTCAGCACAAACATCTTGATCTGCTCCATTAATGTCTTTCCCCATCATAAGATCTAAAGGAGGGATGATGACTGAAGATCATACAATATTCAGAACATCTTGTCCCCCATCAGCTCCTGAAGCATCCTGTCTCCATGTGCAGCAAGACCCGGACAGCATTCCGGTTTGTGCTGTTAAAGTGTCGGTAACATTCATGTAACAGCGCTGCCAGACACTGCACATTTCCACAGTTGAAAGAGGAGCTCATTCAACATTTCAAGCTGGTTACACACTAATTTGTGGAAGTAATTGAGCCCTGGAATCTACTGAAAATGAAGAGGGACAGCCCATTCAATCCTTCTGCCTGTTCCTCAGGAAGAGAAGGGGTCTGGTCAGTACATCGAGATGTTAAACAGGAACAGGCAGAGCCCAGTAAGGCCCTTAAATATGTTCCATGAGATCAGGAGGAGGCTATTCAGCTTCATGGACAGTTATACAGGAGCAGGAGGGCGTCATTAATATTCCAACAAACAACCCAATGAAACCAAGACTGCAATGATAGAGTTCTCCATGATGTTAATCACGGTTCCAGTGTTTATAGAACGAGTGCTACTTTAACATGGTTTGCTGGCAGTGAGGAGGGAACCCAAATATTTTGTGTCAAGTCTCAAGGAGGCATCTTCCCATCTCCGAGAAGGCACATCCATGTTCTCCATGTAGGTCAGAAGCTGCTGAGAAGAGTTAACTCTTTTATAATTATGAAGGTATTGTGGCTGCTGTCAGGATTATGGATAGCATGACGTTCATTGCAGGATCACGCACCAATTGAACTGTATTAATGTTGGCAGAGTTTATTCAAAAGCCAGAACCTCTCTCTCTCTCTTTCCCTCTCTGTCTCAATCGAAATAGGGAGCGGGTGTGATTGAGTGGAACGTTCTCTGATGCTCTTAAAATATCAAGAATCATGTGACCCGAGTGAAAAAAATGCCATGGAATTTATCACCATATAAGTGCCTGTTTAGAACATCATTCGTTACTGTCCATCGCCCTTTAGGTTCAATACAATCACGTCTTATTCTCTCTCTGAACTTCACTCACTGCTCATGTTGTCATCATCCCAGAGATTAGTCTGGTGAGACTTGAGAGAAAGTCTATCCACAGTATGCCAAATACTGCCTCAACAACATTCTCAGGGATGAGTGCAATAATCCTTTTCTCTCACTTAGACATCGCCGTTTCTTTCCGTGTTATTAAACGCCATTATTTCTCTATGCACTGCAACTGACATGGAATGTATAAGTTCCTTACATCTGTACGTCAGCATCAATAAAGCCAGAACCAGAGTTGCCTATGGAGACGTGCATCACACTCGGGAGAATTTCAATGAGATCGAATACACCTAAAGGATGTAATGATCACCTACCTGAATAGAAATGGGCTGTACAAATACGGGAAACAGGCAGAGGAAAGGAGCTATCTTTACTTTTGTTCTTCTCTCACAGGAGGTATGCAGCCCTCGTCAGGGCAACATGTTACGCCAATTTTAAACTGAGTTGCAGTTTCAGTTGTTCAACCGGACAGTGAAGAGTAAAACACATTGCTGGGGGTTTGTAGTGTTACAACACCGGATAAATTTTCCTGCTTAATTAAAACCAGCAACAGAGAAAAGATTTATCCAATGCAGTAATGTGTGATAATTCTAGAGTCTAAGAACTATTTAAAGTACAAATTAACAACTTTATTTCTTAAAGTATTACAGAGAATAATAATCGAACGAATATTTACCGACGTCTTCCTCTAACCTATCTTTGACCTTTCCCCCTCCACGAGTCCGATAAGACTCCTAATTAAGATTTACAAAATAAAACTTCTTATCTCAAAACCAGGAAGCTTACGTTTCTTCTCCATAGTCCTGTCTTCTTTTCTTCAGGGGGCTTCTGCTTCACTAGTTACTAATCAATGAATATACTTTTAAAGGAGATATTTTTCAGGCAGTCTTTGTATGCTGGTAGCTTGGCAGCTCTGCTCTCAACTATTCAATTTTCCATGGTCTTGTACCTCGAAACTATTGGATTGTGTCATTGGCTTTCAAGATTATCAAGATATTACATTCAAACTTGATTGGAGGTGAGTCATTTGGGTTATAATTTAAACTGTTTGGCTGAATTTGTTTTTGTCTCAAGACAACGAGCTAATCGAGTTGTTCGACGAAATGTTAAATTATATCTATTTTTCAGAAGACTTGGTGCTGTCAGGTAGTTTAAAGGTGCAGTACACCCACATGTTCATCAATGAAGTCACACGGAAACCTGACTAGGGAAGGGTGACACATTAACTTACCTAAAGGACTTCAGGCAAGCAGATGGGCTTTTATAACAAATGATAATGGTTGCTTTTATATTCCACCACTTTCCTTCATGAGATATCAACAGACTATTATTCTGTGGCTCTAGATTATGAGTCAATGACTTGACTATCATAAACTGTCTTCCTGTACGTGCAGGGAACACGTCAAACATCCTCAAGAGCAATTACTTAGTGACGGACGTGTGATTAGAAGGCACTTGAAACTGTTGCATCCAGATTGAACAGAGGCAAAAATCATGGTTCATTAAGAAGTTACACTGAGAATGCAGACGAGACTGAGATATCATCATGGTGGTTTTGGACAGGACTGGTGAGTGGGGAGGACATGGAGATGAAATTCCGTGAAGGACAAAATGGATTATGGAGTTTGAGAACATTCTGTGTCCTTCTCGCACATCAGTGAGTAATTTATAAATAGTAGTTTGACAGTTATAATTTATAAGGAAAGGATTTTTTGATTGGAACTGAAGACATTGACTTGCATTTTCCAAAATTTATATATCATGAGCAGAAATTGAGTTCAACCCAGTTTAGTAGACAAATATAATGACTTACCAGGAATACCAACTATCGCAAGGATGGGGTAGTAACCACCTTGAATAATCCAAAGGATATCCTGGATCCGTGATGCTAATGATATCCAAGGCCGAGAAAGCCATTAAAGTCCAGAGGATAAACTCCTACCCATTGTTGGAACATTCCAGTGTAATGTTCTCAGATTCTGATCCATTATTGGAATATTCCAGTCTAATGTTCTCAGATTCTGATCCACTGTTGGAACATTCCAGTCTCATGTTCTCAGATTCTGATCTCTCCTCCCGCTCTCTCTCTCTCTCTCGATCTGCTGATCCCTGTTAGTGCTGTCAGTGATGCTCCTACTCACACTATATGATAGCACATTTAACAGAGCCCATTTATATTTCAACCTTGGAAACTCTCCACTGCCATAATTAGGATCCACTGAGATTGATATTAATCACAGTCACTGAACAAATAGCTCCAGTTAACCCCTTTGAATTCAATAATGGTTTTATTAAAATTCAAAAGAACTTTTAAAGTTTACACATTTGGCATGGGAGATGTGTGTGGGGTGAACAGGAAGAAATATTTGAGATGGTAGATTGATTGAATGTAATCATTCAATCTGCCTTACTTATGGCAGTAATGTCAAAGGATTGTCAGAACTTAAACAACTTTCTCGGCTTATAAATCGAAACATATAATCTGTAACTACTAATCAGTGATTATAATGTCAGTAAAATATGTAGAGAACTTTCCTAGTCCATAATCTGACAGAAAATTGCTTGTGACAACATGAGTGATAACAGACAAATGGCATGGATATGTCAACAGAGAATATGATGTGACATACAATTCAGATGGTTATTCAAGGATCAGACAGGGCAGGTAAGGGTCATGCTGTTAATGTTATCGATGTCAATCAACTGTATTGAAGTAAAATTCACTGCATTTTAATTTTAGTGTGATTATGATATCGGGGCATGGCTGCTGAGACTGGAGGGAGGGAACATGATATTTCCCAACCTTCAGTATGGAATTTTATTCTTCATAAATCATATAAAGATCAAATTCAAGGATACATTTTCAATGAGGAGAGCCAATATTAACCATACAACCAGAAGACATTGGAACATAAATTTGGTCATTAGGCCCATTGAGCCTGCTCCGCCATTCCATGATGGCTGTTCTGCTTCTCAACCCCATTCTCACACTTTCTACCTGTAACCCTTGATCCCCTTTACAGTCAAGAACCCATCCGTCTCACTCCTTTTCCTCCACTACATCGATGACTGTATCGGCACTGCCTCGTGCTCGCACGAGGAGGTTGAACAGTTCATCCACTTTACCAACGCCTTCCACCCCGACCTCAAATTCACCTGGACCGTCTCAGACTCCTCCATCCCCTTCCTAGACCTTTCCATTTCTATCTCGGTGACTGAATCGAAACAGACATTTACTATAAACCGACCGACTCCCACAGCTACCTAGACTACACCACCTCCACCCTGCCCCCTGAAAAAACGCCATCCCATATTCCCAATTCCTTCGTCTCCGCCGCATCTGCTCCCAGGAGGATCAGTTCCAAAAACGTACAACCCACATGGCCTCCTTCTTCAAGGACCGCAATTTCCCGCCAGACGTCGTCGACGATGCCCTCCACCGCATCTCTTCCACTTCCCGCTCCTCCACCCTTGAGCCCCGCCCCTCCAACGGCCACCAAGACAGAACCCCACTGGTCCTCACCTACCACCCCACCAAACTCCATGTACACCGTATCATCCGCCGTCTTTTCCGCCACCTCCAAACGGACAACTCTCCCAGGGATATATTTCCCTCCCCTCCCCTATCAGTGTTCCGAAAAGACCACTCCCTCCGTGACTCCCTCGTCAGGTCCACACCCCCCACCAGGTGCCACTTAGGTGGATAGACCTTGTAAGAAGGCCTATGGTGTATTAGCGTTCATTAATAGAGGGATTGAATTCAAGAGTCGTGAAGTGATGTTACAGCTGTACAGGACTTTGGTTAGGCCACATTTGGAGAACTGTGTGCAGTTCTGGTCGCCTCACTTTAGGAAAGATGTGGAAGCTTTGGAAAGGGTGCAGAGAAGATTTACCAGGATATTGCCTGGAAGGGAGAATAGGTCGTACGAGGATAGGTTGAGAGTGCTAGGCCTTTTCTCATTGGAACGGAGAAGGATGAGGGATGACTTGATAGAGGTTTATAAGATGATCGGGGGAATAGATACAGTAGACAATCATAAACTTTTTCCCCGGGTACAACAGAGTGTTACAAGTGGACATAAATTTAAGGTGAAGGGTGGAAGGTATAGGGGAGATGTCAGGGGTAGGTTCTTTACCCAGAGAGTAGTGGTGGCATGGAATGCGCTGCCTGTGGGAGTGGCAGAGTCAGAATAATTGGCGAACTTTAAGTGGCAATTGGATAGGTACATGGATGGGTGCTGAAGCTAGGACAAATGTTCGGCACAAAATCGTGGGCCGAAGGGCCTGTTCTGTGCTGTATTGTTCTATGTTCTATGTTCTATGTTCTATGTTCTATGTTAACCCAACCTTCACTCCCGGCACCTTCACCTGCATCCGCAAGAAATGCAAAACTTGCGCCCACACCTCCCGCCTTACTTCCCTCCAAAGCCCCACGGGACACTTCCATATCCGCAACAAATTCACATGCACCTCCAAACACATCAGCTATTGCATCCACTGCACCCGATGTGGCCTCCTCTATATTGGGGAGACAAGCCGCCTACTTGCAGAACGTTTCAGAGAACACCTCTGGGACATCCGGACCAACCAACCCAACCACCTCGTAGCCCAACACTTTAACTCCCCCTCCCACTCCACCAAGGACATGCAGGTCCTTGGACTCCTCCATCGTCAAACCATGGCAACACGACGGTTGGGGGAAGAGCGCCTCACCTTCTGCCTGGGGACCCTCCAACCACAGGGATGAACTCAGATTTCTCCAGTTTCCTCATTTCCCCTCCCCCCACCTTGTCTCAGTCAAATCCCTCGAACTCAGCACCGACTTCCTAACCTGCAATCTTCTTCCAGACCTCTCCGCCCCCACCCCACTCCGGCTTATCACCCTCACCTTGACCTCCCTCCACCTATCGCATTTCCAACGCCCCTCCCCCAAGTCCCTCCTCCCTACCTTTTATCTTAGCCTGCTGGACACACTTTCCTCATTCCTCAAGAAGGGCTTATGCCCGAAACGTCGATTCTCCTGTTCCTTGGATGCTGCCTGACATGCTGAGCTTTTACAGCAACACATTTTCAGCTCTGATCACCAGCATCTGCAGCCCTCACTTCCTCCACTCCAAAATATACTCAATGAGCTGGACTCGACAGCCCTCTGTAGCAGTGAATTCCATAGATTCACGGCTGTCTGGCTGAAGAGGTTTCTCCTTATCTTTGTTCGAAAAGGTCTTCTCTTTCCACTGTCCCCTCGGGTACTAGTCTCTCTCTTACATTGGATAAATCACCCCAAAATCTCCTCTCTCCCAGATCATTTAGTATTCAGTAAGTTTCAATTAGACCTCCTAACATCCTTCTAAATTCTACCAAATGCAGACCCAGAGCCCTCAAATATTTTTATATGTTGAGCTTTTATTTCCTGGCACCATTCTCGTGAATCTCTTTGGAAAACGCTCCAGGACCAGTGCATCCTTCCTGAGATCTGGGACGCAAAACTGCGCACAATAATTCAAATGTGGCATGACCAAAGCCTTGTAGAGCCTTAGAAGTACATCCCTGCTTTTACATTTAAGCCTTCTTGAAATAAATACCAGCATTGTATTTGCCTGCCGAACTACTGACAAACTGCAAGTTTACCTTTCAAGACTCCTGGATTAAACTCCCTCGTCTTTTTGCCCTTCAGACTTCTGAATTTGCTCGCTATATCGAAAATAGTCCATGCCTCTATTCATCCTGGCAAAATGCTTTCCCACACTTTCCCACATTGTACTGCCACTTCTTTGCTCACTCTCCAAACCTGTGAAAGTCCTTCAGCAGGTAAAAGTGAGGACCGCAGAGGCTGGAGATCAGAGTCAAAAGGTGTGGTCATATAAAAGCACAGCCTGTCAGGCAGCATCCGATGAGCAGGAATTCGACGTTTCAGGCATAAAGCCTTCATCAGGAATGTGGGGTGGGCTGAAGGGGCAGAGAGATAAATGAGGGGGAGGGGGGTGGCGCTGGGAGGAAGGTAGCTTCGAAGGCGACAGCTAGATGAAGGTGGGTGATGATAGTGATAGGTCAGAGTGGAAGTTGGATTTGATACTTGGGAAGGTAGATGGACATAGAACATAGAACATAGAAGAATACAGCGCAGTACAGGCCCTTTGGCCCTCGATGTTGCGCCGATCCAAGCCCACCTAACCTATACTAACCCACTATCCTCCATATACCTATCCAATGCCCGCTTAAATGCCCATAAAGAGGGAGAGTCCACCACTGCTACTGGCAGGGCATTCCATGAACTTACGACTCGCTGAGTGAAGAACCTACCCCTAGCTTCAGTCCTATATCTACCCCCCCTTAATTTAAAGCTATGCCCTCTTGTAATACCCGACTCCATACGCGGGAAAAGGTTCACACTGTCAACCCTATCTAACCCCCTAATCATCTTGTACACCTCAATCAAGTCACCCCTAAACCGTCTTTTCTCTAATGAAAACAGCCCCAAGTGTCTCAGTCTTTCCTCATACGATCTTCCTTCCATACCAGGCAACATCCTGGTAAACCTCCTCTGCACCCGTTCCAGTGCCTCCACGTCCTTCCTATAGTATGGCGACCAAAACTGCACACAATATTCCAGATGCGGCCGCACCAGAGTCTTATACAACTGCATCATGACCTCAGGACTCCGGAACTCAATTCCTCTACCAATAAAAGCCAGTACGCCATATGCCTTCCTCACCGCACTATTTACCTGGGTGGCAACTTTCAGAGATCTGTGTACATGGACACCAAGATCCCTCTGCTCATCCACACTACCAAGTATCCGACCATTATCCCAGTACCCCATCTTTTTGTTATTCTTCCCAAAGTGAATCACCTCACACTTAGCTACATTGAATTCCATTTGCCACCTTTCTGCCCAGCTCTGCAGCTTCTCGATATCCTGCTGTAACCTGCCACATCCTTCCTCACTGTCAACAACTCCTCTGACTTTCGTATCATCCGCAAACTTGCTCACCCAACCTTCTAACCCCTCTTCCAGGTCATTTATAAAAATGACAAACAGCAATGGTCCCAAAACAGATCCTTGCGGAACACCGCTAGTGACGGCACTCCATGAAGAAACTTTGCCATCAACTACTACCCTCTGACTTCTTCCATCCAGCCAATTCCTAATCCAAACCTCCAACTCACCCTCAATGCCATATCTCCGTATTTTCTGCAGTAGCCTACCATGGGGAACCTTATCAAACGCCTTACTAAAATCCATATATACCACATCTACCGCTTTCCCCTCATCAACCTCCTTCGTCACCTTTTCAAAGAATTCAATAAGGTTTGTGAGGCACGACCTGCCCTTCACAAAACCATGCTGACTATCCTTGATCACATTATTCCTATCCAGATGTGCATAAATCCTATCCCTTACAATTCTCTCTAAGACTTTGCCCACAACAGAAGTGAGACTCACCGGCCTATAGTTACTAGGGTTATCCCTACTCCCCTTTTTGAACAAGGGAACCACATTTGCTATCCTCCAGTCTTCTGGCACTACTCCTGTAGACAAAGAGGACATAAAAATCAAGGCCAATGGCTCTGCAATCTCCTCCCTTGCTTCCCAGAGAATCCTAGGACAGGTAGGACAGTTCAAGAGGGCGGTGCTGAGTTGGAGAGTTAGATCTGGGATAAGGTGGAGGGAGGGGAGATAAGGAAACTGGTGAAATTGTCCTTGATACCGTGTGTGTGGAGGGTCCCAAGGCAAAAGATGATGCGTTCTTCCTCCATCATTTCAGGTGGCTAGAATTTGGCAGTGGAGGAGGCCAAAAGCTTGCAGGGCTTTGGTGGAGTGGGAGGGGGAGTTGAAGTATTCGGCCACAGGGAAGTGGGGTTGTTGGGTTTGTGTCCAAGAGTGTTCCCTGAACCGTTCTGTAAGTTGACATCCTGTCTCGACAATGTATAGGAGACAGGAGCAATGGACTGACTAGAAGAGGTGTTTGGATGCACAGGATGTTCACTGCCTGATGTGGTAGGATCCTTTGGGGCCTTGGGTGGAGGTGAGGAGGGAGGTATTGGCACAGATTTCATATCTCTTGCAGCGTCAAGGGTTGGTGTTGGGAGTGGAAGGTGGCTTGGTGGGGGCGTGTAAACCTAACGAGGGAGTTTTGAGGGAATGGTCTCAGCAGTATGATGATAGGGGTGGGGAGCGAAGTATATCTCTGGTGTTCGGTCTAACTGTTGGTGGCAGAAATAGCGGAAGATGATGCATTGTATCCTGAGGTTGGTGGGATGGAAGGCGAGCACCCAGAGAAGTTCTAACTTGTTGTAGTTGGAAGGGCGGAGGTGTGGGAAGTTGAGAAGATGCACGAGAGTACCCTCTTGCAGCCGAACCACATCTTCAATGCTACCTGTTCCCCTATCTATCTTTGCACTGTTCGAAAGCTTAGCCAGAATGCCCTCAGTTCCTTCATATAGATAATGAATGTACAAAGTGAAAAGTTGTGGTCCCAACACTGAGTTTTGTGGAACACCACTTGTCACTGGTTGCCATCCTGAGAAGAACACTTTTATCTCTACTCTATGCTTTCTCTTAGGCAGCCAAACTTCTATCCATGCTAGTACCTTGCCTCTAATACCATGGGCCCATACCTTTCTCAGTAGCCTCATACATGGCACTTTGTCAAAGGTTTCTTGAGTGCAGATGGATAAAATCTATTGGTTCTCCTTTATCTAATCTGCTCATTACTCCGTCACTGTTTTCTAGCCTGTTTGGCAGGACTGATCTCCCCTTGATGAAACCATGCTGACTCTGTCCTATTTTACCAAATACCTCCAAGTATCAGAAATCCTATCCTTCACGATGGATTCCAGGATGTTACCCACAACCAAGGATGGCTAATCAGTCTGCAGTTTTCCATCTTCTACCTAACTTCCTTATTAAACGGGGTGTCATATACTGCCACTTTGCCGTTTCCTGATTTTAGTCATTCCTGAAAGATTACCACTTACACTTGCACTAACTCTTCAGTTATCTCCCTTACAAGGCTGGGGTGCAGTCCAACTGGTCCAGGTGAGCTATCCACATTCAGGCCATTCCGTTTTCTAACATGCTCTTCTTGGCGATGACCACCATATTCAGGACTGCCCTCTCACTCTCTTCAATTCTTGAGAAATTACTCGTGTCTTCTACCGTGAAGGCTGATGCAAAGTTCCTCAGCCATTTCTTTGTTTCCCACTACTGTCTCTCCAGGATTATTTTCCAATGGTCCATATTCACTTTTATCTCTCTTTTGCATTTTATATATCTAAAGAGTCTCTTAAAGTTTCCTTTATATTACTGGTTAGCTTACCCCCATTTTTAATCTTCTCCCTCATTATTTATTTTTCCTTGCCTTCTGTTGGCCCCATTCTCCAGTTTCCCTTTGCCCTTCACATTGCTTGCGCTTTTACTTATATGAAATCACTGACTTCCCTCGTCAGCCCTGGTTGCCTCATTCTCTCTGTACCATGCCTTTATTGCTCAGCATGTATCTCTGCAGTGTCTCCTGCATTAATCTTGGAATTTCCTGCCATTACTGTTTTCTGCTAGACCCCTGTCCCGGTCAATTCTACCCAGCTTCGCCCTTATGCCTCTCCAGTTGCCTTTATTCAGCTGAAATACTGTTAACTCTGATTCTATTTTCTCTCTCTCAAATTGCAGAATAAACTCAACCATGTTCTAATCACTGCTTCCGAAGTTTTCTTTCACCTTAAGCTCCCTTGTCTAGCCTGCGTCATTAAATCCAGTGTCATCTGTTCCCGAGTGGGCTCCACCACATGATGCTCCAAAAAGCCATCCCATAGTCATTCCTCAAATTCCTTTTCTTGCGATCCACTCCCAACCTGGTTTCCCGTTCCACTTGCATATTGAAATCCCCCTATGATCACTGTAACTTTGTCTTTCCTACAGATCATTTCTATCTCCTGGTGTATCGTGTACTCCAGCTCCTGACTACTCTTTGGAGGTCTGTGCAAGTCTCCAACTGTGATTGTCTTATCTTTGTGATTCCTCAATTCTACCCACGCAGATTCTACACCATCTGACTTTACTTCCTTTCTTACTATTGATTTAATTGCATTTATTAATAATGTAAACCCACTCCCTCTGCTATCTGTCTTTTCGATAGGATATATGTCCTTGAATATCCTGATCCCCTTGCAACCACTTCTCTGTGATGCCCATCACGTCATACCTACCAATTTCAATCTGTGCCTCAAGCTCATTTACTCTATTCCTTATACTGCGTGCATTCAGATATAACCCCTTCAATCTTGTATTAACCGTTCCTCTTCTCATTGTTATTTGTTTGTCCAGTGTGCTTGAAGTCTGATTGCTTACACTTTCCATACACTCTGTCTTATTTGCGTCTGTGCTGGAGATTTTAATAACCTCTCTTGAGCTCTGTACATTTACCTCCTCTTTTCTAATTAAACCTTATAACGAACCCCCCACCATGCCAACACACACACACTCCTAATCAGTTTAGACCTCTGTCTACAGCCGTAGTTAGGATTCAATCGGACTCTGGCCCCAACACAAAATAAAGGGACAAAAAACAAGCTTTTCTGTACATACCAAAATATGAAAACTACAAAGATGCAAGTTTTTTAAAATACACCTACGATGTGGAGATATATGAATTGAAATGTGAATTTAAAAACCACGGACGGGGTTTTCAAGCTTTATCAGTCATTATTTGACCCACAGCTGAGATGCTGATCTCCCCCCTGTCAGTGATCCCCCTCACTGAGAATCTCTCGCCCTGTCTCTCACCGTTTCTAGAGGGACTACAAGTTCCTGTTGGCCCAGAATATTTAAATTAATTCACCTTCTCCCTGAAACTGATCTATTGTTCTTTTGGATCCTGTTCAGCGTCAGCAACCCGGTTCTGTGATATTATTGGCGATAAATGATCTGGGATGACAGCATAGCGCTCACAGGGTACGGCACCAGACAAAGGGCTTGCAGTCTGTGGGAGATTCTAAATGAAATTTCTGTGTATTTCTCCTCATGCTGTCTTCTGATATAACTTCAGATTCGTCTGACACCCCTTGCTCTCACTCACTCTGTGGCTCCGTTTTCTTTCCATTCCTTTTATCTCTCTTCACTTCCTTTTTTCTCTGTTAATTTTTCTCTCTCTCACGCACACACACAGACATTCTGTTCTCTCTGTTGACAAATTGTGCTGTTGGAGAGCTCATCGGTGTACAATGGGCTAAATGGCCTCCTTCAGTACTCTAGCAATTCTGAAGTTCTCTGACCCACAATAAAGACTTCAGGTGCTTGGAGAGACAAGCTGATACTGCGAAGGACACAGTGCAGCATCATCCTTTATCTCTTCCTGTTGTCTGATATGCAGCGGTTTTGAAATATCAGTTCAAAAAAAAAGATAGAAATTCGAGCAGTTGGGAGAACGTTCACGAGATGATTTTGCTGTCAGGATTTAACAAGCAGTTCCCACGTACAAAATTGGATTTGACTGACAGCAGCTCCTCCCAATTGACACGTCCTAGCTCTGTCTGATGCTGACGTAATTTGCCTTCCGCCAATTCAGTAGATTCCCACAAGGTCCTGACATATCCGTGTTCATAGCTATCTTAAATCTGAAGGAACTGTGACCACTGTTTCTAAAATTAATGTCCCACTGAAAGGTCAGTCACCTGGCCAGGCTCTTTACACAAAACGAGATACAGTATGGGTCTTCCTCTCGTTGGACTATCCACATACTGCTGCAGTTAACAAATTCTGCCCCGTCTAAGCCCCTTGCTCCAAGGGACTTCCAGTCATTATTGGGGATGTTGAAGTCACTCACTATGACCACTCTGTTTTTAATACACCTTTCCTTAATCGACATACATATCTGTTCCTCAATCCCTCCGTGGCTGTTGGAGAGATTATAATAACGCAGTTCTTGCATCCATCTTATTTTTGAGCTTTACCCATATTGCTGCAGTGGATGATCCCTCCTGTATGTCCTCTTCAAGTGCAGATGTAGCATTCTCCCTGATCAGTAAAACAACTCGTCCACCTCTTTTAGCTTCTTCTCTATTTCGCCTAAACCAATGAAACCCTGGATACTTTGAACGGCCAATCCTTTCCCTCTCTCAACCAAGTCTCTGTAAAGCCGCAACATCATAGTCCCATGTATGGATTCAGGCTCCCATTTCATCGGCCTTACCCATAACAATTCTTGCATTGAAATAAATACACTTCATCCAAACTCCATCAGATCCTGACCTGATATTTGGTTTGAGTTTCCCTGATGTAAATTCTCCTCGTCTAATCTCTGGTAACATAAGATTACAAAGGACTATCAGTAAAGCAGAAAATATTGTAAACAGACAATTTCAGTTTCTCCCTTGTCCCTTAAACCTGTACGTTGCATCACACACTGTCCAATTCCAATAAACTGCTGGATAATTATTCTGCTTCAAACAACAGTATCTAGCCTCTCACTCACATTCTTCACCTCTCTCTGGACCCATTGGATTGACAGTTTTCTGATCCCTCTCTCAACCAAATCTCTGTAAGATTTATATCATAGTTATATATACTCATCTGTCTTGCCTGTCATACTGCGCACATTATAATCAGCACACTTCAGACTGCTAATCCCATTGTGTTCACTCCACACTGCCAGTTTGTTGTTGGTCTTAGTTGTATTGGGATTCGTCTCCAACTGCTCTTCAGTCACTGTGCTTGTAGATGTACTGCTCTGGCTCTCCCCCTCCCCCCCCCCCCACCCTTTTCCCCACCGCCACACTAGTTTAAAACCTCCTGAGTGACAATAGCAAACCTGCCTGCCAGGAGATTGCTGCCAGTTCACGTCCATCCCATCCTTCTCGTGTACTCCATACTGACCCAGGAATCCCAATGACCCACATATCGGAGATTGCTGCCAGTTCCGATGCATTCCGTCCTTCTTGTGTATATCCTACCGACCCGGGAATGCCAATGATCCACATATTGGAAGTGCTGCCTAACCTACCAGCTCTTTGGCCATGTTTTTAATCGGACTACCTTCCTATTCCTAACCTCACTGGCACGTGGCATAATCTAGTCTCTCCAACATTCAAGTATCCTTTCAGTACAACTCCGGCAAGACCTTTACTTTAAAATGGATAGACTTGACAATAAAAACTTAAGTGTGATCTCATTAACCAGGAAAGTGGAGCCCAACCAATCAGTCGCAATGACTATAGGATCTGATATCTATCACCTCCACCAAACTTGTGTGACAAGGTATACTTATGGAACATCTATTTGTAGATGGACGAGGATAAACAGAAGTTAGTCCAAAAGACCAGAAAATGTCATAACAGATGGGTGCCCTTCAGCCTGTTTACTCTGCTTTGCTGTTCAATTGGATTTTAGCTATTCTGTTCCTTTTAATGGCTGGGTTTTTACCCGGCATCCCTAGCGGGTCAGAATGTGCCCAGTGTCTTTGTGCGCTCCCTGCATAGGGAGCATCCAGTGCCAGGCGATGGGGTGTGGGGAATCCGAGGTTGCTCGATGAAAGGCTGCATGCAGTGACGGATGGACTCAGTGATTGAGAGAGACAGAGTAGGTAATCAGGGACATGCACTCACATAAGTAGCTGGGCAAGATTCCCAAGCACTCAGGAAGCCTGAGGACCAGAGCCACTTTTACAATAAACCCGTCATATTTGCAGCAATTCTCCATCAAACACAAGCAACTATACTGTAGATGGCAGAAACCTGAAACAAACACAGAAACATACTGTGGAGAGAGAAAAGAGGAAATTCTCCCAATGCAAAGATTGCAAAATCTCCAGAAAGACAGTGTCCATAGATTGGAATTGAATCCGTGTCCCTGGCACTGTGAGGCAGCAGTGTTGTGTCACCGCGCTATTCAATGATGGACAATAGGATTAGTATCGTTACATTAGTATATTTTCGACAGTCAGTTAACTGGAATGCTCTCACTCAGCCTGTCTAAGATTGGTAAGCCTTTGTACAGCAGCAGAGGTCAATATAAGAAGCAATAAAGTGGTGAACACGAAACATGCAAGCTGGCTCGCTTGAGAAAAGGAGATTGCAGGAGTTTTGTTAAGATATATAAAAGGGGAGAGTGAACATTGGACAACCAGAAATTGAGGCTGGCTGCAGAGAAATGGAGAACAAAGAATTGGAGATTGACCTGAATAGGTACTTTCCATCAATCTTCACAATGGTAGACACTCGGAACATTCCAGAACTTCAAGCGAGTCAAGGGTGAGGGATGGTTGTCGTGATCGGCGCTGAGGAGAAGATACTGGGGAAGCTGCAATGTTTGAAAATAGATACATCACACAGACTGGAAGGATAACAACCAATGTTCTGAAGGAATTAGGGGAGGAGATTGTGAAACCACTGGTCGTGACTGTTCAGGAATAACTATCATCAGACAAAGTCCCCGAGAACTGGAAAATGGACAATGTAAAATATCTGTGTAAGAAGGAAGAAAGGCAAAATACAGGAAATCATCGGGCAATTTAGCCTGGCATCGGTCGTTATTAGGGATTTAGATTGCATTGCTAGCAATGAGATTGCAGGGTATTTGGAGGTGCATGGTAAAATAGGGCTGAGTCAGCATGGCTTCATCAAGGAATGGTCCCGCTGACTAGTCTGTCAGAATTCTATCAGAAGATAATGAGCAGGTTTGATAAAGGGAGGATGTGATCTCATTTGCTGATAGCGAGTGTGTTAAATTTGAATCTGTGTTAAATTGAATCATGTTAATTTATTGGTTACAACTTGCATAAGCAGATGTACAAAAACAACTAAAAATTGTAAAGGAACAATTCACTGGTAGGTAAATAAAATAAGGATGGAGGGTCGGGTGATGTGTTGTTTCATCATGATGTGGGAGTGGTGGACCCCACTGTGGATCCCAGTGACTATGTCTGGAATAAATGTTGTATGCTAGAGGAACTCTGGCTCAGAGTCGATGAGCTGGAGTTTAAACTTCAAAAATTGCGATGCATCAGGGAGGAGGAGAGCTCCCTGGATGCTGTGATTCAAGAGACAGTTATATTCCTTAGATCAACTGACTCAAAGTCAGCCAGCAGTTAGAAAGCGGAGGGTTTGGCTATGAGTGAGGCAGGTGGAGGGACCCAGGAGGTAGAGTTCCTGGAGCCTCAGCCTCTGTCCATGTCTAACAGGTTCAAGAGTTTTATTCCCTGTGTGGATGGGATTGGAGACTGCAGGGAAGATGAGCTGATTGGCCACAGCACCAAGTTGAGGGAAGCTTTCATGTGGGGCAAGAGAAGAGAAATGTTATTGTAATTGGGAATAGTATAGTTAGCGGTATAGACACTATTCTCTGTGACCCGGATTGAGAGCTCTGAATGTTGCGTTACCAACTGGTGTTTGGGTAAGGGATGTCTCATCTGGGCTGCAGAGTGACTTGGAGTGGGAGGGTAAAGATCCATTGGTCGTGGTCTGTGTAGGTACCAACGACAGAGGTAAAACTAGGGCAGAGGTTCTGCTAAGGGATACGAAGAGCTCCGAGCTAAATTAGAAAACAGAACCAAAAAGGAAATAATTCTGGATTACGGCCTGAGCCATGATCTAATTAGCACACGGTCAGCAGGAAAATGCGTGGCTCAAAGTTTGCTGTGGGAGAAATGGGTTTGTATCATGGGACATTGACACCAGTACTGGGGAAGGAGGGCACTGACCTGATCGGACGGTCTTCATCTGAACCTTGTTGGGACCAGAGACCAAGCAAATCGCATACCTCTGGGCTGTAGACTGGACTTTAAGGTAAATGGGGGTTGGGTAGTGTCAGGTAAAGAGAAAATTAGAAAACCCGAATGAAAGGAAGGGATAAGACTGCAGAACTCAAGAAGAAGGCGTTAGGTATGCTTTCCTTTATTGGTCAGAGTATTGAGTACAGGAGTTGGGAAATCATGTTACAACTGTACACAACATTGTTTAGGCCACTGTTGGAATATTGCGTGCAATTTTGGTCTCTTTCGCATCAGAAAGATGTTGTGAAACTTGAACGGGTTCAGAAAAGATTTACAAGGATGTTGCCACGGTTGGAGGATTTGAGCTACAGGGAGAGGCTGAACAGGCTGGGGATGTTTTCCCTGGAGTGTCGGAGGCTGAGAGATGATCTTAGAGGGTTACAAAATGATGAGGGGCATGGATAGGATAAAAAGACAAAATATTTTCCCTCGGGTCAGGGAGTGCAGAGCTGGAGGGCATAGGTTTAATTTGAGATTTTTGCAGTAGATTTTTGCAGTAATTCAGGATGCAGCAGAGATTTACCCCGAGTAAAAAGAGGCATGGGACATGGAGAATGAGGTGACCATGACTGAGAAGGGAAGTCAGGTATAGCAAAAGAGAGGTTAAGCTATTCATTGCGTTTTTAAAAGTCTTCTTTTTCCTTACTCGCGAGGTAAAAACGGATGTCACTTTAGTAGGTTTCCAATGCTATGGGATCGTTCCTTTCTCGAGCGATTCCTGAAAAATCACCACCATCACTTCCACTAACACTTCAGCTTATCCCTTATAACATAGGGATTTAATCCCTCTGGTTCAGGTTAAAAGCAAAAGAGAAAGGATACAATGTGTTAAAGTGCAGTGGGAAACTAGAGGGTTGGGAAACTTACGAAGACAAAACAGAAGACAAAATAAAATAAGGAGGGAGATTATTAAATACGGGGGTAAGCTATCCAGCAATATAAAGGACGCCTGTAAGTGTTTCTTTCGATATATAAAGTACAAAAGAGAGGCAAAAGTGGGCATTGCATTGCTGGAAAATGACACTGAGATATAGTAGTGGGGAACAAGAAAATGGCTGAGGAACTGAATAATCACTTTGCATCAGTTTCATGGTGGAAGACACGAATAATATCTCAAACATTCAGGAGAGTGAGCGGCTAGAGCTGAGTATGGTGGTCACCATCATGGAGAATATTCTAGGAAAAAGCTGAATGGCCTAAAGTTGGTTAAATAACCTGAACCAGAGGGATTAAATCCCTATGTTATAAGGGATAAGCTGAAGTGTTAGTGGAAGTGATGGTGGTGATTTTTCAGGAATCGCTCGAGAAAGGAACGATCCCATAGCATTGGAAACCTACTAAAGTGACATCCGTTTTTACCTAGGGAGTAAGGAAAAAGAAGACTTTTAAAAACGCAATGAATAGCTTAACCTCTGTCATGGGTAAGATCCTGGAATCCCTTGTGAAGGATGAGATTTCTGAATACTTGGAGGTGTTTGGTAAAATAGGGCAAAGTCAGCATGGTTCCATCAAGGGAAGGTCATGCCTAACAAATTTGTTGGAAATCTTTGAAGAAGAAATGAGCAGGCTCGATAAGTACAGCCAATGGATGTTAACCACCTGGACGTGAAGAAGGCCTTTGACAAGGTGTCACACAGGAGTTGACTGAGTATGATAAGAGTCCGTGATGTTACAGGCAAGGTAGAGGCGTGAATAGAAGCTTGTCTGTCCGGCGGAAAGCAGAGAGTGGAGATAAAATGGTCTTTCTCAGGATGGCAGCAGGTGACAAGAGGTGTTCCACAAGGCTCAGTGTTGGAATAGTAACTTTTTACTTGTTACGTTAACTATCTAGATGATGAAATCGAGGGCACTCTGGCTAGGTTTGCAGATGATACAAAGAGAGGCAGATGGACTGGTCGTATAGAGGAGGCGGAGAGGCTGAAGAAGGAATTGGCCAGTAAAGGGGTTGGCAGATGCATTCCAACATCGGAAAGTGTGAGGTCATGCACTTTGGCATGAAGAATAGAGGCATGGTCCATTTTCTAAATGGGGAGAAAATTCAGAAATCTGAAGTGCAAAGGGACTTGGGAGTTCTAGTGCAGGGTTCTCTTAAGGAAAGCTTGCAGGTTGAGGCAGTAGTTAGGAGAGCAATTGCATTTATTATTGATGGCATTTATTAGGAGATGAATTTAATATAAGAACAGGCTGTATACAGCTTTGGTCAGACTACATTTGGAGTGTTGCGCCCACTGTTGAGCCCCATATCTCAGGAAGGATATGCTGTCCCTGGAGCGTGTCAGAAGATTTTCACGGGAATAGTCATAGGAGTGAAAAGTTTATTCAATGAGGAATGTTTGAGTGTTTGTGTCTATACTTGTTAAAGTTTAGAAGGAAGAGAGGGAATGTCATTGAAACATACAGAATACGGAATGACCAGAGTGGATGTTCATAAGATGTTTCCATTGGTAGGAGAGACTAGGACCCAAGGACACAACCTTAGCTTAAAGGGAACATCTTTTAGAACGTTGATAAGGAGAAACTTCTTTAACCAGGGAATGGTGAAGCTTTGAAATTTATTGAAGAGAAAGTTGTGGGACCAGGTCATTGATTATATTTGAGACGGAGATAGTTTTTCTTATTATCCAGGGGATCAAGGGTTACGGGGAGAAGGTCGAAGAATGGGTTTGAGATACTTATCAGCGATGATTGAATGGCGGAGTAGAGTCGATGGGCAAACTGGCCTAATTTCTGCATCTATGTCTTATAGTCTTATGGTCTAAACCTTAGGGAGGCACCTTGCATCTCTGAGAATATGGATTCATGTTCTTCATGAAGGTCAGAAGCTGGTGAAATAGTTGACTGCTTTAGAATGAAGGTATTGTGGCTACTGTCAGGGTGGTGGATAATCTGACATTCAGTGCAGGATCACACACCAACTGCACTGTATTAATGTGAGGAGAGATGATTCAAAACCCGGACCTCTCTTCTCTCTCAATCACTGTGGGGAGTGGGGGTTGGAGTGGGTAGGCATGACGTCCTCAGAGGCACTTAAACTATCTAGAATCATAAACCCTGAGTGAAACAACAGTCATGGAATTTATCGCTTTCTCATTATCTGTTTAGAACATAAGGAGTGATTGTCCATCCCCTCAAGGTTCAATGCAATCACCTCTTATTATCATACAGCGCTACAGATCAAACTTTACTCAGTCGTCATGGTGCCATCATCCCAGGGATTAATCTGATGGAACTCCTGTTCATTCTCTCTGTGGTACGAAGATCACTCCTTATAAAGAAGATAAAATCTGTCCACAACACCCCAAACACTGCCTCAACAACGCTCTCAGAGTTGATCACAATAATTCCTTTCCCTCACTTAGCTCGCTCCATTTCCTTCATGTGACACAGAAAACCATTCATTTACAATGCACTGCCTCTGACGGGGAATTTAAAACATCCTTACATCTGTAGTTTAGCATCAATAAAGCCAGCACCAGAGGTGCCTATTGAGATGGACATCACTCTAGGGGAGAGACTCAATCACAAAGAATACATCTAAAACAGTGAATGGCCACCTACCTGAATGGAAATCAGCTGCAGGAATATGGGATAGAGGCAGAGGAAGGGAGTTATCTTTCCTTTTGATCTGCTCTCACGGAATGTATGCAGACCTGGTCAGGCCAGCATGTAATGCCAATCGTGAACTGAGTGGCTGGTTCAGCTGTTCCACAGGACAGTAAAGAGTAAAACACAGTGCTGTGGGTTTGCATTCAAACAGAGACCTGACAAGGGTAGAATGACCCATTGCCTTCTCTAATGGGCATGAGGCAAGCCAATATCAACAGTTTATTATTATTTTGTGGCTCTAGATTATAAGACAATGACGTAACCACCATACACTGTCTTCCCATCTTTCTAATTCTGTGCAGAGAACAACATAAACATCTCACGTACAATTATTTTGCAATGGACACGTGGTAAGAAGGGACTTGAAACAGCTGCATGCAGAGATTAACAAAGGCACAAACGATGGTTTATTCAGGAGTTGTACTGAGGCTGAGGAGGAGACTGGGATGTCATGATGGTGATACTGGAAACGATTGGTGAGGGGGGAGGATATGGAAATGTAAACTTGTGCAGGAGAAAATGAATCAAGGAGAACAGTTTCATCCTCGCATATTGGTGCGTAATTTGTAAATAATCATTTACTAGTTGTAATTTGTAAGGAATGGAATCTTTGATTGGAACTGAAAACATTGACTTGCACCTTTCCAAAATTTACATATCATGACCATCAATTCAGTTCGGACCGTTTCATTAGACAGATAGAGTGACTAACCAGGAACACCAACTATAGCAAGGATAGGATAGTAATCAGCTTGAATAACCATCAGTACATCTTCAATCCGCAATGCTAATGATATCCAAGGCTGGGAAAGCCAGAAAAGACCCGAGGATAACTCCGAACCAATGCTGGAAATTTCCAGTCGAATGTTCTCAGATCCTGATCCATAGTTGGAACATTCCAGTCTAATGTTCCCAGATTCTGATCTCTCCTCCCTCTCTCTCTGGAGCTGCTGATCTCTGTTACTGGTGTGGGTGATGCTCCCGTTCATACTATGGGATAACACATTGAATGCATTCCCTTATTGATAGAAGAGGGGCACTCTCTGGGGACCCATAGGATTCACGGAGACTCACATAATCACAATCGCTGAACAAATAGCTCCAGCTAACCCCTTTCAATTTAATACTGTTTTATTAAAATTCAAAATAACTTTGGACATTTATGCATTCTGGATGTGATATGTGAGTGTGACTGAAGGAAGAAATGTTGGAGATGGCAGATTGATTATGTGTAATCATTCAGTCTGCCTTGGATATAGAGGTAATGCCAGGGGTTTAACTGAACATAAGCATGCTTCTCTGCTCATAAATGGAGAAATCAATCCTGTAATTACTGATCAGTCATTTTTCAAAATCACTAAAACATTGAGTGAACATCTTCCGTCCATGTTCTGATGGCAACGTGTGCCTAAGACAATTTGGGTTTATAATAATAAAATGACATGCATATATGAACAGAGAATTGGACGTGACAAGTACAATTCAGATTGTTATTCCAGAATCAGAGAGGGCAAGCGTGGGTGTTGACTTTATCAATGTTAAGGAACTGTGATGAAGTACCATTTACTGGACTTCAATTATATTGTGATTCTGACATTGGGGAAAAGACAGAAGATGGAGAGGACTTGGGGACATGGCTGTTCACACTGGGAGGAGGGACATTGATGTTCCCCACTTATCAGTATTGGAACGTTACTCTTTATAACTCATATAAGAAACAGATTCAAGGATACATCTACAATGAGAAATTAGCAGAGACAATATTAATGAAATGTATTTATGCAATACAAAATACAGGGACAAAATGATTTTCTGCACAGACCAAAATATGCAAAGTACAAAGATAAAATTGTTAAAATGCACTCCTGGTATTGAGTTATATAAATTGAAATGTGGATTAGAGAACGAGGAAAGTGGTGTGCAAACTTTATCAATCATCATTTGATCCACAGCGGAGATGCTGATTTCCTCTCTGTCAGTCATCCCCTCACTGTGATTCTCTGGCCCAGTCTCTCGCACAGTATCTGGAGGTGGGATGGGAGTGTTGGGTGGGGTTATTATTTCCTGCTGCTCATGGCACAGTTTATTTTAAAAAGTTCACCTTCGCCCTGTAACTAATCTACTGGTCTATTGGGTTCTGTTCAGCTGACAGTAACCCAACTCTGTGATATTATTGGAAAGAAATGATCTGGGATGACAGTCAGTATCAGCAGAGCACTCCAAGCGTATGGCACCCAGACAAAGGGCTTGCAGTTCAGAGGAATTTCTAAATAAAACTTCCAACTTCTGTCGGTCCGTATTTATCTACCCTCATGCTGTCTTCTGATCTATCTGACTTCACCCTCATCTAACACCGCTTCCTCTCCCACTCAGTCAGTCGCTCCCCTTTCTTTCCTCTCTCATTTTATCTCCCTTCACTTTGTTTTTCTCTGTTTATTTCTATCTTACACCATCTATCTCCACACACTCTCTCTGTTCCAATTTTGCAGTTGAAGAGCTTGTGACCCGACAATGGGTTGACTGACCTCCATCAGTGTTATCATAATTCGGCGGCTCTCTGACCCACAATAATACTTTAGGTGCCTGGACAGATAAGCTGTTCCACTGACAGGTACTGTGCACAATCACTCGTTATCTCCTCCTGCTCTTCTCTGATGTACAGCTGCCTTGAAATGTCTATGTAAACAAAACAGACTGAATGAAATTCGAGCAGTCCAGAAAACTTTCATGACGGTGTATTTCAATCAGGATTTAATGAAGGATGAGATTCCAGAATAACCTAAGCAATGAAAGAAAAACAGGGCAACACAAGAAATAGCAACTGAGTACAACATGTGGTTCCAAGTAGGCGTTATGGTATTATCGTTAGATTGTCAATCTAGAAAATCAGCTCATGTTCTGTGGACCCAGGTTTTAATCCCGCCACTTCAGATGGTGGAAATTCAATTCAATAATAAAACAAAGCTCAAATTAAGAATCTACTGATGAGAATGAAATCATGGCCGATTGTCAGAAAAGAAAAGCCATTTGGTTCACTAATATCCTCCAATGCAGTAATTTCCATCCTCACTCCAGACCCAAAGCAATATGATGACTCTCAATCGTGCTCTGAAATGGTCCAGCGTGTCGTTCAGTTATACCAATCGCTACAAAATCTCAAAGAAATGAAACCAAGTGGACCAACAGTTATCGATCTGACCACCGAAGAAGTCAGTTGGAATCATCACTGTCGAACCTGCAAAGTCCTCCTTACTAACATCTGAGGGGTAGTGCCAATATTGGGACAACTGCCTTACAGACTAGTCAAGCAACAGCCTGACGTCATGCTCACGAAACTTTACCATACAGAAATACCCCAGACACCACCATCACCATCACTGGATATGTCCTGGCGCAAGGTCAGGACCAATCCAGTAGAGGGGGCAGCTCAGTGTGATACATTCCGAAGGTAGTTGCTCTGCGAGTCCCCAAAATTAACTCCGGACCCAATGAAGTCCCATAGCTTTAGATTAAAATTTGGTCAAAACAGCCCTACTGATTACCATGTAGCGTCATTCCTCAGCTGAATCAGTACTCCTCCATGTTGAACAACACTTGGAGAAAGCACTGACTGTGAAAAGAGCACAACGTGTATTCTGGCTGAGGAATTTCAAAGTCAACGACCAAGAGTGGTTTGGCAGCAGTAGTACTGATCACGCTGGTCAGGTCCTAAAGGATATTGCTACTAGATTGGGTCTGCAGAAGGTAGTGAGGGAATGAACAAGAGGGAAAAACATACCTGACCTCATCCTTACCAATCTACCAACTGCAGATGCATTTGTCCATGACAGCATCAGTAAAACTGACCACCGCATTGTCGTTGAGGAGACAAAGTGTCATGGTCACACTGAGAATAAACTCTGTTGTGTTGTGTGGCACTATCACCATGCTAAATAGCACAGACTTCCAACAGATCTAGCAACTCATGACTGAGTATCCATAAGACGCTGTGTAGCAGAAGAACTATACCCCAGCACAATCTGTAATGTCATAGCCCAGCATATAAACCACTCAAACACTATCATCAAGCCAGAGGATTAACCCTAGTGCAATACAGAGTGCAGCAATGGGGAAAAACTTCTTAAGTATGTTCTGTACGTAAAACGCAGGACAAATTAAACCCAGCCAAATACCGCCTCATCAGTCTACTCTCCATCATCAATAAAGTGATGGAAGGGCTCATCAACAGTGCTATCAAGCAGCACTGCTCAGTGGCGCCCAGTTTGGGTTCCACCAGGGCCACTCAGCTCCTGACCTCAGCACAGCCTTTGTTCAAACATAGAAAAAGGAGCTGAATTCCAGGACTTGAAATCAAGGCTGCATTCTTTCAAATGTGGCATCAAGGAACCCAAGCAGAAGGATATTGCAAGCAATTACTTCATTATTGGAGTCATACCTGACAGATAGGAAAACGGTCATTTTTGTTGGAGGTCAGTCATCTCAGTTCCAGAATATCTCGACAGTAGTCCCTCATAATGTGGTTTGCTCCATGAGCTGGAATGTTCATTTTCAGACGTTTCATCACCATACTAGGTAACATCTTCAGTGGCCCTCCGGCTGAAACCCAGGTCCAAACATCTTCTGCTGCTTCTTCAATGGCCTTCTCTCCATCATAAGGTCAGAAGTGGGGATATCCGACAATGACTGCACAATGTTCAGCACCATTCGCAAATGCTCAGATACAGAAGCAGTCCATTCCAAAATTCAACATGGTCTGGACAATATCCAGACTTGGGCTGACAAGTGACAAGTAACACTCGCACCACACAAATTCCAGACAACAATAAGAAACAATATAACCACTTGATATTCAGCAGCATATTTGTCACATAAACTGCAGCGGTACAAGAAGGAAGCTCAGTGCCACCTTCTCAAGGGGGTAACTAGGGACAGGCAAGAAACGATGGTCCCATCCAGCGATTCACATAACCAAAAAATAAGGTTAAAAGGTTCCACGTTGAGCATCTCGATGGCACAGGTCGTCTGAGTTGAACATGAATAGGAAAGCAGTGTGTCTGATATCCCTTATAGAGTAATCACAAAACTCCACTACCTTGGTCTCGGTGCGACCCTCTGCTACTGGACCCTCAGGTTTCTGACTGACAGAGCACAATCAGTGAAGATAAGTAAAAGCACCTCCTCCACAATAACACTCAACACTGGAGCTCCTGAAGGATATGTCCTCAACACCCAGAAATACTGCCTCTACACCCACGGCTGTGCCCTTAACCCTTACTGTACTCCCCGTACACCCACGACTGTTTCCTCTGCCCTCCACTGTACTCCCTGTACACACATGACTGTGCCCTTAGTCCCCTACTGTACTCCCTGTACACCCACAGCTGTGCCCTCAGCCCCCTACAGTACTCACTCTATGCCCACGGTTTTGTCGTCAGCCCGCACTGTACTCCCTGTACACCAACAGCTGCGTCTTCAGCCCCCTATTGTACTCCGTTTACACACATGGTTCCTTTCCCTCAGCCCCCTACTGTACTCCCTATACACCCACAGTTGTGTCCTCAGCCCCCTTCTGTATTCCCTGTACACCCACGGCTGTGTTGTTCAATTCCAAACCACCCCAGCTGCAAATTTGCTGATGACATCACCAAATCAGGAGTGATGTCAAACAACGATGAGTCAGAATACAGAAAGCAGATCTAGGGCTTGGTGGCATGGTGTAATGATAACCATCGCTCTCAAATTCGACAATAGTAAGGAACTGATCATTGACTTCAGTAAAAAGGGAGGGGACCACGCACTAATCTACACTAACGGTTGAGGGAGTGCAAGGCATCAACTCCTTTGGAGTGACGATAACTGACAACCTACCCTGGACTCCTCACATAGGTCTGACGGTCGGGAAGGTTCAACAACGCCTCTGCTTTCTCACGTGACTCAGGATATTTAGCATGCACTACTTCTACAAATGCATTATTGTGAGCGGATTGTCCGGATGTGTAACGGTCTGGTATGGCAACACTCTTCCCAGGACCATCAGAAACTACAGAAGATTGTGCTCACAGCCCAGACTATGACGGACTCCAATCACCCAACCATTGACTCTATTTACACAGCTCGTTGCCGCAAAAAGGCTGCCAAATTCTATCCCAGATTACTGAGTGAAAGGAGAGAGGAAATAACTGTGGCCTTAACAGATATTTTAATAGCATCCTTGAACACAACAGAGGTCCAGGAGGACTGGAAAATTGCTAATCCCCTTGTTTATGAAGAGTAGCATGAATAATCCAGTTAATTATAGAACGGTCAGACCGATGCCAGGGGTAGGGAAGCTACTAAGGGATTGGATCTATTCTCATTTGGATGAAAAAAGTCTTATCAGTAATAGTCATCATGTTTTGTGCAGGGAAGGTCAAGTCTTACCAACTTAATAGAATTCTTTGAGGAAGTGACAAAGTTAATTGATGAGGGAGGGGCTGTAGATGTCATGTACATGGACTTCAGAAAGGCATTTCATAAGTTTTCCCATGGTCGGCTGATGGAGAAAGTGAGGTCACATCGTGTCCAGGGTGCGCTCGCTATGTGGATAAAGAACTGGCTGGGCAACAAGGAACAGAGTGCAGTAGGGGAAGGGAGTTTCTCAAAATGGAGAACTGTGACCAGTGGTGTTCCAATTAAGATGTTTCTGGAAAGATACATGAATGGGCAGGGAGCAAAGGGATACAGACCCTTAGAAAATAGGAGACAGGTTTAGATAGAGGAAATGGATCGGCGCATTCTTGGACCACCGAATGACCTGTTCCTGTACTGGAATGTTCTTAGTTCTAACATTACCACAGACACATCACATGCCTGTAAAGATCTCCCACAATCTCTTCCATCAGGCTAAAAGATACAGAAGCTTGAAAACACAGAGCAACAAGTTCAGGAACAGCTTCTTCCTAGCTGTTATTAGACTGATGAATGGACTCTCTAATCTCAGATAATGGTGATTTTGTTCATGTTGATCTCGCCTAGCGCACGCCCTGTGCAGAGTAACCTATATGCCTCTCAGATATGTGTGACAACCGTCGTTCTGTACATCGTTACTTACTATGATCTGCCTGGACATCTTGGTACAGGTCAAACTAAATCCTCACCTCCGTCCTTCCAGCTCCCTCAAGTGCTCATGCCCAGCTCTCTCCAATCTCCCAGTTCTCCGTGACCCCATCCCCAGCTCCCCGTGGCCGTTGTCTCTCACTGTTTCTCTCACACTGTCTGTTACCCTGTGTTTTCCTTTTCCCTGTCTTCTGCTTCTTTCCCTGAACCTTTTTTCTTCCCTGCTCCCTGCCCATGTGACTGTTTATTGCCTTGTTTTGTTTCCTTTCTCTCTTTGAATTACTGCCAATCTGGTTGCCTCGCTGTGTTCTCTCTCTCCTTCCTATCGTGTCTGTCTCTTTCTCCCTCGTTGTGATGGGGATGACTAATCTATTCGTTTGAAGCAGTTGATGGCTCATTGGTTCGATGTTGGCAATACAATTAACTCAACTGGGTTTTGGTATCGTGGGCATAATTTAAATTTGTTTTCAAAACAGCAACCAGAATGTGGGTATCCATTTAACAGCCAATTGTTACATCTAACTATTTTGGAACTGCCCATCTCCCAGTGCTCTGTATACTGACAACTCAACGCATTCTATTGGCGTGCATAATGGTCTGACATGGTAACCGCTCTGCCAAGGACCATAAGAAACGACAGACGGTTGTGTGCACAGCCCAGACCATAAAGGAAGGCAACCTTCCATCCATTTATACTTGTCATTGTCACCGAAAGGCTGGCAACATCAAATTTACCTCCCAAACCGGTAATGATCTCTTGCAACCTCGTCCAACAGGAAGGGTACACAGTGTCTTGAAAACATGGACCAGCATGCTCAGGAACACTTCCTGAGCAATAGCGATAATAGGTTAGTTGCACACACTTCACCCCGCCCAGAAAATCATAAGCACTGCTGATATCCGATATGGTAGAAATTCCTAACAGGGCAAAATCTTGAAAAGACTCAAGGAAAACCTCCTCTCATTGTTGTAATGTTCCAGTCCGCTATTCCCAGATTTAGGTCTGTCCTCTCTCTGTCTACACAGCTGTTGATCTCTATTACTGTTGGAGCTGATGCATTTGCTACTACAGTGGGATAGCACATTGAATGAAGCCCCTCACCAATAGGAGAAGGAAACTCTCCAGTGACACAGTCACATTGCTTGGAGACTGACATTAATCACAGTCACTGAGAAAACAGTCCCAGCTTTCAATGCAATACATTCAGTTCACAACATAACTGGACTGGACTACATGTTGACATTGCTTGCTATTGGTCAAGTCTACCATCACCAATTGCTCAAGTAAAGTCAGTTGTGAGGGAGAATGATGGATGTTATCTTTTTGTAGGCTAGATGATCCTGCTCTGTTGTCCGTTTACAATGCTGTAACCATCTCTCCCCAAATCCATCCACCCCCCCCCCCCCCAAAAAGAATCACAATCAGGATGTTGTTACTGTGCTTTTCTCTCCTCCACGGGAACAAACGCTAGCGAACACACTGTCATTGGGCACAGTCGCCGTGAACATAGACAGGAAGTGTGGACTTCTCTGAATGTTCCTCTCACTGCAGTAATAAGGCTACTTTGGAACTTCAATAGAGAATATGCTTCAGTAATTAATTTATACAAATTGACAAACTTCTAAATGCAGTTTTATTTGCTGTAAAACAGTACGTTTTTACGCACATTTAGGCCTCAGTCCAAAACCAAAAGTGATAAGTACAATGAACGTATTCATTAAGACTTATGAATTAATGAGTAAGGTTCGAATGAACATGACATTGGCTGCGAGATAGGACAGAATGGGGATAGTGGCTGCGAAGACTGCATGGGGAGTCCAATGATATTCTCCAGTCATCATCCCTCTTTCTGACAGAATTAAATCTAATGCACAAGGAAACAGCCAACATTTTGGAGATGTAATGCTGAATGACAATGTGATCTGAACAGGATAATTTTAAATGTGATAAAATGAGCAATATTTTATATACACAACATTTAATCTTTGGGTATACAGATTGAGTAGGGTCATTGGACCTGAAACATTAACTTTGATTTCTCTTCACAGATACTGCCAGACTTACTGAGCTTGCCCTCTAAGTTTTTTTTTGTTTGAGATTGATCATATTGTTCATATCTGGCAGGATACGTACAATTAAAAGCAGACACTAATAACAAAATGTGAAGAGCTCTGGGGACAGTACAGCAGACGAAAGTAGACATATAGTCGTTCCAAGCTGGAAGAGACAATGGGCTAAGTTTCCCCCACTTTCGCTGTAAATAATTCTGTGATATGTCATCAAAGCCGTTGGACAGGGGGTAGACAAGCTCGTTCAATGAAGGATACAGAGTGTTCCATCATCAATAATCTATTCCTAATATCTCATGAAATTTCAGCTGGCTCTGAAATGTCTTTTCAAACAAAGTGGAGTTCCTGCAATTTAAAAATATTCAGAAAAATATTCATTTTTCCTTTTAATCTTAAAGAAGAAACAGATTTCGCCAGTAACACAGGTGTCCCAGACACACCAATTATAATTGGAACAGAAAAGGACAACATTGTCCATATATAACCAAATTCAGCAAGTAAACCTGTCAAGAAACATGAAATATAGTGATACAGAAACATGAAATACAAACAGAAAATGATGGAGAAACGCAACAGATGAGGAAGTAACTGCAGAGAGAAACAGAGTTAATATCTCGAAAATGATGTGACACTATTCTGAAAAAGTCATATTGGAATCAAAGGTTAATTCTGTGTATCTCTCCTCAGAGGATGCCAGACCTGGTGAGTTTCCCTCATTCGATTTCTTTTTCTTTCTGAACTGTGACAAATTAACTGATCTGAACGATATAAGCAAAGCTGCTATCTCAGTTGAATCTCGACTAATTTGTTATGAACATTAAGTGAGAAATTACAAAGTTCCTATGTTTCACAGGGCTCTAAATATCGATGACGTATTGCATTGTGAGACAAAACCATTGTGAGACACTGTCTTTTGCATAGGTACATCTTGGATATTCTCTGAAGTGGTCACTCAGTCTACCTTTATTTTCCCCAATGTAGGGCTGACCACAATGTGAGCAGCAAATGTAGTAGACCGGATTGTGGGAAATGTTTGTAGGATGCTGCTTCACCTGCAAGGTATGTTTGGACCGTGGATAGTGGGGAGGGAGGAGGTAAATGGGAAATGTAGCACCTCCGGCAGGGGAAAGTGAAGCGGACCTGTAGTGGGGTGTGGGAAGGTAGGGGGGAGGTGTTGGGAGCGAATAAAGAGCGGACCAGCGTGTCCTGGAGGAAATAGTCCTTCATAAGGCGGAAAAAGGAGAGGAAGCAAATATGCGTCTAGTGGTGGCATCTCGCTGGAGGTGGGGGAAATGTGGACTGATGATCCTCTGCATGTGAATGTCGGTGGGATGGTAGGTAAGGACAAGGGGGACCCTAACGTTGATGCAGGAGGTAAGAAAGAGGCTGAGGATAGAAGTGCATGATGTGAGTCAGAGCTGGTTGAGTGCCCTGTCGATAACAGAGCTGGGGAATTCTCGGGTGAGGAAGAAGGTGGACATTTCAGAGGCCACATATTTGTAGTTTACATTGCTTAGATTAGATTAGATTACAGTGTGGAAACAGGCCCTTCGGCCCAACAAATCCACACCGACCCGCCGAAGCGAATCCCACCCACACCCCTACATTTACCCCTTACCTAACACTATGGGCAATTTAGTATGCCAATTCACCTGACCCTGCACATCCTTGAACTGTGGGAGGAAACCGGAGTACCCGGAGGAAACCCACGCAGACACGGGGAGAACGTGCAAACTCCACACAGTCAGTCGACTGAGGCGGGAATTGAACCCGGGTCTCTGGCGCTGTGAGGCAGCAGTGCTAACCACTGTGCCACCGTGCCGCCCAGTTGACATCCTCAGAAGCAATGTGATGGAGATGGAGGAACTGAGAGAATGGAATGGACTCTTTGAAAGAAACAGGGTGTGACGATGCATACTCCAGGTAGCTGTGGGCGTTGGTGGGTTAGTACTGGATATCAGTGACCGGTCTATCCCCAGAAATAGAAGGAGAGATGTCGAGGAAAGGAAGGGAGGAGTCAGAGGTAGACCAGGTGAAAGTGAGGGAGGGGTGAAAATTGGAAACGACGAACTTTTCCAATTCTGGTCAAGAGAGAGGAGCAGCAGCGATGATATAATCTACGTATTGGAGAAAGAGTTGTGGATGGGGGCTGGAACAGAACTGGAACAAGGAATGATCTACGTATCCCATGAAAGAACAGATATAACCAGGGCCCACGTATGTATCCATGCACCTCCTCTGTAATGCAGAGCAGGCTGAAGTAATGGGTCTGCCCATGCAGTTCTGTTTGTGGAGGAGATAAAAGCGAACTCTGCTATCAGAGGGACATCAGCTTTGGGACTGTTCGGTGGGGGTGAGTGTGTGCGTGTTTGCGGTGTGGCGAGTGGGTGGGAATCTCCAGATGAAATGTGGTCAGATTTAGTTAATAAATTAACCTGATGTGCCATGGTAGGGTTATGGACAAGCAGGTGATATGTGGAGGTATCTGAGAGGTGAAATGTAGAGGTGAGTCCAACAGACTACAGCAGCACCATCCTTATCGGCACAGGCTGAATAACATAGTCAGGGTGGGATCGAAGCATACAGCGTACAGTCTATTCAGAGGGTGATAGGTTTGATAGGGCGAGGGGGATAAAGAGAATTTAAGACAACCAAACTCCCATGGAGCGTCCTCAATGAACAGATTGAGTTCAAGTAAACGCCAGAGGAATGAGTCCAGGTGGAGGGAGACTGATGGAGCTGGGCGAAGGGTCGATGGGCTAGGGAGTGTACGCTTGCACAAAGAAATGGACACCGAGGAGAAGACGGTGGAAGAGGAGTTCAACATTATTTCGTGCCTGAAATTTATTAAAGTGGGGGCACAGAGGGATAAAGCAGAGACCGTTTCTGAGTACAGAACATTCAGCATTAGAGCGTGGAAGGTTAGGAGGGATGGTGAATACACGAAAGGAAGTGGGCTTGGTGGAGGGGATGGACTCAGATTGCAGGGCATGGGTAAGGTGGCAGCTCCCAGTGGCCCATAGGCATCTCTAAGTTATTCCATCTTGTGGGCCTTGGCGAGCATGGCGAATGAGCTGGAGGATGAAATAGAATTGGGGAATAGTGCAGCCTTGAGCCAATGTGATGTGATATTGTTGAACAGAGAAAATGTTGATCTCAGTGGCAACGACACTGCACGACTAATCAAAAAGTAAATGATTGGAAATAATCGGAATCTATTCTATGGGCTAGCCAATTCTGTATCCAGACAGATAGGTCTCCCTGTATGCCATGCCTCCTTATTTGCTGAATGAAACTACCACGGGGAAGCTTATCAAACACCTTGTTAAAATCCATGCACTCCGCATTCACTGCTCTACCTTCTTCAATGTGCTTAATCCCATCCTCGAAGAATCCCATAAGAGTTGTGAAGTATGACCTACCCCTCACAAAGCCCTGCTGAGTATTTCTAATCAAACTATGATTTTTCAGAATCCTTTCCAATACTTTGGCCAATACTGATGTAAGACTGACTGGTCTGCGATTCTCAGGAGAATCCCTGCTCCCTTGCCTGAACAAGGGACTAACATTTGCCACCCTCCAATCAACCGACGCGACTCCAATGGAGAGTGAAGACGCAAAGACCATCGCTAAAGGCACAGAAATCTTTTTCCTCTCTTCCTGTAGTAACCTAGGGTGTTTCCCGTCTGGCCGAGGGATTTATCTATTCTTTTGTTTTTACTTAAATCAGTCAGCATTTCACCTCAACTTGTTTACTCCCTGTCCAACCAACTGATTGACTGCTTTCCATTGCAGGGCTCTGTACAGTGCTGCCTTCCGGAGCAAGTATAGTTCCCTATATCCTGTGTATTATGAATGGAAAACATGGAAAGGGCAGATGCCCAAAACTTTGACTCTGCTGCTCCGCAGATGCTGCCTGACTGCTTTTCCAACGCCACAATTTTCGACTCTGATCACCTGGATCTGCTGTCCTCACTTTCTCCACTACTGAGGGCTGTCCCCTCTGCACACTGAGCAGGGAACTAATCAGCAGAAACTCGTTGTATCTGGAGCTGACTGTTCAGTTCTGGAAAGTTGCATTTGATGAACACATTTACTAAAAACGAAATTAAAATTCAACAAATATTCATTCAGTCCCAGAGTTACAATTTTGGTTCATGAATTGGACAGGTTGATAACGAACAAGGAATGACTGAAGAACTCCGAGGTACAGAGTATTCCAGGAGATATATTCCATGTTGGATGTGCTTTACCTTAAGGGTGATAATATTATCAGGCAGACGGATATGAAAAGGAAACGAGGTAACATGTGGAATTGTAACAGTTTTTCCATTTCTGAGATGTGTTTGAGGGAGGTCAGGGCTGACAACTCAATATTCTGTGGTACCAGAACTATAGTCAGGACAGGAGAGAGGGTAAAAGAGGAGGTGGTGTTGCCTTATTAATGATCGAGTTAGTTACTGGCGTAAGAAGGGACGATATCTTGAAAGGATCTTCTAATGAGGCTTGGTGGTTAGAGCTCAGGATCAAAACCATGACAGAAACACTGCTAGGGATATAATGTAGACCCCCAGATAAAGGAAAGAAAGGGAGTGGGTATATAATCAAGTTATTGAGTTGTATAAAAACAATAATAGGATCATTTTATTCAGGCATTTCAATTCCAAACATTAATTCGGTCAGTGATAACTTTTTAAGAGGGGGCAGGTGTTTTGAACTTTATTCCAGAGAGCTTCTTATATCAACATAGAGCAGATACAACAATGGGCAGTGCAGTGCTGGGCCTCACTGTGGGGAACGAAGCCTGTCAGGTGTTCCAGGCAGAAGTGGGAAAACATTACAGGACCAGTGACCGTGACATCACACATTTTGACTTTGCTCAGGGAAAGACCCCAAAAATGTTAGAAAAATAAAAGCTTTTTGCATTGGGGAGACAGATTTTATGGAAAAACTGACAGGATCTGGCCAAAGTGCAGTTACTTCTAGGTGAAACTGTAGCAGAACAAGGTGGGGCGAGGGTGGGGGGATCATTTGATTAAAATTGAATTGATGACAGTGTCGGCCCAGCATGTTACACCGAAGATAAAACTTAGTAAAATAACAAAAACCCACAGAACCTCAAATGTCGACACAAATTTCGAATAGGATATAAATGAAAGAGAAGCTTAAAGTAGGTATCGAGTGAGCAGGTCAATGAAGGTCCTAAAAGAATATAGACAGCGTAGGGCTAAACTTAAAAAGTCAGTGGAAGAGCAGAAGGAGGGGTGGTAAAACATTAGCGGGTAAGATTAGCAAGAATCCAAAGTCTTTTTTTGGCTTATTAAGGGGAAGAGAGTAAAGCGGGAATGAATGGGAGTGTTGGCGACTAAGGGGACAGCCTGTTCACAGAGCCAGAGAATATGTTAAACAAATCCTCCGAATCGGTTTTCAGTTTGGGGAAGCAGTTCCTGGATTCAGGGAGAGTGACCGTTTGACCCTTGAGCAAATTGATACTGGAGATGAGGAAGAATTGGAATTCTATGCAAGATAGAGTGGGCAAATCACCAGAGACAAAGTCTCACATCAGTGAGAGGGAAAGAATTGAAGAAAATTCGGAGGGCTGTTGAGACTAGATCATTAAATATCTTCAAGGCTGAGGCAGACAGGTTTTTATACAAGGGTTAAGGGGAAATCACAGGAAATTGAAATGGGGGATTAACAAAATAAATATAACCTAATCGAAGGAAAAGCAGACTCAGTGAGAGGATAGACATATTGTTGCCCCTATGTCTAATGGTGTTCTTTTCTAATAGCCCTGTATTCACAAGACCATTATCTCTCTCACTATGGAGTGAGTCACAGTTTGGAATGCAATCGAGGGATTCAACGTATTCATAAACGCGATACTAATAGACAGATAGTACGAGAGGACTGCGATAACACGGATTGCCTGTCGGGGTGAGGATCTGCATCGACATAGTCTCCACTACGAGAAGGAAGACCTTAGCAAGACACCCTCCAAGGCCAAGCAGCGACCTGCACTGGGAGCAGCTAGTCAGGGGCCAGGTGTCAAGGAGTGCTGAAGGCCTGAACGCTACAGCAATGTCGTGTCTCCTTCGTTCCCTGACGAAACTTAAATGTGGAGGGGCAGAGAGACATGCCGTTGGTAGCAGAATAAGCAGAAAGTCTTTGACACGAGAGGCTTTGGACAGCTCCAGCTCAGCAAAATGTACAGTTAAACTCAAATAAAGTCATTTTAACTTTATTGTTACAGCAGGCCAAATGGCAGTTAGCACAGTCGCAAGTTCCTCTTGTGGGATGTGGGAGCTCAGGGAGCTGATGGCTACACATGCGGAAACTGCATCCAGCTTCAGCTCCTGATGGAACATATTCGGGAGCAATGTTCGGCGACACAGTGGCTCATGGGTTAGCACTGCTGCCTCAGAGCATCAACGACCAGGGTTCAAATCCTACCTCGGGCAACTGTCTGTGTGGAGTTTGCACATTCTCCCCGTGTCTGCATGTGTTTCCTCTGGGTGCTGCGGTTTCCTCACACAGTTCTAAGATGTGCAGTTAATGTGAATTGGTCATGCTAAATGACCCGTGGTGTTGCGTGTCGGGGAGTGGGTCTGGATGGGCTGTTCTTCGGTCGGTCGGTGTGGACTTGTTGGACTGAAGGTCCTGTTTCCACACTGTAGGTAATTTAATCTAGGATGCACTCAGAGTCATCCGAGATACTGACAAATTCATGGACACCCCCCTAGTTACGTTTCTTTAATGACTGTAATATTCCAGTCCAACGTTCATCATCCTGAGTTCATTAGCCTTACCTGTCAGTCCTGTTGTATTTAAATAAACACAATTTAATCCAACAGTCGTTCCTTGTTTCCTGTCATGTTCCAGGCTGAGAGTCGATGGGCAACCACCAGCATTGGCAAAAGGAGTAGGCAGGGAGTGCAGGAATCTCCTGTGGCCATTCCCCTCGAAAACAAGTAGACCAGTTAGGATTGTTGGGGAGATGACCGTTCAGGGGAAAGTCGTAGTAGCCAGGTTGGTGGTACGACTGGCTCTGGGACACAGCGGGAAAGGGTAAAGGTAAACAGGACGTTAAAGATAGGAGGGTTGATTGCTAGTGGGACAGATCAGAGATTCTGTGGTCGCAAACGGGAATCCAGGATGGTGGGCTACCTCCCAGGTGCTAGGGACCAGGATGTCTCCAAGTGGCTGCAGAACATTCTCAAGGGGACGGCGAGCAGCCAGAAAACATTATACACGTTGACAAAAATGTTACCCGTAGTAATAGGGACGAGGTCCTGCAGCGTGATTACAGAGAGATAGGAGAAACATTTAAAAAAAAACCTTGACAGTGGTAATCTCCTGAGAGGGGGAATTAATGTCCGAGACATGCACTGGAGGGGATACCAATATATTGGCGGCCAGTTTTGCTAGGGTTACAAGGGAGGGTTTAAACTAGATTAGCAGGTGGTCATGTCCTCAAGAGCAGGGAGGCAAGTGGAAGGAGACAGAGTAAATAGAAATAGTAAGGTTAGGCTGGAAAACGACAGAGAGAAAGTAATGCATTTTAGATTAAATTGCAGCTGTTTCAATGTAAGAAGGCTGACAGGTAAGTCCGATGAACTCAGGGCATGGATACGTAGGTGGGACTGGGATATTATAGCCATTTCAGAAATATGGCTAAGTGATGGATAGGACTGGCAGCTTAATGTGCTAGGGAATAGGTGCTTCAGGTAAAACAGAGATGGTGGAAGGAGGGGGGGGGGGGGCGGGGTGTTGCATTTCTGATTAAGGGGAGTACCACAGCAGTAATCAGAGATAAAATAACTGATGGATCACCCAGTGAGGCTTTGTAGGTGGAGTTAAGAAATAGGAATGGAATGGTGAGGTGATTGGGGTTGTAATATGGACCCCAAAGAGTCAACAGGAATGAGAGTAACAAATATGCACGGAGAGAGGGGAGACCTGCATGAGCAGTAGGGTTATCATAATACGGGATTTTCATTTTTCTAATACAGACTGGAACGGTCAGAGCATTAAGGAATTTGATGAGATAGAATCTGTTAAATGCGTCAGGAAAGTTTCCTCAAGCAGTATACGGAGTGTCCTACTCGGGAAGGGACAAAACTCGAAATTTTCTTCGGAAATAGGACAGGACAGGTAAATGAGTTAATAGTGGGGGGAGCACTTTGGAACCATTAACCTATTTCTATTAGTTTTCAAATAGTTATGGAGAGGGACAAAACTGGTCCACAGGTTCGAACTCGGGACGTGGCTCAGGTACAGGCAGCTGGGATCAAGGGAATCCCTGGAGGTATATAAGAGATAACGGAGTTTACTGAAGAAAGAAATCAGGCGGGTGAAAAGGGGGCAAGAAAGAGTTTGGCTGAGAAGATTACGATGAATCCAAAAAGGTACTTTAAACATATTAAAAGAAAAAGCAATAACTGGAGAGAAAATAGGACCACTGGAAGACCAATGTAGACAAGTATATGTGGAACTTCTTCTCAATGTTTACCGTGGAGAAAGACATGATGACTTGAGAATTTGAGAAAGTTAGTCGTGATATCTTAGGGACGATCCATGTCATAATAGACGAGATTTTGGACGTACTAGAATGGTTGAAAGTGGATAAAACCCATGGTCCTTACCCGATATATCCAAGAACACCTCAAGGGGCTACAGAAGAGTTTTCGGGCACCCTGACCTATAATATTGATCATCATTAACTATAGGTAATGTCCCGGAAGACTGGAGGATAGCAAATGTTGTGCCCTTATTTAAGAAGAACTGAACAAAAATGCCTTGGAACTATAGACCCGTAGGTTGAACATTCGTGGTAGGTAAGTTACTTGAGAAGGTTCTGAGGGGTAAGATTTACATGCATTTAGAAAGACAGGCTTTGCTAAGGAATAGTAAGTGTGGATTTGTGCGAGGAAGTTTGTGGTTGACAATTTTCTTAATGTAATTGGATGAAGTGACCAGGAAGATTGACTTGGGGAGGGCAGTAGACGTGGAAACATGTGGTGTTGGAAAACACAGCAGGTCAGGCAGCATTCGAGAGGTAAGGGAGTCTATGTTTCGGACATAAGCCCTTTATCAGGAACGTCCAATACATCGATTCTCCTGTTCCTCTGATGCTGCCTGACCTGCCATGTTTATCCAGTGCCACACTTTTCGACACTGATCTCCAGCATCTGCAGAGCTCACTTTCTCAAAGGGCAGTAGATTTAGTCAATATGGATTACAATTACACCAGAACAGAATGAGGCTTTTCAGCCCCTGGAGCCTGATATACAATTACACAAGGAGGCCAATAAGCCCCTCGGGCCTATAAAACTGTAACCAGATCATGCAGCACGATTATCCAGTTACACAGCAGCAGGATCAGTCTATTCAGTAACCTGAAGTCAGTAACACAGGAAATGGAAGAGGCCACGAAGTGACTGGATTATGGGGCATACTGGAATAAACCAGGCTACATAGCCCCTCAGGCCTGCCCTTCCATTCAGTAAGTAAGGGCTGATAAGCACTCGGCCGCAATTTCTCTTTCATGCCCAATTCTTTGTCGCCCTCGATTCTCTGATGGGTCAAAATCCACTGACACCCACTCGAACTCCACAAAAATTTCAGTGATTTGGCCTCTCCGACTGTCTGGTTGCAACCGTCACTACCGCCTGAGAGAAGGAAACACTCCCCACACATATACCTTGAACTATTGACATGGATAGAATTTATGAACACAGCGTAAAGTGACTGGCCCTGATATCATGGCCGTATTTGATTGAGCGAGATGTCAAGGAGACTGAACAAAATTGAACTTGATGGGAATCAGTTGTAAACTCCCCACTGGTTGAATCATTCAGAACACAATGGGGCTGGTGGACATCAATCCTTCCAGTCCCTGGATATCCCTGTGGGGAGTCCTCAGGGTAGCTTCTTCGACACAAACATCTTCAGCTACTTCATCAATGTCTTTCCCTCACGTCATACGATCAGCGGTGGGGATGTTCTTTGAAGATTATACAATGTTCAGAACAATGAGTCGCCTCCTAAGGTACTCAGGTATCAAATCTGGACAACATTCAAGCTTGTGCTGTTAATGTAAAGGTAACATGAATCAAAAGCATTGCTGGACACTAAACATTTCCACGGTTAACAAAAAATAAGAACTCCTTCAGGAACTCTAGCTGGTTTCACAGTAATATAAGAAAGCCATTCCGCCCATCTGATCTGTTGGATAACAAGAGGCGCAATGCGTTCTCTCACTCCTGCCTATTACACAAGGAGACAATTAAAAAAAAAACAATATGTGTTGGAATCCAAAGTACACACGCAGAAAGCTGGAAGAACAGAATAAGCAAGGCAGCATCAAGACGTTGTGAAGTGAACGCCTTGGATATAACCCTTCGTCAGGACTGTGGGTGGGAGTAAGGCGGTCTATAGATAAAGTGGCGGGTGAGGGAGGAGAAGGCTGAGGTGGCGAGGTGGGGGATAAGTGAACACAGATGAAGGGTATCAGCAAGTTGTTGTTGGTAGCTGGACAAAAGCCTGCTCAGAGGAATGGAATGGAGGGGAGAGCCTGGGAAGGGAATCGGGGGATTTGAAGAGAGGTTATTTGAAATTGGAGAATTCAATGTTGAGTCCCCGGGGTGTAGGCTGTACAGGTGACAGATGAGATCTTGTTCCTCCAAATTATGATTTGGGTCATTGTGGCAATGGAGGAGGCCAAGGATGACAATGTCGGAAAAGGATTGGGAAATAGAATTGAAATAGAAAGTGACTGGGAGGTCTTACATTCCACCTAACGACCCTACCTTTCAGCTCGCAACCGGATTCATCACTCCCATCGCCTAACCAGGTTGCACCCACCACTTATGTCCACATATCCATAACTCACCATCCCCCGATCTCCCCACCCCAACTACCCTTCCCTCTTTATCTGCAGCTCCCCCTATCCACCAACCCAGTTTTAAAGGATATTTATACCTGAAATGATGACTTTCCCAGCTCATGATGCTGCATGGCTTGCAGTGTTTTTTCAGCCTTCCGTTTGTCTCCTATAACTCAGGGATATCGAGTCTAGTCTGCACAACGTCTTGGTAGGCGGGCACCACGGGCTTCCCACTGGAGTCTTTGAATGCCTTCCCTCTGGCCAGGAGGAAGACATTCAGTCCCTCGAGACACTGACACATGAACAGAAGAGGCCATACAGCCCCTCCAAACTGTTACACTGAAATAGGAGGATATCATTGTTGCTGCAACACGACAAATGAGGCATAGACTGCATAGACAGACTGCTCCACGTTGTTCCTCCTGGCCCCATTGCTAATGGTACACACGTGCTATGTTAACGTGGTTTGCCGACCATGAGGAGGGAAAGTGATTGGTTTGTATCAAGTCCCAAGGAGGCACCTTCCATCTCCGAGATATTACGGACTAGGTTAGACCACTCAAAACATTTCTAAGCAGGCAGCCCAGAGCATACCTTTGCAATTTGTTTTGGTAAGTGCACAATGAAAATTACTGGAGTAATTTAGCTAGGTTGACTACTAGATTTTAAAACAGACAAAAACTTTATTCATAAAATTAAACAGTAAAACTCAAAGAACAGAATAAAGAATCATGACAGAATTCAACCTATTCAGCTAGACTTAATTATTCTATTCTGAATATATACAATAGTCCCAATGCACAAACCCCCAATAAAAACCAATATAAATGGAACACAAACTTCCAGGTTGAAGTTGAAAGTCAGGAAAGAGAGAGAGTTTCCACACAGCTCCCAGTTGAACTTCCCAGTTCAAAACTAAACTGAAAACTGCTATGCTCAGCTAGTTCAGCAAAAATAGCTCACCACTCTCCGTTCATTATACTTGTCACTTATAAAGCATGACCACTTTGGTCTGAAGTCTCATCTGTTTCCATGTAAACAAAAGGCCTCTGAAAATCCTTTTCATCTCTGTACCAAACCAGACTGATCGGAGCTTGGCCCCGTTTTATTGTACCTCTGGAAAAAAAACAAGGACAGAGTCTCCTTGAGCCAAGGAACAGCTTTTAGACAAAAAGGGACTTACTTTGTGATATGTCTCCTCCCCCTAAAAAAAAGAACCATCGATGCTAAAAGCTGGCTGCATTTTTAACCCTTCAAACCCAGTTAGTCGTGTCAATACAGACAGATACACTATACTAACTGTAAACATTCAAACACAAACCTATGCAAATTCAGGCTGCGGTACACCCACCATCGAACACCTCAATATCTAATTCGAGTCTCAATAACTCATCAGCTTTCACGTTTTCACGACCTGCCACATGCACAATGGTCAGATTGAATGGCTGCAGCAACAAGCTCCATCTTAGCAATCTGATATTTTTGTCCTTAATATTTTCCACAAATGTCAATGTGTCGTGATCAGTGTATACGATTGTCTCAGTTGCATTGCTGGTGATATAAACAACTGTTCTGGTGTAATGCCAACAACAAGTTTAAAGTCGCTTTCTCCACCTTGAACATTTTGTTGATGAACGTTCGAATTCCCAGAAAAATACCCGATGGGTCTTTCTATTCCCTCATCATCCTCCTGCAGCAACACCGGTCCAATACCCACATCACTGGCATCGATAGCCACCTTGAAAGGCTTCATGTAATCTAGTGTAGCTAATACTGGGGGCAGTGGTTAAAACAGTTTTTAAGCTGTAAAATGCCTTTCGAAAGTCCTCTGTCCACTGAGAGTTCTTGCTCTTGTCAATTCGGTGAGTGGAGCAGCCACACAGCTTAAAGTTTGGCACAGACTTTCAGTAAAATCCAGTCAATCCCAGGAACCGTAGCACTGCATATTTCTTTTTGTCGACGGTGTGAAACATTCCCCAACTACTTACATTTTCATATCTCATGGGGTCATTTGTCCATGTCCAATAACGTGACACAGGAACGTGACTTGGGCTTTCTCAAATTCACTTTTAGCTAGGTTTACCACCAAGCCTACCTTCTGAAGTCAATTGAACAAGTCCGATAAATACTGTAAATGTCCAGTTCATGAGTGACGAAAAACCACCAGGTCATCAATGTACACCACATAGTTGGGTAATCTGGAAATGACCTTATTATCAGTCCCTTAAACGTGGCTGGATCATTTTTCATAACAAATGCCACAACTTTGAACTGATATAGTCCATTTGGCGTTATGAAAGCCGAAATTGACTTCGCTCTATCTGGCAGAGGTTCTTGCCAGTAGCCTCTGAGCAAATCCAACTTAGAAATGTAAGTAGCTTCTCCCAGTTTTTCGACACAATTCTCCAAATATGGAATTGGATATGCATCGGTCTTTGTAACGGCATTGACTTTGTGATAGTCCACACATGGCCATTGGGTACTTTCTGGCTTTGGTACCATGACTATATGTGAAGTCCAGTCACTGTAACTCACTTCGATTATGACATCTTGGAGTGTGCGCTCTATCTACTTCTTAACCTGTGCCAATTTTGGACAGTCATGCTGATAAGGATGTTGCTTAATCAGAACAGAATCCCCTGTGTCTACATCATGCACAATTATGTTCGTACTACCCAGTTTATTGCCGCATATCTCTCCACGATATCGTAATAACTCTTCCAGGTCACTTTGCTTTTCTTGTGTAAGGTAACTCAATAGTTTATCCCAATTTTTGACAACTTTCTCATTGTTCAATTTGATTTGAGGGATGTCCAATTCAGAATCCTCTGAACTTCGTTCTTCCTTCTGTGCTGTAATCATTAACACCTTCTCCTCTTGCTTTTCTTCCAGTTCAAAATACCTTTTGAGCATATTCACATGACACACTCTGTGAGATCTCATCCTGTCTGGAGTCCGTACCAAGTCGTTCACCTCATTCAATTTCATCCAAATTTGATAAGGTACACTAAAACCTGCTTCTAAAGATTCAACTGTTACTGGAAGTAACACCAACACCTTATTCACAATTGCAAAATTGCGAATTTGTGATTTCTGATCCACTTCCTGTTTCATTGTGTGCTGGGATACTTTTAAATGCTGTCTAGCCAACTCTCCAGCTCTATTTAAGCGTTCCCTAAGATTTGACACATCGTTCAAATGGGTGGTCTCTGAATTCTGATTTATTAATTTCTTGTTAACCAATAGTAATGGTCCTTTTACTTCATGCCCACAAATTAATTCAAATAGTCTGAATGTGGCCAATTCATTCCGTGCATCTCTAAATTTCCTTATCGCATTCATCTTGATAATCCTGACAATAAACCCTCAACATTTTCTTCACTGTTTGATACCATCTCGCTCATGCTCACTGTGATTCCGAATACTACGTAGTATATTTGAATTTCTTTATTCCTAATTTATCCATCACCTGCTTGAATATTTCAGATGTGAGGTTTGATCTGTCTGGATCTCTATTGGTAGTCTGTACCTAGTTAAAAAATAAGCATTTTTTTTTCTACAACTCCTTTAGCTGTAATGCTGCATAATGGTTTTTCCTCTGGGAATTTAGTGGACACATCCATTATTGTTAATAAAAACTTATTCCCACTTTTTGGTTGAGGTAGGGGACCTACACAATCTATCAAGACTCTTGTGTAAGGTTCCTCAAATGCTGGAATCGGTATTAAAGTTGCAGGTTTTATTACTGTCTGTGTGACATATTTGAGACGTCTGGCAATATTCAACTGCATCTTTGTGTAGTCCAGGCTAGTGAAAATAGCTTTGTATTTCAACCTGTATTGTCCTCACCCCGAAATGATCTCCAAGTGGTCGCTCATGTGCCACTCGCAGCACCTCCTTTCTATACCCAACAGGAAAACAATTTGATGAATTTCTGTCAACGCCTGACCTGCTTCAGTGTGTGCTGATCTCTATATCCGCATTACGACATCATTTGTTAAGTAATAACACACAGGAATGCATTCATTCTCTTTCTTGTTAAATATCTTTAGATATAACTTTTTAAACTCCTCATTGTTCTGCTGTAATTCAATCAACTTAGCAGAGCTAAAAATACGTTCATGATTTCCAACTTGCTCCTTCTCTGTTCCACTTATCAGATCAAAAAGAAACTTTCAGATAACTCTACGTCAGCTTCCTTATCTGTGCCTTTTGCCTGCTTAAACCCGTGTATCTGTGATCTTCTGATCACGCAATCAGGGGAAATTCCTGGATAAACATTTTCCAGGTCTTCAGTTGCCTGCATCTCCACTGGCTTTTCAACTAGAGTCGGCAGCACGCCTACCAGTGAATCAGCTATATTATTTGCAAGGACAAATTTTATTCCGGGAGCTGAGAGTTAGGGGTCCAGTACTCCTACCACACATTCTCCACTCTTCTCTGGCCTCTCCAGCCTCACTTTACATAACTGAGCACTTTTTGCCTCACTATGAATTCCTGTTACCAGCACATTTTCTGGTAATAATCTCTCAAGAGTGCATAAAGCCTCACCCCTCAGCATTACAGATTGAAACGATGCTGTGTCAATTAATATTGGAACCTCCTTACCAATTACTCCTGCCCTATGTGAATAAGCTTTACCCTTTCATGTAAGTTTATTATGCAAAATTGGCACGTCCACTGATCATCTTGTACACTCTGAGGCAGTTGCCTAACTTCCCTTACGCGTTTTGTTACGAGTCCAACAAAACCTCCAGGCTTGTCTAGTTATCCTACATCTGGTCTTCTCCCACCTCACCAACACTGTGATTTTGTGTGGCCCACTTTATTACAATGAAAACACCATAGTATTTTAACTTCTTTGTCCCCCTCAAGGTTTCCTTTATTACTGTGGTAAATTATCCTTATGATCTACGCTGTGATCTACCTTTCCCTTTGCACGTGAGGATATCTCTTTGCTCCAATTTCTGTCCCTCAGAGACCAGAACTGGTTCTGGAAGCCAAACCAAGTTTATGGACCAGTTCATAATCATCAGCCATTTCAGCAGCTAATTTTGCTATTTACACTCTCTGCTCTTCCACTGAGTTTGCACTACTTCAGGTAGTGAATTTTTTGAATTCCTCCAAATACTAACCTCTCTAAGTGCATTATAGCTTTGTTCGAATTTTAAAGCTCATATCCAACTATCGAAATTAGTCTGTTTGATCCTTACAAACTCAGTGTAGTTTTGACCAGGATTCCTCACTAGATTCCTGAAAGGTTGCCTATGCAGACAAAATGTTTTTTTTTAACCTCCTCGTACTCCCCAGATCCTCCTCTGATAGGGATGTGAGTACCTCACCAGCCCTACCTACACATTTGGTTTGGATCAACAAAACCCGCAATGCCCCTGGCCACTGCATTTGTTCAGCCAACTTTTCAAATGAGATGCAAAGGGCATCACATTCTTCTCATCAAATTGAGGCAACGCTTGAACATACATAAACAAATTCTCACTAGGCTTCTGAGTACCAGTGGCTTGCTGATCCTCACTCTCTTCCTTACTAAGCGCACCCTCAGCCGTTATCTCCAGCCTTTTACATTGACTTTCCTTTTTAAGTGTCAGTTTTGGCTATTCAAAAGCTGTCTCTTTCTCTCTCCCCTGTTGCTCTCTCTTTTACCAATTTTTTTACTCTCTGTTCTCCTGCTCTCTTCCACCCCCCGCCCCCCCCCCTCCCCCCAATACACACACACACACACACACACGACTGCATTTAATTGAAAGTCAAATGTTTCATTTTGGTGCCCTTTCCTTACCTCTCAACGTTAAGTCAAGATGTTTAATTTGCAACTGAATTCTTGCCATCTCTGATTCTGATGATTTCTCCAGTAAGTTTAATTGACGAGCTACTGCTGTAATTATCTCTCCTTTCCTTACAGAAGCAATCAGTTCCAATTCCAGCTTCTCTGCTAATTCTTGCAACTTGGTCTTATTCACTTTTCGTAAAATTTCCAAAGTCACTGCATGCAGACTCAGGAAACGTTTGGCGACTGAAATTGCCATTACTATTCGAAGCTTTGTCAACCCAATCAAACTAATACCCGAATTAAAGACACTAGCACCTCCCACTCGCTGTTGAAAATCCAGCAATGAGCCCCCAGTCTGTTATGGACGAGGCTAGACCACTCAAAACATTCTTAAGCAAGCAGCCCTGAGCATAACTTCGCAGTTTGTTTTGGTCATTATCCAATGAAAATTACCCGGAGTAATTTAGCTAGGATGATTTTCAATCAGACAAAAACGTTATTCACAAAGTTACACAATGAAACACAAAAAAACAGAATAAAGAACCCCGACAGAATTCAACCTATCCAGCTAGACTTAATTATGCTATTCCAAATACACACAATAGTCCCAATAATCAAACTTCCTTGAAAAAACGTTATAATGGAATGCATGCTTCCAGGTTGAAGCTGAAGGGCAGAAAAGAGAGAGAGTTTCCACACAGCTCCCTGTTGAACTTCCCAGTTCAAGACTCAACTGAAAACTGCTCAGCTCAGCTCAACTCAGCTAGCTCAGCTAAAAGAGCTGACCACTCCCCGTTCATTATACAGGTTACTTCGAAAGCATGACAACTTTGCCATGTAGTTTCATCTGTTTACATATAAATAAAAGCCCTCTGAAAATCTCTTTCGTGTCTGTACCAAACCAGACTGATCGCAGCCTGGCCCCGTTTTATTGACCCTCTGAAAAACATCAAGGACCGAGTCTACTTGAGACAATGAATAGCTTTTAGCAAAAAAGAAGTCAGAGAAGACAGGCTAGTGTTCTGGATGGAGGTCATAAGCTGATGGGAATGGCTAATACTATCAGAGTGTGGCTGATGACAGACTTGTGAACAACATGACGTTTAATACAGGGTCATATACCAACTGTACATCCAGATGGTGAAACTTCATTCAGAACCTGGAGCTCTCTCTCAATCAACATGGGGGCTCTGTAAACTATCATCGAGTCATAGAATCCCACAGCACAGAGATAGGCCCATTATCACAAACTGGTTCATGCTGATCAAAATGTCCATCCATGCAAACCCCATTTCCCTGCGCTTGGTCCATATCCTTCGAAACTTTTCCTATCTATACATTTGTCCAAATGTGAAGACACGGATCATGGAAAACATGTTATATCTCATGCTATCCGTATTTTGTTTTGGAAATAATGAGTGTTGATTCATAATACTCCAGTGTTTAATGCAATCACTTTTCATTCTTTTTGTAGCGTTACAGATTAAAAACTCCTTTCCTTCACACTCTCCTCATGGTACCATCACTGCAGGGATGAGGCTGGTGAAATTCCATTCCACCGTCTCTCTGTAGCTCGAAGATCATTGATTATAAATGAAAGAAAATACTGTCTCATGTACACTGCACAACTGCAGGATGGTGTCTTCACACTTATACTTTAATCATTTTGTAATGAACGATACTACTCATTATTGTGCTGATTACTTGCTGAGTCATAGAGTCATAGAGATGCACAGCATGGAAACAGATCCTTCCGACCGACCCATCCATGCCGACCAGATATCGCAACCCAATCTAGTCCCACCTGCCAGTACCCGACTGCTCTGTAGGAATTCTGTTAGTGCCTCATGATCAAGGACATCCAGCTCCTTTTCACCAATAGCACTTCCCATCATCTCGCCTTCTCATAAATACAAAATGCGAAGGATGGCATTTTTTGCCAATCATTTATTTGCCTTATGAAGCAAATTCACATCAACCACAACATCACTGTTGCCATTGGAGTTGATGGGAGATACTGAGGAGGCGATGATCTAGCTGTATTGTCTCAGAATATTAATCCAGGGAATCAGGTAATGACCCAGACACCGGATCAGAATCCCACAACGGCAAATGTTGGGAATTTAATTCAATCAAATATCAGGAATTAAGAATCAAATGAAACAATGAAACCATTGTTGATTGTCCTACCTGGCACCCTCATGCCCTTCAGAAAGGAAATCTACAATCTTCAGCTGGTCGGGCTTACATGTAACTCCAGACCCACAGCAACGTGGTTAACTCTCAGTTGCAATTTGAAATAGCCAAGCCAGCCACTCAGTTATATCAGTCACTTCAAAGCCAAAAGAAATGAAACCGCATGGACCTCAGCACTGACTATTTACAGCCCACGAACTGCAGTGGGTCAGGAAGGCAGCTCGCCAAAACCTTCTCAAGGACAATGAGGAAAGGGAATTAAATGTTGGCCCAGGATCCCATTCATGAATAAAGGAAGATGATCACACTCAGGGAAGAGAGAAAAACAGACATAAATAACTTTAAACAGGAACTTTGACATATACCTTACATGGTCATAATTATCAGTAATATGGGAACAGGAGAAACATAAGTCAGGTTTAATTTCATTTTTTATTTCCATCCCAGCTGATCATCAACAATCCCTTTGTTTGCTTCTTTCTCTCTATCTCTCTCTTTCTCCATCTATTCAACTCAGTCCTTCTCCCCTTCATGACAGATGTCGGTGTCACCAACATCAAACACGCTATTTCCCAACTGTGTCCAGTTCTGATATATGGTCATTATAATCGAATTGCCTATTCTATTTTTCTGTCGACCAGATGTGGCAGATGGGCTGCCACATCTGCTCAGTTTGTCTGTCACTTTCTCGTTCGTTATTGTTTCTGATCTGTTGCATCATTCTTTGCTTTATTTAACCTTTAATTTCGTTATTACTTGGAATGTCTGCATCGCTCACAGGGGCAGCATTTGTTGACCTAATCAAATGTCATTTACTGCGAGGTCATTCTTTCAGGCAGTACAGAATATTGCTGTGGGTCTCACATCAATCTTAAGCCAGACCAGATAATAACACAAGATCTGTTTACCAAAGGACATCAGTGAAATAGATAAACATATAGACAAAATGCGGGAAATGTTATGGTTGTTATTTCCAATTCCTGTCTTTTGTATTTACTTTCTGACATCGTCTGTGGTAGGATATGGAACAGTGTCTTTCTGTGTAATAACCTGTGCATCTGAATTACATTTCTTCCGACATTACTGCTCTGAGAGAGTGTTCGTGTCATTATATTATTTTAGAGACAAGAACAAAGTTGTAATAGAAATATTTGCAACTGAAAGAGTGCTTAGAGGAGAGGTGGAACCGTAACGACTGAATTTTACCAAAGCATAGATAATGGTTTATTAAGCGTCAGTTTGAAGCCAAGATGGTGACTGGGCATATAATCGAGCTGGTCGTGGATAGGTTTTGTGATGAATAGAATAACTAGACATAAATGAATTTCATTTATTTAAATTCGGTATTGTGAACAGTCTCGTTCTCCGATGTTTGTGAGGGCGGGGTGTGGGCGGTTCTGAAATTTGTGGGGAACCAATGGAATTTGCATTTGAAACTGAAGACAATAGTTTCCGTCTTTGTCGAATATAGATAACAGAAATAGCAACGAAGTTCGCCATGGTTGAAGAGATTAATAAATGGATAGAGATGAAGAAACTTACCAGGAACACCAACAATAGCGAGGATAGGATAGTAACCCGCCTGGATAATCATCAGTGCACCTAATATCCGATATGGTAATGTTGACCAAGACCAGGAAAAATAGAAAAGACCATCGGATAAACTCCTGTCCATTGTTGGAGCATTCCAGTCTAATGTTCTCAGATTCTGATCCATTAATTGATCATTCCAGACTATTCTCAGATGTTTAAATCTCCTTTTTCTGTCTCTGCAGCTGCTGATCCCTTTGAGCGTTGGAGTTGATGCATCTGCTGCTACAATGGCATAAACCATTGCAAGAGGCCCCTTACTAATAGGAGACGGAAAACATCCAGTGACACAACTAGGATCCATGGAGACTGGCATCAATCACAGTCACTGAACAAACAGCTCCATTTAACCCTTTTCAGAACGGTTCCTTCAGTTCACAAAAACAACTGGACTGGATTGAATGTTTGCACTGTTGGCTATTGGTCACATCTCCCATCACCCATTTTTCTCGTGAAGTTAGTATTGAGGGAGAATGATGCATGGTTTCTTATCGCAGGATAGATTATTCTGCTGCGTTGTCCGTTTGCAATACTGTAACCTGCTGAACCTCCCACCACCACCACCCTCAAAAACCACAATCTACATGCTGTTACCGTGCGGATCTCTCCTCGACTAGAACAGGCACCAGCCAATATATTTACAGTGGATATATTTGCAGTCCAATGCATAGGAAATGTGAATTTGCCTGGGCATTCCTTTAACAAAGCAATTTTGTAACTTCAACATTCAATGTGGTTCATCACTTTTTTAAAATATAAACTCACAAACACCTTAACACATTTTATAAAGCACAAGTTTCTTCAGATTTTCCTCATGGTAACATCATGCCAGGGTTTAGTCTGATTAAACCTGTACGCAATACATCTAACAGTCTCTCAACAAAACACTATCATTGGGAAAGATACATTTACTCTGGTACTTTAATCATTTTGCATGAAGAGCCACATATCATTTACTTCCTACTGCGTAAAAATTCTGTTTGTGACTTATGGCCAAGCACATCCCGCACTTCCAAACCTCTCACTATTTAATGAACATAAATGTGAATGATGATATTTGTTGTTCAAATCCGAAATATTTTAGATCTTGCGAAGAGCTATTGCCCAAACACTGATCCTTCTGATACCCCAAAGCCTTCACTCCAAATAATTATACTACTCTCTTCATTCTCTCGATTATCCAACTTTTAATACATTCGGTGTATTCACCCCTGCCTACCCATGGACTCTAACATTCTCTACTCAGCTGTATTCAACCAAGACAAACGTCTGCTGAAAATTCAAATACTTCATTTCCACTGGTTCTCAATTGTCGATGTCACAACGGACAACCTCCACAATATCCAGCAGATTTATCAAAGATCAAGATCATTTCCCCTTCCTGAATCTAGATTGACTCTACTGAATCATGATATTATTTTCCAAGTGTCGAGTTGTCACATTCCTTACAAAAGGTTACAATGTTTTTCTCACAGCTTACATCAAGCTAACCACTATTTAGTTTGCTGTTTGCACTCTCCGTCCTGTTTTAAACATTTAGGTTTACAATCGCTGCTTTCCAGTCTGGAGGATCCTTTCCAGAACCTAACCAGCTTTGAAGAATAATCAGTAATTCTTTCACTAGCTCTTCTGCCACTCCTCAATACTCTGGGATGTAGCTCATCAGATGCAGCAATATTCAATGAGGTTTTGAAAGACGTACCTTTTATTAATTATAATTTCCTGCTGTTCCCCATTTTCACCAGTCACTCTGTTCCTTGTATTTCTGGAAGTTTCTTTCTGTACCTTCCTCAGGGAGATGGATACAATATATTGCTCTCAGCGGACAGATGGGTTCTGTCAGCCAGTGAATATATCGGAGGAGTGCACTCCGGTGATGATGGATATGTTACTCACTGCTACCTGGAAAGGTCCAGAATTAATCCAGTTTAAATTATGATGAGCATCACCACAGTCCTGTCACTGGTGTGAGGCTACACAGTATACTGAAAGAGGGGACACAGCTTAGTAACAACCTCAATTTTGAAACAAACTGGCTTCATACCAGACACCTGGTCCAGCTCAGACAAATGTCCCTGGAAATCCCAGGAGAGATAATGCACTGTCCTGCACCTCCCTATTTATAGAGCTTCCCTTCTGTGGAGACTCATCTCCATTTGTTTGCCATGAACCCAGACACTCTGTAAATGCAGTGTATAGAGTGGGGTCACCAGGCCCCGCAGCTGACAATACAAACCCGAGATAAGCATCCACTGAAACTCAACTGATTTTCCAATGACAGGAACAAGTCAATTCCCCACACGGAACGTACACGCGCTCAGTGTTGAAAATTATTTCCACTCCTGAGTTTCTCTTCCTGGCTGAGAAAGCCGTTGCATCTCTGCACACTCCCACAGTAAGAGTTCCTCTCTCCAAAGAAGCAGTTGACAATGTAACATTACCTTTCTCTATATCTCAGCAACTATAAGGGCAGCACCAGCATTGCTAATGGATTTGGTCATCACACTCGGAGAAGAGTGGTACAGGGAACCTAACTCACTTTAAACAGGGACAAATCTAAATGGACGCGATATTCAGGAATATGGGGAAATGGGGAAATGTGAGAATAACTTGCCATTCTGTTTTCCTTTCAGTTCATCATCAGCAATCCCTTTGCTCACTTTTCATTTCATTTTCTCTCTTTTTCTGGCCATTTCTCCATCCATTCAATTTAAACCTGGGCCCCACCTCTCTCTCCAACCCAACCATCCATGATACCAGGATTAATAATATCATTTCCCAGTTTGCTTTCAGTTGTGATGCAGGGTCACTGGACTCAAACCGTTACCTGCATTTCTCCTGACAGAGGCTGCTATACCTGCGAGATTCTCCAACACTTTCAGACGCTGGAGAATTTTATTTTCGATCTCTAGCACTCACCGTTTCTTGGTCTAGTTCACCTTTCATGCTGTTGTTTCTCCGAATGTCAGCATCACAGGCAAGGGCAGCATTTGTTGTCCATCACTAATTGTCTGTGACTCCACGGCCATTAGTCAAGACAAAATGGAGCCAACAATGTTTTTGTGGGTCTGAAGTCACACTGAGTTCAGACTGGGTAATAATGTTAAGTTTCTTTAGCAAACAGTATCAGGGAAATAATAAAAATAAATCTTAACGGTTTCTGAGTGAAATTGCCTAGTCCGTATTCCCTAGTTCCAGCCAGAGAGAGATGGCGGGGAAATCAGTTTAACTACCAACAACCAAAAGGACTTTGGGGAAAAAAGCGAAAGGGAGATTGAGCGACAATTTCCAGTAAGATCACAGGTTTCAGAATGCTGAAATGAAGACATTTCTACAGCATCCTGCAACATGAACCAGTATTCCTCGGAATGATAGGTGAAGGGGATATTGGCGTCAATAAAGATGAGGGAGAGTTTTAGATGAAAATTTGTTCTGCAACTTGGGAACTGGGTGTGGGTTCAGCAGAGTCTTCGAGTCATTGGGCTGAATCTAACAATAGTTTGTCTCAGTGACATTTTTATTGAGTGTGACAGAGGGAATTGTCTGTACGAGACTGAACTACTTTCATGGTGCTATTTAATCGAACTCACCTCATTAACTACCCACTCAATCTCATAGTGTTCCTCGCATTCAATGCCACCCCGATTCTCCAACCCAACATGGCTGGAGGGACTCACCATCGCACTGATGTCGCTGGCTATTCTATGATCACTGACACTGGTGACATCTTTCAAAGGCCAATGGGCACATTGTTGTAATTCCTCAGTTTGGAGCCACCCTGCACAGTTGACCTCGAGTATCGCAGGTAAGGGGAACTAACACCACGGTTTTTCAACAGGGGTAGAGAGGTCCTAGTGAATGGGCTAGAACAGGGAGTACATTCTTTTCCAAGAGGAGGCCTGAGCATGGTCTGAGCTCACCACCCAGTTCAGTGCAGTATCTGCGGTCTCTCTCTCTCTCTCTCTCTCTCTCTCACACACGCACACACACACACACACTGTGAATATGCAACATTCCAGATAGTGTTCCAAAGAATTCCCATTTTCAGGTGCAGAGACTTGCAGTCATTCAACCCCCTGGGTTCCTGCATAAAAATGCACTTATTTTATATCCAATCACAATTAGTAATTCTGGCTAGTTCACTTTGTGTCACTTTGTTGTATTCAACCAAGCACTGCTTCAAAACACTTGTCCCGTTATGAAATACAATTTTGAGCTGAGAACCTTTTATCCTCAGCTGTTATCTGGACCGTTATCTGAACTGTACCATTTTCTTTGTTATGAAAGTTTCTCTTAACCTTTGCCTGTGCCTGTTTCTGTCTGTAACAATTACACTGTCTCCCACTCAATTGGCCGGACGGCTGGTTTGTGATGCAGAGGGAGGCCAGCAGCGCAGGTTCAATTCCCCCACACTGACAGAGGTTACTATGAAGGGGACATTCTCTCAACAATGAGCAATCGAGCATGGCCAATCCACTCTCAGCTGCACACCTTTGTACTCTGGGAGGAAACTGAACCATTGAGAGGGAACTCACACAGATACGTGGGGAATGTTCAAACTCACCTGAGGTTGGAATTGAACCCAGCTCCTTGGGTGATGTGCGGCTGCAGTGTTAGCCACATATCCATCATACTCCTCAGAGAGTTCTGTTAATTACTTGTAGCTGAATGAAGAAATCCAACTGGCTTGTTCTGATAACTGAACCTGACCCAGTCTTAGACCTTTATCATCGGCCATATTGCCAACCTGGTTACATATAAAATTTGTTGTGAGCAGTGGAGGAGTGGGATAAGAAATGGAAACAGTGACACCTTTCAACCTCAGTCAGGACCGCAGTAAGGAGAAATTCACAAAGTGGGAATTCATTCAAGTAGGAATTCTCTCACCCAGAAGATTGGGAGGGCTGAATCTTCATATTATATCGAGGCTGACTTTGTCTGATTTTCCAGAAACAGGTGAATCAGGGATCATTGTGAAATCAGAGAAAAGTGCAGCTGGGAACACAATGAGATGAGCCATGACCTTATTGACTGATGGAATAGTGTCAAAGTGCCGAATGGCTCAGTCGTGTCCGTCAGCCCTATGTTCTGATATTCCATTCAGCCCTTCTGTCCTGCTGTGAAGGAGCAGATTGAGGCCACTCTGATGGTTTGGTGTAGTTTGGGAAATGTATTAGAAAATCCAGGCTGTGTCAGGCAGTGACCCCTCTCCCCCAATCCCTCTTTGCAGGCTTCTCCTTTCTGTAACTTCTGCTCCTGATGTAGGTCATGTTACAGGCCCAGAATCGCATTGAATACAGCCCCCATGTCCCACACAAGGTCAACTCGCACAATCCTCTGCTGTCTCTGAATGCAACATTTTACATCATGATTTCCAGTAAAATAATCAATTATTTTCCAAAAACATAAATAAGAACGGAAGAAATAGGAACCTGCGCTGTCATTCAATAAGAACATGGCTGATCTACTCCACGGCTCAACTTCACTTTCCTGCTAACCCCTTGCATCCCTCAACTCGCTGAAATGTCACAAACCAATCCACCCATCTGGAAATACAATCAGTGACCAAACCTCCTCAACTCTCGGGGTTAGGAAATTCCAGTCATTTCCTACCTTCTGAAAGAAGACATTTCTTTAAATCTCAATTTGAAATCGATATTCCTTACTCTGTATCTACATCTCTGAGTTCGAGACTCTGTCCTGGTGTGGAATCATATTCTCAATGCCGACCTTGTCAAGTCCCCTCTGTATCTTGTCCGTTTTAGTCATGACACCCTCATTCATTTAAACCACAATGATTAATTGCCTCAGCATTTTTGATGTCTTCAATAATTCAATCCTTTCATCCCAGGAACCAGTCTAATGAACCAATATTTCTGCATCAACATTCTGACGTTATGTTTCAGACACAGAAACACACCACTCCGTTGCACTGCTCCTTTTTTGGGAGTTCTCTCCATTTAATAACAGCTGCCTTATGGTTGTCAGTGTCGTCCTCAAACTCGAATATATATTGCACTTAGCTCCCGCCGCCAGGAGCTGAGTGCAGCTCTTGTAAGCAGCTCTTGCCATCGGACTGATATTTGTGGTACTCCAGTAGATACATTTTTTTCATAAAGATCGATGAGTCCTGACTCTCCGATTTCTAAGTGTTTACCAAGTGTTATCCCATGCTCATGCATTATCCATCATACTATGGGTTTCTGTCTTGCGTAAGAACATTTATTTAGTGATATCTTGTGGAAAATCTCTGGAAAGCCTCATGTCTACCAGTCCCCCTTTATCAAGGCCACTAGTTACATTCTCATGGATTTCCAGAAAAACTTTGTATGATTTTACAGGCAAAATGTAGTTCGCCTTTAACAAGACCGTGCTGACTATGTGTGGAGCTTTTCTGAATGTTCTGCAGTCCCTTCCTTAATAACAGACTTTCACAGATTCCCAGCAATAATGGTGAGGCTAAGTGGGTCCTGCTTTCAGTCTCGCTCGTTTCTTGAAGACAGGCGCCATATTGGAGGGTCTCAAGTTTCACTGGGTCACTCATTTAATCCAGAATTATGGAGTATTTCACACAGTGCCACCAACCACTCTGTGAACACTTTTTTTAAAACCAGCTCTAAATTGTTGATGACCTGTTTACCCTTGGACTTATCTGTTTGACAAATGCTTTATTCCTTCTGTTAGAGAGAGTTCTTCCCTCCTATTACCATTTTGTTTATACCATTGAAATATTTACAGCACCTTCACCTGTGAGGGAGGATGTAAAATACTGGTGCAAATTATCTGTCTGTTACCTGTATCCAGTTCTCCAGTCACACCCACCAAATGTCCTCAATAAACCTGCCTGACTTTCTTTATACCAAAGATCACACACACCTCTTGAACTCCTCTTACATGTAAAAGCTCGTGCTGCTTGTTTTTATATTTCTTGCCGATTTGCTTACATCACATCTTTTCGTCCCTTTTCTTCGCTTTTTATATTCATACAGTCATATCGCATACAAACACAATCTTTGGTCCAACTTGTCCATGCAGGCCACGTTTTCTATACTAAACATTCCCATCTGCTTGCATTTGGCACATATGCCGCTAACCGGTTCATATTCATATGTTTGTCCAACTATCTTTCAAATTTGGAGCTGTACTTGCATCTGCCTGGCTTCCTCTGGCAGCTCATTCCATAAACGCATCACTCTCTGTGTATAAAAAAGTTTTCTTTTTCTCCCATTTAAATTTTCCCATTCCACCATAAACCTATGGCGCTATGATTTAATTTTCCTATCCTGTGGAAAAGACCTTGGCTTTTCACCCTGTTCATGCCTCCCCTGATTTTATAAATTTCTATAATGTCACCCCTCAACTTCCTACACTCCATCTGATATTAACTTCAAGAACAAACATTTAAAGATCAGCACTGTAAATTTGAAACAATATTAAAAGTTACAGGTAAACAGCACTCAGCCCAAACTTCATACTGTTAGTTGTTTTCTTCTTTATGTTACAATAATAAGGCAGCATGAAAATCTTACTAGTGCCAATAAGCCGTCAAGAACCTGAATTCCTTTGTCTGATGGCAGTGATGATCTCTGCAGTGAAAATGTATCCTTGGCCAGATCTATATAATTCCACATGTTCAACATTCTCCCTCCTGGCCTCCGTATGACCTTATCTGGTTGTGTCTTCTTTATCTTGCACTCAATAGAGAGAACCCCTTTTCCCTATTCACATCTTAATTTAAATTCATTTTGCATCATCTTCTCGTTCACCACTGCTAAAAGCCTGGTTTTCTGTTGTCACATCCTCTTTTCCCTGTCACCTACCCCTCACCTCTGGCAAGTGACTAAAATGTCCAGTTTCCAATCATTTTCAGTTCTGAAGAAGTGTCACACTGGACTTGAAATGCTAGCTCTGTCTCTCTGTCTCTGCAGATGCTGGCAGACCTGCTGAGTTTCTCCAGAAATAAATAGGCACAGCACAAATTTTCAATTAAACAAATAACTACGGATACTGGAAATGAAAATGCATAAATTGCTGTAGAAACTGGGAGCTTTGTCGAAGGGTCACTGGACCAGAAAGATGAACTCAGCGTTCACTCCACAAGATGCAGCGAGACCTGCTTAGTTTCTTCAGCAATTTCTGTTTTTGAACATTTTCCAAAGACATATGTCGAATCTGCTCAAACGCCCTGTCCAGCACAGAGTGATTTACATTGGGAAGGGAACAAAAACGCAAAGTGCACAAGTTCATTGGCTCTGAAACGACATAAGGCTGGCATCGCTGACACGACTGAGGTCTTAATCATAGTCAGAGAGAAAAACAGAGGTAAAACACAGCGTCAAACACAGCAGATGGTATTACAGGAAAGACAATGATTCAGATTAATAATTTAAAATACCTGAGTAATGTAACAAATTGGAGGCGTGACATCAGGGCGAAACCCTCAGCAGAATGCGACCATGAAACTGGATGTGTTCGCGCGTCAGAAACCAGGTTAGGTCACTGAGTACAGGGCTGATGGGTGAATGGGTCTCGGTGTGAACTGGGGGAAAGTCAGTAGAATTGATTTTCAGATATTGCATCTCACACTGGGTTATCAGTGATGCTGTCGATCACAGCAGCAGCCGCAGCAGAATTGCATTCAATAACAATCCATCGCTTTTACCCCAGGATAATCCATCACTCTACCATTATCATCAAGCCGAGTGATGGTTCAATGCCGAGTTTGGGTGAACATGCCAGAGTCAGAACCATGTGTATCTAAACCTGATGACAACCCATTAAAGCTACCGCACTTGACTGGTTACATTACAAACAGCAGAACTACCATTTGGTGGAGAAGGGGAAATTATTCCAAGACAAACAGATAAGATCGAAACTCTGCAGCCAAGCCACATCCAGTCATCAATGTCGATGGATTAATAAACAACTTACAGGAGGAGAGGGCTCCACAAATATCCCTAGCCCTGGACATCAGTGTAAAAGACAAGGATGTAGTATCTGCACCATCCTCTGCCAGAAGTGTTGAGTCGATAATCCACCTCACCCCCCTCATGATGCCCACAGAATCCCAGATGCCAGTCTTCAACTAATTCGATTTGCTGCACGTGACATGAAGAAACAGCTGAACACAGCAGATATGACAAAGGCAATGGGCTCTGACACCATTCCTGCAATAGGAATCAAGATTGTGCTGCACAACAAGCTGTGTGGGTGGGGAAGCAGTTTCATTCCAGCTCCAACTCTGACGTCTGCCTGGCCTTGTGGAAAGTTCCTCAACTATATCCAGTCCCATAACAAGGGAATGACGACAGTCTGACCATTTACCACGCCCTCAGTCCCGTCGCGATAGTCGCATTGGTGGGAGTTCTTTTTGACAGAGCTGTCAAGCAGCACAGAAATAATGTGCTCAGTGTGATTTCCGATAGGAGATGTGTAGATGGTGCTGTTGTGCAAATGTCACTGGATTACTGATCCAGACCAGGATAATGCTCTGGTAGATGGTGGAAGTTGAAAACAATTAACAAAATATCGAGACATAAAATCTGGTGCCAGTAATATTGACCTTGAATCTAATGTCCATTGTAAACATCTGTCCCTTCCCCAATGTACTTTCAGGAACTGAATCTCCCGTGCTTCCTGGTCTGGCCTGCAAGTGTCTCCAGACACACAGACACGTGATAAACTCTACAATGGTTTCTGAAACGGCCAAGCAAAACACTCAACTGTATCAAATTACTGTGAGTTCTTAAATTATAAAACTAGACAGAACACCAGCAACGAGCTTTGGAGAAGGGAACGGGAAACACAGTGCTTTCAACCAGACAGATGCCGCCTTCCTAATGTTTAAGAGCTTGTGACAATAATGACAGAGCTTTCCTGCACACTGCACAGAAACATCAGGGAGGGAGCAAGGCATTAGACACTTTGAGTTTCCCCTGTTCTAGCTCATGGAGACAAGTTCACTTCTATAACCCTAGTTAATGCATTCTTCAGAAACTCATCAATTCCTGTCTTATGCTGCTCAACAATTGACCGTCCAACCCATACAATCACATAAGCACTGATTCTGCACTGTAATAAATACAGCACGACCTACATTAGTCCCACTTTCCGATACAAGGCACATAGCCATGCATGCTATGGCACTTCAAGGGCATGACCATGTATTTATTAATGATTGTGTGGTTATCTGTACCAACTGTCCTCTGCATTCCTGACCCCAACAGCCTCTGGATGAAAACCAATCCTCAAATCCTCATTAAACATCAAACCCTTCACTTTAAAATGGCACTCCCTTGTTCATCGCCCTTTGAGTGAAAGAAACAGCTGCTGTCTATCCATCCTGTCCATGCCCCTGGTAATCTTCTCCTTCCGAAGCACGTCCCTCTCAGCCTTCTCTGCTTCAAAGTAAACAACTCGAGTAGATCTACTCCATCCAAGGGAGCATCCTGGTGAATCTCCACTGCACCCTCTCCAGTGCAATCACACACTTCTTGTAATGTGGCTCCCAGAACTGTACATAGTATTCCATTTGGCCTAACCAAAGTTCCACATAGCTTTTATAATCTGTGTCTCCATGAATAAAGGCTATGTTTATGGTCGCTATGCTTGTGAACTTGTGCATTAATCAGTTAATCACATTCAGGGATATGTGGAGAAGCACCCTCTGAGCTTCCTAGTGTGCTGCTATTCATTGAGTCCTTCCCTGTCTGGTTCCTTCTTCCAAAGTACATCACCACATATTTATCAGGGTTACATTCCATCAGCCATTGATCCACCCATTTGATCATTCCATCTATATCTTCCTTATATCTGTAATATAAGGCCTTCCTCCTCGCTGCCAACCAACTAGCCAAACTTTGTGTCAAACGCAAAATGATTTATCACTCACCCCAACACATCCATATTCACAGCTGCATCATTTATGAATACTACAAATAATAAGGTTAAAAATCACATAACACCATGTTATAATCCAACAGTTTTATTCGAACGCGCTAGCTTTCGCATCGCTGCTTCTTCATCACGTGATTATGCTCTTTGAAAGTTTATGCCTCCAAATAAACTGTTGGACTTTCATCTAGTGTTCTGCAATTTTTAAACTTTACCCAAGCCAGTCCAATACTGGCATCTCCGAATCACAAATAATATGGGACACAGCACTGATCCCTGTGGTACACGATTGGATACGAGTCTCCAGACAAACAAACAGACTTCTACCAGCAGACCGTCTGTCTCCTACCACTAAGTTGATGTGGATGCAAGTTGGCAAGTCGCTAATGAGTCCTACCTGTTCCCTGGCTATTCTGTTCCACTTGATGTACATGTAGAATATGGGGGATTCTCCCTAATCTTGTCCTGCCAGCAGGTTTCCATGTCGCTGTGTTAGTCAGTCCCCTTCAAATGAAGAATTGCCTTCTTATTGCAGTCTGAAATGGTCTATCATTTACCTGCCATTATTTGCCTTAAATGTAGAGTAGACAACCAGAGAAAAATCCTGTTTATTTCCACCTTGTCATTTGTTTAGTGACTTTTCTAAATTTCACTATGATCACCTCTCATTCTTCGAAACTCTAAAGAACACAGGCCGAGTTTCCACATCAGGCAATCTCGCCATTTGAGGGATTAATCTGGAGAATGTCCATTGCACATCCTCGGTGGTCAGTATATTCTTTCTCAGATTGGAACAATACTCTATGTACAGTCTCATTAGCAAGCTGTGAAACTGCTTCAACATGACCTTTCAACTATGTTCTGATTCTGTTAAATGAAGGCGAACCGGACTTTAACTTTCCACTTCTATATATTCCTCCAATTACCATTCACATTACTTTATTTCGGAATTCACTGCATGAGTTCTTATTAAAAGCCTTCTGAAAATCGAAATATGCCATTTCTATGTTGTAATAAACAAGTGCAAATCATTCTGAAGTTTTTCAAGTATGAAGACTCTGTCAGACTCTATCAGTGTTTCCTGATTCTCTCCAATGTTGCTGTTAATTTCTAAATATCCAATATCTGATCCTATATAATAGATTCCATCAGTTTCCCTTCAGATGTTAAGTTAATTGGTCTGCAGTTTTCCACACTATCTCTTCTTCCCTTTGCAGATGCTTGAATCCCTTCCATTCATCTAAAATGCTTGGAACACATTGACTAACTTCCAGCCTCTTCAGAATATACAGGAAAATAAAACAGTCATCGATGCACAATTAATGCGTCTATTGCTGATTTATTTCTAATATTTTGATACGAAGTATAACTGGCTCATCAGACTTAGCAATGCTCAATCCAGCTACAACACTACTATGCCAGCCTTCAACTACTACCTTGTTATTGATGTGAATTGACTTTATGTCTTTAGTTCCACAGGTTCTATGTGATCACTTGGTATTTCTCAGCGACTTTCTGGATCTTCCTCCGTGATGTCAGATGCAAAGTAACTGGTTACTTTCTTGGCCATTTCCCTGTTCTCCACAATAACCTCTCCTCTCCCGATTATAAAATTCCACATTTGACCTCGCTTTTATTTTGTTTTCTTTGCAATACAGATTGTATATTTATGCAGTCTTTGTGTTCTTCTTTCACAGAACCATTAAAAGCCCACAGTGTGGAAAATGCCCTTGGGCCGAACTGGTCTACACCACCTCTCCGAAGAGGAACCACTCAGACCCATTCCCCTCAGATTCTACACTTTGCGACGTATGCACCTAATCTACACATCCCTGAACACTTTTGGAAAATAAGCATTTCCAATTCAGCTAACCTGTGAATCTTTGGTCTGGGGAGGAAACCGGAGCACCTGGAGGAAACTCACGCAGACACAGGGGGAATATGCAAACTCCACACAAACAAATTTCTGAGAATTCTCAGGTTTCCACAATGTCTAGAGTTCTTCTGAACTCATTTCCTATGATTAATATAATCTTTAATTTATTATGTTAAGCTTCATTAAGTCACTTGCCCTTTCTTCGGTGATTCTACGTTAAAGAAACAGATATATTTTTCAGACATTGCAGTATTTCTGTAGATCTCCTGGTCCTGATCAGGTGTATCCAAGAACACAGCAAGAGGCGAGAGAAGATATTGCAGGGGCCCAGGCTGATCTTTTTGCATCATCGCTGTCCACGGGGGAGGTCCCGGAAGACTGGAGGGTAGTGAATATTGTGCCCTTGTTCTAGTAGTGTTTGTGAAGAAGAACCTGTGAACTATAGACCAGTTAGCTTAACAACTGTGACATGTAAGTTCCTTGAGAAGGTTCTGAGAGATAACACATATATGCATTTGAAAAGACACGGTTTCATAAGGAGCAGTCAGCACTGCTTTGTGCATTGGATATCATAGCTCACAATTCTTTAGAGTTCTTTTGAGGAAGTGACCTGGAATGTTGATAAGAGTATGGTGGTAGACGTAGTCTATCTAGGTTTCAAAAAGGCCTTTGATAAGGTTCCACATGATAGGCTGCTCTGAAAGGTTCGATAGCATGGAATCCAGGGGGATCTGGCAAATTGGATACTCAATTTCCTTGATGGTAGAAAGCAGACGCTAATACTGCAAGGATGCTTATTTGACTTGAGGCCTGTGACTAGTGGAGTGTCTCAGGGGTCGGTGCTGGGCCTATTACTGTTTGTTATCTATATCAATGATTTGGATGAGAATGTAGAAAATATGATTGGTAATTAGGCTGATGACAATAAAATATGCAGTACTATGAACAGTGAGAAAGGCTATCAGAAATTTCAGCAGGACATTTTTTCAGCTGGGGAAGAGGGCCGAGAAATGGCAAATGGAGATTAATGTGGATATGTGTGGGTTGTTGCATTTTGGAAAGTCAAATCCAGGTCAGAGTTTCGTGGTGAATGTTAGACCCTGAAGGAATGTAGTGGAACAGAGGGACCTTGGAGTTCAGGTCCGTGGTTCTCTGAAACTAGTTGCACGGAGACAGGGCAGTGAAAAAGGCCTTTGGCACACTGGCCTTCATCAGTCAGGGCACTGAGTATAGAAGATGGCGATCTATATTGCAGTTGGACAGGACGCTGGTGAGGCATGCACTTGGAGTATTGTGTTCGGTTGAGTTTACTTTGCCATAGGAAGGATGTGATTAAACTGGAAAGAGGACAGAAGAAATGTACACGGATGTTGCCAGTACTCAATGGGCTGAATTGTAGGGAGAGGTTGGACGACCAGAACATTTTCCTTTGACTTAAATAAACTGAGGGGAAATCGTATAGAATTGTATAAGATCATGAAATGCGTGGATAAGTGAATGCACTCATTCTTTTTCCCAGTTTTGGGAATCAATGACTAGAGGACATCAGGTTAGAGGTGAAAGAATAAAAAGGATCCCGAACGGCAACTTTTTTACGCAGAGGTTGGATCACATATGGAATTAGCAGACAGCAGTTTGATTGAGGCACGTACATTAACAACATTCAAAAGGCTTTTAGACAAATATGCGGATAGGGAAGGTTTAGAAGAATAAGGAGCAAGGGCAGGGAAATGTAATTAGCAGGATGGACATTTTGATCGGCAAGGACCACTTTGGTCCAAAAGGCCTGTATCCATGCTGCAGGGCTCCATGATTCTATGACTCTAACAACCATTGCGTGTCTACCACTTCATATTCAAACATTCTATATTGTATGCTGGTGCCGTGTAAAATATAACATATTCACGTCTCTAGTTCTCAGAGCAAGGTTAATAATGAGTCCTTCTGACCACACAATACCAAATCCAAAATAACCTGCTCTCTTCTTTGAGTCACAACATACTCTTCAACCAACCTGTTATACGCTTATGGAATTTATTTTTCACAACATTAGCAGTCACTTAGTTAACGCAATTTAGATGCAATTTGAGATCATGCAGCACCCACAATATTTGCATCTCTAATTTCCAGAGCATAAAATGCACAGAATTTGCACGAGAGCATTGGTTGAGATACATTATACCCCAATGCTTGCTTCTCCTTCCTATTTGTAAGATCGACCCAAACAGATTCTGTGAATCTGAGGGATAGGGTCTGTGGCGTTATTAGTGATAGACTTGGAAAAGACATTCGGGGAGGGTCACCTCGACTCTGACATGATCTGAAGAAATGACCAGCATCACAGGACAAGCATCAATATCCTCCCCACTCTGTCAGGTTAACTGTCACCGTACTCTCTCTGCGCCCTCACACTCACTACCTGTTATAGCACCTACCCCCTAACAAGGCTCACACTCTATCTCCAAGTAAGGCTCACACACTACCATTCTCACTATTGAATTCAGCACCTTCCGCACCGCCCCCACCCTGAGCGCTCTCTCTCCCTTCACTATACGCCCAACACTAATAACCCTGCATGGATACAACACTGTGGACTGACTCCCTCCGGACACCTCACCATTCCCTCTTCTCCTCTACCTACACAGGCACTAACAGCAGGACCACTCACTACCACCATCACTCACTCCCCCCCCCCCCTCCTTTCTCCCATTCCAGGAGAAACGGACTGTATTAGGAGAGAAAGGGCCAGGCCAGATGGTGGAGCGCCCGATATCTGATCCCTCCTACATTCCCCCCCCCCCCCCCAGTCTCCGCCATGTGGGGAGGACCCTGGTATGAGCTGGAGAGGACTGGGACGTATCGCCTGGAGATTCCGTGACATCCATGTCCCTCCAATTGAGTAAAAAAAACAATGTTCAGTGAAGAGCAATTCGCACTTTAACCATTCTGTCTGTTCTCACAATTTTCTCCCTCCCAAAACAACAAATATCTCATTGCAGAGAGATGCAGACACAAAAATATTCAGAGACATATGTAAACACGCTAATATACTGACACTCACAGTACTTACATGGAGATAGAACCGCACACGTGTAGTGGCATACGGAGACATAGACAGTCGCACACAAATAGACACGAGCACAAGTAAAACGCTCAGTCTAATATGCAGATGAACCGATGTCAGCGCATAATGCTCGTGTGGTGTCATGCTATCAGTTATTCTCTTCCTGGGACAGGACCAGAGAATGAGTTTAATGCACATTTGATTGAAAAGAATCAGTGGTACTATTGGACAGGTTTAGAGGGCTGAATGGTTTATGTCTGTGCCTAATTATTCTGTCCTTGTGTTTCAAAAGACGTGGCGCTTTAATGTTAGGTTAACACAGATTAAAACACTGAAATAAGGTCGCCCCTTTCACTTACGTGTTGTACTAACTGTAGGGTCCTCATCCTCAGGGAGCAGTGAAGACTCGGTTTTTGAAGATATTCAAGGCTGAGCTCGACTGATCTTTGCTGGACAGGACAGTCAATATTTATTGAGAACAGACAGGAGATGGGTGGTCAAACACAATCGGATCAGTGATGAGCATTCTGACTAGTGGCGCTGAATGACCAACTGCTGCCCTGACCCCATGTGTTGCTCCCTCAATCCACCCTCGAGACTGTTACAGAGACATGCTGCTGTCCCGACGCCATGTGTTGCTCTCGTAATTCACGGCCAATGCTGTTACAAAGATATAATGCTGTCCCTAACCCAAGTGTCGTTCCCTCAAGCCACCCTTCGATGCGGTTACAGAAATATACTGCTGGCCCTACCCAATGTGTTGTTCCCTCAATCCACCCTCGAGGCTGTTACAGGGATATACTGCTGTTCCTACCCCATGTGTCGTTCCCTCAAGCCACCCTTCGATGCGGTTACAGAAATATACTGCTGGCCCGACCCAATTTGTTGTTCCCTCAATCCACACTCGATGCTGTTACAGGGATATACTGCTACCATTACCCCAGGTATTGTGCCCACCATCCACCCCTCGACGCTGTGACAGAGATAGGGGGCCTTCTCATTCAGCCAGTCATTATCGTTACCATGAGGCTGGAGGCGACCATTCTGCCTATTTAACGAGTTACAGAGAAAAAAAGAACTAATCATTTTAGCTCATTGAGTACATCTTACTGCACAGGATGCCACTTAAACTGCGTGAGCGGCTACACAGGAAGCTGTTGCTAACAGGAAATAGAGAGTAGAGATAAATGCTTATTTTCACATTACAAAGCTGTAACAGGTGGAGTGCCTCAGAGATCACTATGGGATCATCAACGATCAATATCTGTATCAAAGATCTGGAGGAAGGGACTGGAGATATCAAAGCCCAATTAGCTTAAACACCAAGCAGGTCATCCAGTATGTCATCAAATGGAGGTCGTGTGTCATCAATGTGATATAGGCAAAGGGAGGTTTGTGAGCAAACCGTCACCAGATATAGCAGAATGTGAGTTGTCTATTTTGGATGGAAGTATAAAACAATGGTAAACAATTTAAGTGAAGAGAGATTGCAGAACTCTGTGATACAGACGGTGTGCATGATCCTGGTACACGAATCATACGTAGTTAGTCTGCACTCGCTGTAAGTGATTTGAAAGCTAAGTGGAATGATTGTATTTCTGGCAAAAGGTACCAGGTTTAATCAGGAATGTTTTAGTGCATCTGTATTGGTAAAAGTGAGGAGTGCAGATGCTGGAGATCACAGTCGAACAGTGTGAGGCTTGAAAAGCACAGCCATTCAGGCAGCATCCGAGGAGCAGGAAAATTGGCATCACGGGAATATGCCCGAAACATCGAGTCTCCTGATCGTTGGGTGTGGCTGACCTGTTGTGGTTTTCCAGCTTCACATTTTACGAGTCTACATCTGTAGAGGGCATTGCTAAGACCACATCTGGCACATTATGTGCAGTTTTGATCCCTTAACCTAAAAAAAGTTATAGAAGCTTATCAACAATGTTTTGTTCACACCTTCCTGGAATGAAGGCCTTTTGTTCTGAAACATTCTCAGTATTAGACTTAGATGAGAAATCCTTTTGAAGCATATACAATTTTGAGAAAAGTCAGCTGGATGCATATTTTCTCTTCTCAGGGTGACAAAAACTATGGAATACATTTTAAGAATAAAGTGTATTATTTTAGCACAGATATTATAAAGACATCAAACGATTTTTAAAAGTTAAGCATATGCAGACCAATGATCGCTGGGATCAAGTCCAGCGAGGGAAGGGATCCAGTTGGACCGGTGCAGTGATCAAGTGGATTTATTGCATGGACCCGGTACAATGACTGGAGAGATCTAGCTCAATTATCACTGAGATCAAGTAGAGCGAGTGAAGGGATCCAGTCGGACCAGCGCAGTGACCCAGTGGATTCAGCACAGGGATTCAGTAGGATGACTGGAGGTATCGAGTTCAATGATCACTGGGATCAAGTCCAGCGAGGGAAGCGAATCCAGTTGGACCGGTGCAGTGATCAAATGGATCTAGCACCGGGATCCAGTATGATGACTGGAGGGATCTAGTTCAATGATCGCTGGGATCAAGTCCAGATTCCTCATTCCCCCTCCCCCCAACTTATCTCACCCCACCCAATCTTTATAATCTGGCATTTCCATGACTGAAGCGCCTAGCCTGCACATCCCTGGACATTATGGGTAATTTAGCGTGGCCAATCCACCTAACCTGTGCATCTTGGGACTGTGGGAGGAAATTGGAGACTGTAATTGAACACGAATCTCTGGTACTGTGAGGCAGCATTGCCAACCATTGAGCTACCCAGTGTGGGCAACACAACTTGCCTGCATATTTCAGCGCTTGAAAAGTGACATTTGAGCAGGGAGATTCCATAAGACCCAGACCTGTCATTGAGCGACAAGAGGAGGGCATTAAGATCTTAAACGGCTTGTTCAGGAACAGGATCAGGACATGCTCGCCATCGAGACTATAATGTAGGAACACCAAGAGGATATTCAGCCCAGCGAGTGTATAAAGCAGGAACAGAATGTGCCCAATCAGCTACTCATGTCTCTCACACAGCAATTAACACAGATCTTTTACAGCCTTGTGCCTGTTACACAGGAATTGTGAAAGGAAATGTAGAGGTTATAGAAAGCAAAGAAATTATAATAACCAAATTCATTAGGGAATGAAAAGTTGTGAGAAATCTATTGGTATTGAAGACAAATTATTAGAGTCAATTATGAAGGAATTAATAACACGAAATTTTCAAAGTCAAGCCAGAATCCAGCACAATCAATATAGTTTTATGAGGAATAAATCATGTTTGAATGATTTGACTAGCTTTCTTAAAAATGTGACAAACAAAGATCAAAGAAAATTTACAACCCAGGAACAGGCCCTTCGGCCCTCCAAGCCTGAGCCGATCCAAATGTTCTCGCTAAACCTATCGGTCAATTCCTAAGCTTCTGTATCCCTCTGCTCCCCACCTACTCATGCATCTGTCCAGTCGCATCTTAAATGAATCGACCGTGCCTGCCTCTACCACCTCTGCTGGCAACGCCCACCACCCGCTGTATGAAGTAATTTCTGCGTGTATCCCCCTTAAACATTCCACCTCTCACCATGAAAGCTTGACCTGTCGTTATTGAATCCTTCACCCTGGGAAAAAGAGCTTGTCTCTATCCACCCAGTCTATACCCTTCATGATTTTGTAAACCTCAATCAGGTCCCCCCTCAATCTCGTTTTTTCTAATGAAAATAAACCTAACCTACTCAACCTTTCTTCATAGCTAGCACCTTCCATACCAACATCTTCGAAAACCTTCTCTACACCCTCTCCAAAGCGTCCACATGCTTTTGATGTTGTGTCGACCAGAACTGTACACAGTATTCTAAATGCGGCCGAACCAATGTCTTGTACAATGTTAACGTGACTTGTCAGCACTTATACTCAATACCCCGTCCAATGAAGGCCAGTGCACTATATGCCTTCTTGACCACTCTATCCACCAGTGCAGCAACCTTCAGGGTACAATGACCTGCACTCTCAGATCTCTCTGCCCATCAACTTTTCTCAAGGATCTTCTGTTCATTGCATAATTCGCTCTCGAATTAGTCTTGCCGACATGCATCACCTCACATTTGTCTGGATTGAACGCCATCTGCCAATTTTCCGCCCAACTCCCCAGTCTATGTATATCCTCCTACATTCTCTGACAGTCCCTTATGCTTTCTGCTGCTCCACCAATCTTCGAATCATCTGCAAACTTGCTGATCATACCAACAGTGCCCTCTTCCAGATCATTTATATATATTACAAACAACAGTGGCCCCAATACTGACACCTGTGGTACACCACTGGTCACCTTTCTCCATTTCGAGAAACTCACTTCAACTACTACTCTGTCTCCTGTTTCTCAACCAGTTCTTTATCCACCTGGCTAGAACACCCTGCACACTATGTGACTACAATTTCTCCATTAGTCTACCACGGGGAACTTTATCAAACGCCTTACTAAAGTCCATGTGTATGACATCAACAACCCTTCCTTTCTCTATCAACTTGGTCACTTCCTCGAAGAACTTTATTAAGTTGGTAAGGCACGATCTCTCCTGCACAAAATCATGTTGCCTATCACTGATAAGCCCATTCTTTTCTAAATATGAATGGATCCTAATCCTCAGTACCTTCTCCAGCAACTTTCCCACCACTGATATCAAGTACAATGATCTGGAGTTACTCCGAATATCCCTAGTACCCTTCTTGTACAGAGGGACAACATGAGTAACCCTCCAGTCCTCCGGCACCTCACATGTATTTAAGGATGCCACAAAGATATCTGTCAGGGCCTCAGCTATTTCCTCTCTCACCTCCCTCAGCAACCTGGGATAGATCCCATCCGGTCCTGGGGATTTGTCCACCTTAATAACCTCTAGCGTACCCAACACATCCTCCTTACTTATATCAACATGATGCAGACTAATCAAATTTCTATCTCTAATCTCAACATTCGTCATGTTCCTCTCCTCAGTGAGCACTGATGCAAAGTAATCATTCAGAATCTCACCAATTCTTTCAGGTTCGACACACAGCCTTCCTTCATTATCTTTTAGTGGACCAATCCTTTCTCTAGGTACCCGCTTGCCTCGTATATAAGAATAAGATGCTTTGGGATTCTCCTTAATTCTGCTCGTTAAAGCTATGTCATGACAACTTTTAGCCCGCTTGATTCCTTATTTAAGAGATGGGTAATGGGGCTCATCTAGATGTATTATATCTCGATTTCCAGACAGCAGTGCGTAATGTGCCTCACAATAGATTAATATGCAAGACAAGACCACATGGAGAAAGGAAAGATTTATTTACTAAGAGAGATAATGGGATAAGCAATAAATAAGTACGATATGGAGCCGCTGGTTTTGGACTGGGTCGGACAATGTCAAAATTCACACAACCGTCGGTTAGTGTCCAACGGGTTTAGTTGAAAACACAAGCTTCCATAGCGCTGCTTCTTCGTTAAGTGTTAGAGAGAGAGGAAGACCTTAGACCCAGAAGTTATAAGGAAAAGATCAAAGGATTGTACAAATCATGCACATGAATGGTACACACCTAAGACGGCTCTTAAATCCTTAATCACTTAGAATCGAGGTGGAGGTTTTGATTGATTGATATGCAAATCGCAGACGTTATCGCTGTAAAGGAGGTGACGCCTCCGATCAGGCAATGTATTTCAGTGGTGAGGTCTTGTTTGCAGTTTGTCTGTGTCTTCATCTGGAGTCAGACTGGGTTTGTTCTGAGTTCAAGAGTGTATAAAATGCCACATTGATTGGCTGTCTCCAAATTGTATGTTTTGGGAACAAAATAAAGCGTATCTGCAAATACAAATGCAAATTCACGCCGCGGATTTGTACGTGCACACGGGTGTGTGCGTGTACGTGTGTGTGAGGGGGTGTGCCTGTGTGAGGGGGAGAGAGACAATGTGTGTAAGTGAGAGAGACTGAGGGGGAGTGTGTGTATGAGTGAGGGATGAATATATAGTGGGTATGGGTGTGCATGCGTGTGACAAAGCAGAGTGTGCATGTGTGCATGTGAGACGGGGGAGTGTGAGTGTGTGTGTGTTTGTGTGTGTGTGGAGTCGATAGGGAGTGTGTGCATGAGTTTATGTAACGGGGAGAGTGAGAGTGTGTGTTTGTCCAGGCGAAAACACAAACAGATACTGCAGATCCCTGTCCCCACAGGCACTCACTCCATGGTGTCAGAGCTTCCCCTCTCTGCAGCCTCTGCTCCATTTGTTGTTCATGTTACCGACCCAGATGCTGAAAGTACAATCCCCATGCTCCATCCCGAGTTGGGTCACCAAACCCTCAGGCCTCCCAGAATGTCTGAGGCAGCTCACAGCGCAACCTCCAGCAAACCATCCCCAGCCCGTCCACTAAATTTTCAATAACAGGAGTCAGTCAGAAACCCCTCAGCTACAAGCCTTATGGACAGACCAGACCCCTCAAAATATTTTAAAAAGGCAGCCGAGACCCTAACTTTTCCTTATTTTAACTGTAGATGTGAACTGTGCGTTCCACAAATGTTGCAACTGGTCAACCTACTCAACGTTAAGTAATATGTAATCCATTCAAACCCGCCAGTTAAAACACAATCAAACAGATTAAGAATTTGAGATAGCTTCTCAATTGGAACACTTACGCAAACAATAGATACAGTGCCTTCTACTAATTAATTGCGCTAATACAGGAACATCCCATAAACATATTCCTTGACACAAAGGTACATTCAAACACAGAATCTTAGGTGCAGTTCTCCAATCCAGGAAGAAGCATCTTCAAGAGAGTTTTCAGAGAGAGGAGCAGCTGGGGATCATGTATTGAATCTTCCAACCCGCCTGGGACACCGAGCAGCTTCTGAATGCTGCAGTTAAAATCAAAATGAGAAGATCTGGTCTGGGAGAGCTGGCCACTGCCCTACAATTGTTACCACTGTTTTAATAAAACCTAAAGGCCTCGTAAGTTAGTTACTTAAGCCGTTTTCAGTCGGCAGTTCGGCATCTCTGCCTTTAAGACTTCTCTTCATAAAAAAGAGAAAATAACATTTTTAAAGTGACAGCATTATCACATCTCCTCCTTTGACAAAATGAACCATTAATACACAACAGCAGCTTCTTTTTAAACCCATTATTCTTACTCTATTAGTGGACTACAATACATATATACGACATTGACAGTAAGTACGCAAACATTCACAACTCCATTCTATTTCAGTCTGTATACTCCTGCCACAGAACGCCTCTGTCTTTCTTCATTCAAGTCTCGACAACTTGTCAGCAAGTACAGTTTCTTGTCCTGTCACCTGTATAACTGCCAAATCGAATGGCAGCAATAATAACCTATATCTGAACAGACCAGATGTTTTCTCCCTAACTTTCTCCAAAGACGTTTAGGCGTTATGATCGTATATAGATTTGTCTTGGGCACGTTATTTGCAAGTTAAATGTTGTGACACCAACACCAAGCTCAAAGTCTCCTTCCCAGTAGTGAAATACTTCTGTTGATGGTTTCACCGGACACACCAACCACACGTTACATAATGGAGCAATTTGCATCTCTCTAATAGTTCTTCTGAATGACATGTCTCCTCATTTCTCAGCATCAAGAAATTACATGCCTCTGTACCTCTTAATGTTGTAACGTGTTTTCCTGCTATTCCTGGCCTATGCCAGTCAACCTTACTCTCACAGTTGTATATTTTAAGAAGTTCTCATACATTCTTCTCAATCCATCATGTTATCCAAACATTGGTTTATGGACGAACTCATAATTATCAGCCATTTCTGGTTCTAATCTTGCCATTGTAACACTCTGCTCTTCTGTGCGAGTTCTCACTATTGCAGGAAGTGAATTTTTGAACTGCTTCGAGAAAAGAATCTTTCTAAGAGTGTCATAGGTTTGCTCAGATTTTTATACCCTTACCCATCTTTCAAAATTACTTTGATTCTTTCAAACTCAATTTGCGTCTAATTAAGCGACCCTTTTTTAGATTCCTGATACACTGTCTGTCGGCTTCTGGCACAAGCTCATATGCTTTCTTCACCTTATACTCCCCAGGTACCTCCTCCGATAGGGATACAAACAGCCTGATATACACCCCATTGTCCATGGAGCACCACATGGGACACGCCGGGAAGTGAACAACAGCCTGATGCACCATTTCATTGCCTCTGAGATTCACCATGCCAGCAGTCGATACACTAGGGAGCCAGAAACCAAGGTCACGGAAAGGTACAGAGGGACAGTGAGATTGACATTAAAGACAGAAACAGATAGTTAATAACCTGAGAACCTCTTGTGGGAATATGGGGAAAAAGACAGAGCAGTGGGACCAACTGGACGAGTGATTCCTTCGAGAGCAAAATTATAAGAATGAGAACATTGAATAAAGGTATTTTCAGGTGAATTGAAATAGTTTGTTCAATCAAATTCTGAAATTGCTTCACAGAACATTTCAAACAACGTACACTGGGACAAGATGACACCCCAACATGGAGAGCTGTGCACACTATGCTAGTGTATTGTTCAGTAAACTGCACTATCTGCCCAGCATGGGGAGTATTGCAAAACTTTATTATCATATGGGAATGATACACACAACAGATTACTGTCTAAAAGGGGACGATTTCCATCTCCATTGGACCAGTATAAGTGAAGGTGTGTGTGTGCATGTGCATATGCGCGAGCATGCATGTGTTTGTGTCTGAGTGTGTGTCATGCACGTGTGCGTGTTTGTGTGTATGTGCGTGTGTGTGATGCATTTGGGTGTTGAATGCAAAAATCATTACATGAGAGAAAATACACATGAAGGAAAACAGATTAAATATGAACCACTGGCAGGGATTTGGATAAACGACACAGAGAGACTGAGGGAAGTTTCATGAACAGATGAGTTAAAGTGCTTAAGAATAGTAAAATAAAGAGATTGCCAGACACAACAGCGATATAGATCAGCGTGCACAACAATGTCAGATGGATGGAATTTTGGTGTGAGTTCGAATCAGATTTGTTTCTGCAGGTTTCAACCTGAGAGTGTCAGCAGCAGATAGTTGTCATCATTAAGTCTGTATTTCACAGTTCGAGATTCAAACAGCAGATGAGTTAAGACAGTGAAGTACTTTCTGGAGCAGCGTGTAGTTAAAGGTAATAATGGTCTGGGCATGGTGTCAGGAATCAGCTCATGGCCAAGGAAATCACCAAAGTTGTGATTCGTCTGTTTGAAACACAACCTGCATGTTTCACCTACACGCACCAACCTCCCCCCTCCTCCCCCCACTCCAAGCCTCTCACCACCATGATTTGGAAATATATTGCTGTTGCTTCAGAATCGTTGGGTCAAATTTCTGGAATTACCTCCCTACTGGCACTGTGGGTGAACCCACATCACGTGCACTGCAGCAATTCAAAAAGGCAGCTCACCATCTTTTCAAGGGCAAATAGGAATGGGCGGCACGGTTAGCACTGCTGCCTCGCAGCGCCAGAGACCCGGGTTCAATTCCCACCTCAGGCGACTGACTGCGTGGAGTTTGCACGTTCTCCCCATGTCTGCGTGGGTTTCCTCCGGGTGCTCCGGTTTCCTCCCACAGTCCAAAGATGTGCAGGTCAGGTGAATTGGCCATGGGAAATTGTCCATAGTGTTAGGTAAGGGGTATATGTAGGGGTGTGGGTGGGTTGCGCTTCGGCCGGTCATTGTGGACTTGTTGGGTCGAAGGGCCTGTTTCCACACTGTAATGTAATCTAAAAAATGCTGGACAGCCAGCGATGCCCAAGACCCAGAAATTAATGATGAACGATATTGGCCAGGGATGGGATGGAGCCCCAGGAAGAAAATGGAGTTTGTAAACATAATAGACGACAATGACTTCCACACTCGCAATATTTAAAAAACAAGGGCAGAAAGACAATGTTTCATATCTGCAATTGAGTACATCAACATAGAGACCCATGAGTAATACAGCCAGATGCAAAGAGGGAGACGGGAATTGAACTGGATTCAAAGTCTCAACAGGAACACTATTGGGGGCAAGAAGCGTAGACTACACGAAAGAACACAAATGCAGACGTAACTGGTTTGTAGCAAAAATATCTGGACAGTGAGACTTACCAGGTACACCAACGATAGACAAGAGAGGATAATAAAAACATTGAATAATTCAAAGTGCATAATAGATCCGCCATGATAATGACAACCGACACAATACATAGAAAGATACCAAATAAAATAGGATAAACTCCTGTCCATTGTTGGAACATTCCAATCTAACATTCTCAGATTCTGATCTCTCCTCGCTTCTGTCTGGAGCTGCTGATCCCTGTTACTGCTATTGGTAATTCTCCCGCTCATACTATGGCAGAACACATTGAACGCATTTATGATTAAAAGATGGGAACTCTCCACTGGGCTATTTAGAACCCATGGAGACTGACATTAAACACAATCACTGAGGGTAGGACACATCAACAGGGCCGTGCTAAGTTGGAAGGTTAGATTTGGGATAAGGTTGGGGTCAGGAAATGAGAAAACTGGTGAAATCATCATTGATCCCATGTGGTTTCAGGGTCCCAGGGCGGAAGATGAAGCTTTCTTCCTCCAGGCGTCGGGTGGTTAAGTAGTGAAGGTGGAGGAAGCCCAGGACGTGCATGAAAGGGGGAGTTAAGGTGTTCAGCTACAGTGCGGTGTGATTGGATGGTGCAGATGTCCCACAGATGTTCTCTGGAGTGTTCCGTAAGTTGGTGTCCTGTCTCCCCAATGTAGACGAGTTAACATCGGGAGCAACGGATACAGTAGGTGCCTTGTGTGGAAGTGCAGGTAAAAATCCAATTGACGTGGAAGGTTCTTTTGGGGTATTGGACGGAGGTGAGGGGGAGGTGAAGGTGCAGGTTTTACAATTCCTGCGGTGGCAGGGTAAGGTGCCAAGATGGGAGGGTGGGTTGGTGGGTGGCGTGGACCTGACAAGGGTGTCGCACCGGGAATGTTCTTTATGGAGCACAGGTAGGGTGGGGAGAGAAATATAACACCCTGGTGGTGGGGTCTGTTTGTAGGTGGCCCAGATGGGGGACGATGATGCATTGCATCTAGAGGTTTGGTAGGGAGGAAGATGAGGACCAGGGTGTTCTTTCCCTGTTGCGTTTGGAAGGGTGGGATTCACGGGCGGAGGTGCAGGAAGTGGATAAGATGCGCTGGAGGACATCGTCGATCACGTAGGAGGGAAAATTGCGGTCCTTGAAGAAGGAGACCATTTGGGATATACACTGGGTTCAGACTGTGGTACTGGAAAAGCCCAGCAAGGCTGGCAGCATCCGAGATCGCTTTTGCCTGAAACATCGATTTGCCTGATCCTCGGATACTGCCTGACCTGCTGTGCTTTTCCAGCACCACGTTATCGACACTAATCTTCAGGACCTGCAATACTCACTTTCGCAAGCACACTAGGTTCAGCGACTTCCGTAATACTGTCTTGAATTCAGTTCTCCCTGCTTTAGAAAAGATGTTGTTAAATTTGAAAGAGTGCAGAAAACTTTTACAAGTATGTTGCTGGTGTTAGGGGTGGGTGATATTGAGCTACACGGAGAGTACGAATAGGCTGGTGCTATATTCCCTGGAGTGTTGAGTCTAGTGAGTGTCCTTACAGAGGTTTATCGCTGTGAATCCCAATTCTCCAGGGTGAGCAACGTCAAAGGCGAGGGAAATAGAACAGTTTTACTCACATTTGAAATGGACAATAACACATGGGACAACACGTTACTGAACGATGGAGATAGATTGAAGAATTGGACTGGCCGGTGGAGTCAGAATTTGGAGAGTCCAACCACAAGAATGAGAACAAAAGTAAAAGCATTGCCATATCAGTTGAAGTCATTAGTTCTATCACATTCTCAATCCACCTCAGAGAGCCAGCGCAGACATCATAAACCCAGAGGAGATATCTGTTCAGCATGGAGCACTGTGCAGACCAAGCTCGTGTATTGCTGAACACAACCCTGCAATCGGTCCAGAGTAGAACACTGTGCAGATATCTGAAGTGATTGACCTATAAACCCAGATGAGATATGTGTTCAGTATGATACACTGTGCAGACCCGACTGGTGTACTGTACAATAAAATCCCCAATCCAGACAGAGTGGAAAGGTATGCAGACCACAGCAGTGTATTGATCTATAAACCCAGATGAGACATGCGACCAGGGTGTGGAACTGTGTACATCACCCCAGTACGTTTCTCAGTAACACTGCATGAGATCACTGTGCAGCGTACAGTATCCTGTAACATTTGCCAGTGCTTCCAGGAATGATTGGTGAATGGGATATTGGTGTGAGTTCAGGAGAATTTTGGATTAACAGTTATTCTGCAGCATTGTAACTGGGAGTAGGGTCAGCACAGACTTCGACCCATTGGGCTGAATCTAACAATAAGTTGTCTCAGTGCCATGTTCGTTGAGTGTGATAGAGGGATCCTCAACACGAGGCTGAGCTAGTTTCCTGGTGCTATCGTATCGAACTCAACTCATTAACTACCCACCGCTCCCCATGGTGTCCCTCTCATTCAATGCCAGACTGATTCTAACACCCATCATGGCTGGAGGTACTCACCATCGCTCGAATACCCCTGGATATTCTGTGATCCCTGGCACTGTGGCCAGCTTTAAAAGGCCAACGGGCACATGTTTGTGCTTTCTCTATTAGGAACTGCCCTGCAAAGTTTACCCCGAGCATGGCAGATAATGGGCAATTACACAACAGTTTGTCGACAGCGGCACGGAGGTCCTGGTGGATGGGCTAGTACAGAGGTGGAACATTCTCTTCCCAGAGGGGGCCACACCACCAGACCCAACGAGCATGATCTGAGCTCACCACCCAGTTGAGTGCGTTATCTGCGTTCTGAAGAAATGTTCAGCAATACAGGACAAGCATCAATAACCTTCCCCTATCTGTCAGGATAAGGGTCACCGTATTCTCTCTGCTCCCTCACTCTCACTGTATATCTGTTATAGCACCTACTCCGAACAAGGCTCATGCTCCAACATTGTCACTGCTGCATGTAACATCTTATCCCTCTCTCTCTGCTTCTCTCACCTCCACTATACCCCCCACACTAACAACACTGCATGGATACAACACTGTGGACAGACGCCCCTCCAAAAACCTCTTCATTCCCCCCTCACACCTGCACCAGCACTAACAGCAGGACGACCCACCCCCCACCCTCCCTCCCTCCCTCCCTCCAATTCCAGAAGAAACAGTCTGGAATAGGACAGAAAGGGCCAAGCCGCGTGGTGGAGTGCCCGATATCCGTTCCCTCACCGGCCATGTGGGGAGGACCCTGGTATGAGTTGGACAGGACCGGGACACCGCGTGTGGAGATTCTGAAGCATCCACGTTCCACCGACCAAGTAAGGAGCAATGTTCAGTGAAGGGAAATTCTCACGTTAAATCCATTGGCAGTTCCGTTTCCCCCTGGCACAACTTAGAAGCCGTGACCCTGATGCCATCTCCCTTTTGTATCGAGCTGCTACAAATGGAATCCCCGCAGAGGGCAAGAGGGTGGGCTCACAACACATCGTCACCACCACCTTCCAGGAAGGGAGCACGGAGACTCTGTCCAACACCTCCCCCTGTAAAAAGCTTCATCAGGTGATTGTGTGATGTGACAATCACCTGATGAAGGAGCGTCGCTCCGAAAGCTAGTGTGCTTCCAATTAAACCTGTTGGACTATAACCTGGTGTTGTATGATTTTTAACTTTGTACACTCAATCCAACACCGGCATCTCCGAATCATAATCTGTGATAGTTACTGCTCTCCCCATTTGTCCTGACGTCTTCAATAATCTGTGCTCCTACTCACCGAGGTCCCTCTGCTCCTGCACCCACTTTATAACAGCACAGCCTGTTTTCCTTCCAAACTGCATCACCTCAGACTGTCTTGCATTGATCGGCGTATGAAGTATACCTGAACTGTACATCAAGTTGGCGTTGTCCTGTTGCTGTTGCACTCCATCCTCCACATACTTCACAATTCTTCTAGGTTTGCTGACATTAACAAGCATCGAAGTTGTCATAGTGTCACATGCCAGTCAAAATAATTGAAAGTGAATGTGGTGCTGGGAAAGCACAGCAAGTCAGAAAGTAAGGACTGCAGATGCTGGAGATCAAAGCGGAGAGTTGGTGCTGGAATAGCACAGTAAGTCAGGCCAGAATCTGGATTATAGACAGGGCTGATGAAGGGCTTATGCCTACAAAGCCAATTCTCCTTGTCTTCGGATGCTGCCTGACCTGCTGTGCTTTTCCAGCACCACACTCTCGGTTTTGATCTCCAGCATCTGCAGTCCTTACTTTCCCCTACAGATCAATTGAAATACTGACAGACTCACTGATGTGATCAAGGTGTACACTGATACTAAAGGAGCGTCAGAAATAACAACTCACATCTCAAAGAGCCAGAGAAGAAAACGGACATGCTGCAAACAGAGAAATAGAAATAATATTGTACAGCATACAGAGTGGGTGAAAGAGTGAGAATTTACAACAGAGAAAGAGAAATACCGATAGACTCCCATGTTTGTTTCATGTCAGTGTATCTGTGTGTGTGTGTGTATTTATTCGTATGTCTGCATCTTCGTGTATATAATAGTGCGTGTAACTGTGTGTATTAGTGTGTGTGCGTGTACCTCTGTGTGAGAATGGTCTGGTGGTCCCTGTGTTGGTTAAAGTGATGGAATGCCACACTCTGCTGGCCTTTCCACTCCATTGCACAGACAGTGGCGGAAGGTGAAAACCATCTGGAAGGAGGGAGAGCAGCAGGTCACAGCATCATGCAAACTGACACCAACATCAACAGTACACAGACAGACAGACTCAGTCACAGACACACAGACGCACAGACGCAGACACAGACTCTCTCTCTCCCTCTCTCTCTCTCTCTCTAGACTGGTGCGGAGAAGATTGCAATTGTACTGAGGATCATATGGAGAAATGTCTGTGCTCCACAGCATTTGTTTTCAGACGTCTCTCTCCGTGAACCATTGTGGAAGAAGATGAGATATTTTGATTGCAAGGTCTGCACGTTCTGCTACTTGCAATTTATTTGCTCTAAACTCTGACAAATGATAAGTGTGAAAGCATTCTCAATGACCCGATGGTGCCAGCAGGTCAATGTTAGACATGTCCACCTCCTTCTCTAATATCTCAGGGACAGCATTGCAAGGGATCAGAGAAACTCCTCTCTGTTGCCAAGGCTATTCTTTGAAGCATGAATGTGGGTGATTCACAGTTATTGATGCATTCTCAAGCAAACGATGAGTTCTCTACTTTCCCCCTGTAGATCAAAGATGTGCAGGTTAGATAGATTGGCCGTGCTAAGTGGTCCATAATGCTTAGGGATGTGCAGCGAAGATGGATTAGCCATGTGAAACGCAGGGTTAAAGGGATGGGAATGATTGTGGGACACTCTAGGGCTGGTCAATGTGAATTGATGGAATGAATTCCAAACTGAATGGATTCTATGAAGCCTACTGCTTGCACAGTGGAGTTGGTGAACCAGCAGAGGATTATATTACATCATTTTAAACATACGAGGAAACAAGGTGTTATTCCCCATTTCAATTAATCGCCTGTCCCCAAAACAAGAGAGATCCCATTACACAGTGTTTCAGGATGGAGCAGAACTCTCAAAGTCGATTAAGAAGTTAGCCTGGACCCTAACGTTTGTTTTATTTTAAAGGTAAGGTGCTATGTTCCAGGTCCAATTCAATTGATCAAACTAATTGAAGTTACGCAAATCACAGTTTATTTGAACACTATCGTAAAAATATAATCAAAGAAAGATGAACGTGAAATAACTTAACTCTATTGGAAATCTTAACTAACTCAGTAAATTATTTTACTTCGAAACAGTAACTGTTCCAATGTGGGAACAGCTCATAAACACACACTGGGCACAAAATTCAGAAAAACAAACTGCAGGACATGCAACTCCTGCAACCCAGAAAGGAAAATTCAGAGAGACTAGCAGCCAGCGACATGTAGTACAGTGTTCAACCCTGGTGAGATCCCGGCTACAACTGCTGCAAACTGCCGACGATACACCCTGCTTCTTTGAGACCTTGACTGTACTCATTGAGGCTTTTCTATTGTTCCAACTTTTAAAAAAAACTAAGGTCTCACAAACTATTTACTCTAGTTGCTCTGGAAGATTGCTCGGTAACTCTGCCTGAAAACTTAAATGTAAAAGAGTCCAGGATAAAATAATCCCTTAAATCTACAACAGACACATGCACAAACACACATACAGACACTCATATATGAACAAACATGCAAACACAGTAATACAGTAGCGTCTTTGAGATAGAGTTTGGTAAACTTTTGATGAATAAGTGAATCAAGGGTAATTGGGAGGAGTGAGGAGTATGTGGTTGAGAAACAAACCGGCCATGATCAAGCAGCAGAGCAGATTCGATGGAGCTAATTCTGTTCTCTTTTCTTATGATTCTTTGATAGCTGGAAATGGCTTTGTGAGGGTGCTGTGCAGGCTGGCTTGGATTGATATTTAACCAAAGTATAGTCAGTGGTTATGTGGGGCATGTTTGGAAAGTTGAATGGTTTTTGTCTATTCCTAATTGTTGTCATTTCCTGTTATTCAAAAGCAGTGGTGATTTTTTTGTGAGGTTGGCACATTTTGCATATTCTCCCCGTGTCTGTGTGGGTTCCCTCCGGGTGCTCCGGTTTCTCCCACAGTCCAAGGATGTGCAGGTCAGGTGAAGTGGCCATGTTAAATTGCCCATAGTGTTAGGTGCATTAGTCAGTGGGAAATGGGTCTGGGTGGGTAACTCTTCAGAAGGTCGGTATGGACTGTTTGGGCCAAAGGGCCTGTTTCCACACTGTAGGTAATCTAATTTACTCTAATTTAATCTAATCTGATCAAATATATTATAAAATAAGCGCCTTCTAATTAAGACTGAGTTAAGGATAATTTTTTCTCCTTGTGGATTTTCACATACCCAGGGAACAGTGAAGACTGGGTTATTGAAGGTATTCAAGGCTGAGCTGTACTGACCATTGATAGACAACAGAGTCAGTGTTTATTGGGAACAGACAGGAAAAGGATGCTCAGACGCAATCATATCAGCCAAGAACATTCTGAATGTTGCAGCAGGCCTGAGGGGGCGATTGGACAACTGATTATCCTACCTCCTGTGTTGTTCTCTCAATCCACTCCTCAATGCTGTTGCAGAGGGAGAGAAAGACCACATTCAGCCAGTATGGCAATAAGACAGCGGGAGACCATTCTGCCCCTCTAAGGAGTTAGACAGAAACGAGGTGATGGTATTCAGCCCTCCAGTACACACTACACAGCACAGGACGAGGCCATTCAAACTGCCTTCGGTGCTGAGCATTCACAGCAGCCTCTTGAATATAGCAGGAAGTAGTGCTTAGAGATTAATATTGGTTTGCAGGTTGGAAAACTGGTACAGATTAATCTCTGAGGCACTCCACTAGTTGCAGTTATTTGGATGACCCGATGGATTGAAGCTATATGAGCTAATTTATCAAGATAGTCATTTAATGCTTTGTCAAGTGGACGCAGGCAGTCAGCAATGGGATACAGACAGGGGGGGTTTAGTGCGAAAATCTTCAGCAGAAACTGTTTAATGTGGATTATGAGAGTGGGTGTTTTAGAAGAAGGATATAAAATCAGTAACTGTTTAAATGGTAAGAGATTTCAGAACTCAGTGACACACAAGGGATTTGTGAGTACTGTTGTATGAATCATGTGAAGTTAGTCACCATGTGTAGCAAATGATTAGGAAAGTAAATGGAATGATGCTGCTAAGGGTATCGGGTTTAATCGTAGGAATGTTTTACTGCATTAGTACAGGGCATCGCTGAGATCACGCCTGATGCAATGTAAAATGTTTTGAATCCTAAACTGACTAAAAGAAAGATTCAAACTGAGGAAGGACACCATTCAGACCCACAATGTTAACTTTGATTTCTCTTCACAGAAGTTGCCATATCTGCTGAGATTTTCCAGGAAATCCTGTTTTTGTTCCTGATTTACAACAGGAAGTTGTGTGTGGAATTTTATATTGATTTTCAGGTTGAAAAACTGAAACCAGTGGAATGCTCCAGGAATCGGTTTATATCTGTTATCCAACGTGCTTTTGGTTTCTGGAAAAAAAGATTCATTACATTTAGAAACTTCCAAAGATACTTCACTTTATTGTTTCTGAGTTGAAGGCTTTGTATTATGAAAGATATGCATTTTAGGTCTCAGTGTAAGTGTTCTTGCTATTGTACTAAACAAGATCTTGAAAACCGTGCATCAGGTGAATACCTGATGGACATTTCCTCTTGTTCGGGAGACTAAAACTAGGGAATCAATTTTAAGAATAAGTATTCACTTTGACACAGATATTGGAAAGTCATTAACCTTTTTTTATAAAAGGTAAAAGAATCATAGTCACAGAATCGAACATCATGGAACCACACCTTTTGTTCAACTAATACTACCAGCCTGAGTTTGGCCCATATCCCTCCAAACCTTTCCTATTTTTGTACCTACCCAAACATCTTTTAAATGTTGTAACTGTACCTGCACCCGCCACTTCCTTTGAAAGTGCATTACACACACTAATATCTCTATGTAAGAACAAATTGCCCCGCATGTACTTTTGAAATCTTTCTCTTCTCACTTTAAAATATTCTCGCTGGTTTTGAATTCCTCCATCCGAAGGAACAGAAACATGCTATTCACCTTAGCAATATCCCTCATGATTTTATAATGTAACCCTTGGATTTTCTGCCCTCCAAGGAAATAAGATCCAATCCAATCTCTCCTTATACCCCAATCCTTCCGTTCTTAGTAACATTCAGGTAAATATATTTTAACTCTAACAAGCTTAATAATGCCCTTCCCCTGACTGAGTGATCAGAACTGGACCCAATACTCCAAAAGAGGCCTTATCAATGTTTTGTACAACCTCAATATGAAATAACGACACCAATAGCGAAACGTCTGAGTGACGAAGGCAGACGTGTTAAATGCCTTCTAAAATACTTTTTCCACGTGTGATACAAAGTTCAAAGAATTATGTACCAACATCCCTCGATCTCTATGGCCTGAAGTACTACCTTGGACCGTATAATTATTTGTTTTACGTCATGCACTTGTTTATTTTACCAAAATGCAGTACCTCACATTTAGTTTATCTCATCTCCATCTGTCACTCCTCAATCCATTGACCGAATTGCACATTATATCTTTGCAATCGCAGACAATTGTCTCACTGCCCAATATAACAGCAATTTTAGTGTCATCTGTAAATGTACCAACCATGCTTTCGATCTTATCATCCTAACCTTTTACATCAATGACAAACAAAAGTCCATCCAGTACTGATCCCGGTGGAACACTGCTTTTTATAAGCTTCCAGGCGAAGGTAAAATCCTCTATTCTGTCTCCTTCTGTAAAACCGAATTTACATCCAGTTGTCAAGCTTACCCGCAATCCCATGTGCTCTAACTTTATTAATTGGTCTACAATGCAGAACCTTATCAAAGGCTTTGCTAATGTTCATTTAAACAATATCTACCATTCTGCTACAATCAATCTTTCTGTTTACTTCATTTAAAACAAATTAAAATCTTGTTTATAAGACATGATTCCTCTCATACAAAATCTTTCTGACCAACACAAATCAGCCCTTCTCTCTTCATGCATGTAAATCTTATCTTTCAGAATCTCTTCCAACAACTTACTGATCACCAATGTCAGACACACAGTCTGTCGTTTCCATGCTTTTCCTTCCGGCCTTTCTAAAGGCGCAGCATTACCCATCCTCCAGTCCTCCAGTACTTCACGTGTGTATAAATGATTCAACTATATTTGCTGTGTTCCCATAGTTTAAAAGAACAAAGAGCAAAGAAAAATAACGAAGAATATTTCAGCACAGGAACAGGCCCTTCATCCCTCCAAGCCTGTGCCGATTCAGTTCTTCTACCAAAGCATATTTTCTAAGGATCTGTATTCCTTTGCTCCCTGCCCGTTCATATATTTGTCTAGATAGATCTTAAATGATGTTATTGTGTCCACCACTAACAGCACTACTGGCAACGCGTTCCAGGCACCCCCACCCTCTGCATAATGAATTTACCACATATACCTCCCATCAACATATCCAATCTCATGTTGAACTCGTGGCCCCTAGAAATTGAGTACGCCACTCTGGGGGAAAAAAAAAACTTCTTGCTATCCACCCTATCTGTACTTCTCATGATTTTGTAGACCTCATTCAGATTCCCCCTCCCCGGCCTCTGTCTTTCTAATGAAAATAATCCTAATCTACTCAACTTCTCTTCATAGCTTGCACCCTCCATATCAGGTAATATCCTAGTGAACCTCTTCTATACTCTTTCCAACTCATCCACATCGGTTTGGTAATGTGGGCGACCAGAAATGTACCAGATATAATGCTGAACCATAGTCTTATTGAACTGTAACATGACCTGCCAAATCCTGTACTCAATACCTAGTTCGATGAAGGAAATCATTTCATATGTTTTCTTGACAAATCTATTAACCTGCATTGCCACTTTCAGGGATAAAAGGACTTGAACACCCAGAGATCTCTCTGTACATTAATTTTCCTCCGGACATTTCAACTTACTGTATAATTCGCTCTTGAATTGGATCTTCCAAAAAGCATGACCTCGCATTTGACAGGATTGAACTCCATTTGCAACTTCTCAGCCCAACTCTCGAACCTACATATCTTTCCTTCCACAACGCCCTGGCATACACATTATCCGGTCCTGGAAATTGATCAATCCTTATGGTTTCTCAGACCTTGCACGCACAACAGCACCCAAATCTCTCTGCACTGGTCTTTTGTTTTCATAATCTTTCTCCATATAAATAATCATTAGCTTTTTTATTATTCCTTCTGAAGTGCTTGACCACACACTTAATTAAAATGAACTCTATCTTCCAATTTCACAGTGTAGATTTCTTACATCCTAATCACACCATGCACCTAATCACACCATGCACTCCAAACTATCTTTACCATCATCAAATATGCATTGATTGCAATCTACACCTCCCGCCCCCCAACAAAAAAAACTTTAATACAGAGAGTAAGCAACTGGGAGTCCAAGGGCTGACATTTGTGGCACTACACTTATTATGTCTCTCTGAACTCACACAGACATGTTCATCAAGACTCACTCCTTTGTGTCTTCACAAATGTTCAATCTCTGAACAATAACCCACAAGTTCCTACCTTGTGCAATATACGCTTTAGATGCTACTTTACAAAATGCTTACCAAGGAGAAAGTGAGGTCTGCAGATGCTGGAGATCAAAGTTGAAACTTTCTTGCTGGAACAGCACAGCAGGTCAGGCAGCATCCAGGGAACAGGAGATTCGACGTTTCGGGCACAGGCCCTTCTTCCTGAAGAAGGGCCTGTGCCCGAAACGTCGAATCTCCTGTTCCCTGGATGCTGCCTGACCTGCTGTGCTGTTCCAGCAAGAAAGTTTCAAAAATGCTCACCAAATCTAATTACACAATCTAAGGGTTCACTTTTATTATCACTGCTTCTCCTTTTCAGATAACTCTATTGAGTCTCTTTGATTCCATTAAATTATTTTAAATCACACTATAACGGACACGAGCAGTTTCCTAATAATAGACATAAGGCGACCTGGCCTTTATTTTCCTGCTTTCTGCATTCCTACCTCCTTGAAGACAGGTATCACAGTAAGACCTTTGAATCCACTGAAATCCCCTTGGACTGTAGTGATATTTCAACAAATGCCAGGAATATGTCTGGTGCACATTGTTTCGAAATCCAGGAAACAGACCACTAGGTTTTGGTGGATAGTTTATCCGTAATCATTTCCTTTATCAAAGGTGTTGTCCTGAAGATAAGGCCTGCGATCCTTTGGGATATTCTCTGTCGAAAAAGTGTCACAACTAATATAAAATAGTTGTTGGAGTTACCTGAGAGTTTCCGTTTTTCCTGTGTGGAATTTCCTGATGTCATCTTCCAATTGTTCCAAAAAAGGTTTTAGCTTTTGTTTTTATTATTATTTTTATTTCCACATGCAGCCTCGTGCTGTTTTTGTTTATACTTTGCAACAATTGACCTTCCTAAATCAATTGTCTCCAACTTTATTCGCTTTACGTCTTTCAGCTTGTGGGCTCTAAAAATATAGTCCGAAACCTCTGGTCTACCAGCACTTTTCATCATTTGTGCGCCTCTGTTTTCATTGGGTACACACCCTGACTATATTTGCTAATCATGCAAATTTTACCATCTCATCAATTCCTTTTTGATGTTTTTTTTAAATTTGTTCACGGAATTAGGGAATCATTGTCTAGGTCAGCATTAGTTGCCGATCTCTAATTGCACAGAGGGCAGTTATGAGTCAACCACATTGCTATGGGACTGGAGTCACATGTAGGTCAGATCAGGTAAGGATGGCAGATTCCTTCCCTAAAGGACATCAGTGATCCAGAGAGGTTTGCCCAACAATTGACAATGGATTAATGGTCATCATGAGATTCATTATTCGAGATTGTTTTTTCTGAAATAAACTTTCGGCATCTGCCGTGGCAGGATTTGAACTCGGGTCCCAGAACGTTATCGGGGTCTATGGATTAACAATCTAGAGATAACACTACAAGGCCATCGTCTCCCCATAATGTTTGATTATTGGGAAATGTTAATTTAAATATCTGTCAACGTTATCAACTGAAATTCCTTTCAGTCTATTTTCCAGCTCATTGTTAGTAACAAGTGCTTAAGCTGTTGATTATAACATAAGAACTAGAAGCAGGAGTAGGCCGTCCAGACCTTCGACCCTGCTCCATCATTCAATAAGATTATGGCTGATCTTTTTGTGGACTCAGCTCCACTTTCTCAACCTCTCACTGTATCCGTTTTTTTCTTCCATTTTTAGAAAAAAATATACCTTACTTTAAAACAGTTTCCTGAATAGTGTCAATTACTTCACTGGGCAAAGAATTCCACAGATTAACAACCCTCTGGATGAAGACATTCTTTCTCAATTCAGGCCTAAATCTGCTTCCTCCAGTCTTGCAGCTGTGCCCTCTTATCATAGCTTCACGTGTCTGTGAAAACATACAGTCTGTTTCTATCTGATCCATTCCCTTCATTATTTTATATGTTTCTATAAGATCCCCCCTCATTGTTCTGAATTCGAACTAATATAATCCCAATCTACTCAGTCTCTCCTCATAAATCATCCCTAATTGGAGATGTGATGCCAGAGAGAGACACCGATAAGAATGAGAACTTTAAAATGAGATATTACCATACCAGAAGCCACTATAAGTCAACGATTATAGGGGTGATAAGTGAATTAGACTTCGTGTGAGTTGATGGACAAGCAGCAGAGTTGAGGATAAACTGAGGTTCATGGAGAGTATGAAGTGAGACGCCAATGAGACGATTATTAGAATAGTTGAGGCTGGAGCAGACCGAGACATGGATTTTCAGAAGCAAAGTGCCTAAAGCAGGGATGCATATCGAGGCTGCAATCGAGCTGGGAAATGGGGAACGTTTTGGTGACAGATAGGAAAATTACAAAAAAAAAAACTCAATTCAGTTTAAAATAGAATGCTGAGATTGTACACAAACTTGTTCAGGCTCAGGTGAAAGATGGGAGAGGAATAAAGTCAGTACATGTGGGAGATCACAGCAGAGTTTGATGATATGGGCTCCTGTGTTATAACAGAACAGTCAGTATTGATTAATGCAGGAATGATCGATGGAGCAGAAGGCAGAAATTGAAATGAATTTATAAAAAATGCAGGATGTCACTAATTCTTGATATTATACTTAGAATAAGTACTTCACAAATTAAACACTGTTACAGCCTCCAAAAGATTGATCACCAAAACAAAAGCATGGCCTGTGTAAGATACAGAGCACAGCTCCCTCATTGTCTGTGTGCAGAGATGGGGGTGGGGGTGAGTGGTATTGAACATTTCAGTTGAAACTTTATTGCTGGAACAGCACAGCAGGTCAGGCAGCATCCAGGGAACAGGAGATTCGACGTTTCGGGCACAGGCCCTTCTTTCAGTCAGGATGCTGGACTATAGTTATGCAGGAATTCGTGAGTTTACCGCTTGAATCCTATTTGCAGATTTTGTCAGTCGTTTTTGTAAGTATGCAAATACCTTGTATGCTGCCAGAGGAAGTTTACTCAATTGAAACTTTAGATATTCAGGCTATCTTTTGTGAAAAGGTGATAAGCTGGCCTTGTTTACATGAGTGTGCTCAGGAGAGAGGAATGAATTTATAAAATACTGTATAATATTCACAATGTGCATATGAAAATGAGGATGTAAATTATTGGTGGCTCCACCTACAGTTTTAACATTGCTATTTATCTTTTGATATCATAGATGAGTTGTGTATGATTCTTTAAACACTATGTCAAAGAATGTACAAACGGAGGCAGCCGAACTGGGAGCATGCCATTCAGCTCCTTGAGCTTACCCTGATTGCACAAGGTCACGCTGAGCTGATTATAGCATTCAAGCTGCATTCCCAAATAATCTGCAAATCTGTTCAACCCTTTCCTGACCTAGAACCTATCTACTTCTGCCTTAAAAGGTGTTTAGGGTCTCTGCCTCCACTAAATTTTCAGCTAGAGAAATCCAAAATAAAACCACCTGCAGAAAGGAAAGTTAATTGCTGTTTGGAATTGGTGATCCCTCATGTTTAACAAATGAACTATAAGTTTGCATGTTATACGTAAGTTTAAGCATTTTATCCATAGCTAATTTTTCAGGATCCAATAGAATGTTTATCAGACCTTAGCCTAATATAGTCTATTCAACAAATCAAGTCTGCTCCACAATTCATTACCATCATAGCTTATTGATGATCCTCAAATCCGCCTTCTTGCCTTATCCCCATAGCTCTTGATTCCCTCACTGCTTAGAAATCTGTCCACCACCTGCTTTGATTAGACTTAGCGACAGGGTTTCAACAGGCCTATCATTCAGTAACCCTCTGAGAGAGAAGGCACTCATCACCTCCCTCATAAAGATATGCTCTCTTTGACTAAGGCTATACCCTCTGGTCCTGAACTCTCCCACAAATTGAGACAACCTTGTTGGCAATGAGCCTGTCAAGCCTACTAACAATCTGTTTTTGTTTTCATTGAGATCTCCTCTCATTCTTCCAAACTCCAATGAGTTTTTCACTAATCTACTCAAACTCACTCCATAAGAAAATACCTCAATTCTCAGATTAATTCTGTGGAGCTTCTCCCACCTGCTACCAATATGTCTGTTATCTCCTCTACATATTTCCTTAGAAAATTAGACAAGAACCGTTCACATTTTTGCACGTTCAGTCTGCATAGAAACGTGTACATGTTTAGAATGATATTTATGCACCACCACATTTGAAATAATTGCTAATAGTGCATTCGAATTTCCTATAATTGCTGAATTGCATGCCAACGTTTTAACTGTCAAGCTGAGGGCCTGAAATTCCTGAGTCTTTTTTCTTGTAATTTAGATTCACTCTTCTATTTTACCTGACAAAGTTAATCAGTACAAGCTTTCCAACTCAGATGCCAACTTTTTGTGCACTCACCTATTTTTTTCTATCTCATGATAAGCTCCTTGCATCATCCTCACCATTTGCCTTCCCACTTCTGTTTGTGTTACTCACAAATATGGAGGTAGTACTTTCATTTCTATCACCCAACTCATTGTGCGGTTAATATTTCCGGCCCCAGCACTGATCCCTGTGGCACCGCACTGGCTAATGTCATTATCCAAAAAATAGTTCCTAGATGCTTCTCTTTCAGCGGATCCGCTCTGCAGACATGTTATACTCAATTAAACTTCAAGTGAGAGCAGGAATTAAACCCATACTATTAGTATCGTTCTGTTTGATAGACTAACTATCTCGGCAACTGAACTTGCCAGCACCCAGTGCCTGATACAACTGAAACATTAACATCTGCATTTATATTCAATGTTGATCACAATAACTGATACAATTCTGTGACGTTGCCTCCTTACTTATTGTACCTGCATAAAACGTTTTGCAAATAAAGAAGAAGTGCACGCAGCAGATTGCATTGTATTATATAACTCTGGCATCTCTCATCTTATTTTCTTTCTTCTATTGGACGAATTCGCAATTCTTCATCTCAGACATTTGCTTCATCTTGTTCATCTGACTTCCTCATTACATTTGTCAAACCATAAAAATGTAATGGAGCTGGATTCTTTGCATAAATTTAAGGGTGGGGGTGCATGTATTCATATTCCCGTTAAGAAGGAGATTAAGCATTTTTGAGGGTAGGGGAGATTGTTGGATACAAATCGGGAAGGAGTCAGTCATGATCTTGTTGAATGTCAGAACGCGAGGGGCCAAATAGCCTACATCAGCTTCTAGTTTCTATGCATATTCCTGTACAATTATATTCCAGATGACCTCCTTTTCATCAATATTACCTAGAACATGACAGTACAGTATAGGCCCTTCGGCCTTCGATGATGTGCCGACCCACAGAGCCAACTTCAAAAAACCATCTCACCTATACAGATTAAAAATGACAGGTAAACAACACTCAGCCCAAACCTCGTACTATGATTGGTTTTTCTCCATGTTACAATACCAAGGCAGCAGGAAACTCTTACTAGTGCCAAAAAGGCATCAAACACAAAGGGTGTGATGATCTCTACAGTGAAAACGTATCTCTGGCCAGATCTATGTAATGAAGGGAATTCTTATACCACACGGTAAGAATGTAGTTACCTTTAGCAGAGTGAAATGTAGACTGAGTATACATTTTGAAATTTGGATCACTGTGTGAATTCAGCTCAAAGGGGGAGAGGTGTTTTCAGTCAGGTTTACTCCAAGAAGGAAACTTTCCAGAATGAGATGTGAGTGGAAGTTATAAAAGAGCGTGAATGGAGAGGCCGAGCCACACTGAGACCAGAGGAAAAGTGGCATCACAAAATGCAGCCTGATGCTAGTGCAGGGAAGGTAGACTGGATCAAAGAGCTTAAGGTGATGCAGGTAGGGACAATAATGTGAGAGAATATGCTTTGTAATTGGAGAGGGAGAACCTGGAATCAGGAAGGGGAGACGAGCAGGGAAGAGGATGGAACAGCAATGGCAGGGATTTCTGGGATAATTCAGGAAGCACAGCTGAAATTTATGCCGAGCATCTGCCAGTCGTCCCTGAAATAAACATCCTAAATCTGGCCCGATATCAATGCTCATCAATTTGTGATTGAATAGTATCGCTGAGAGCTTTAGTCAACCATGGGTGGTTCATCTCCTTATCAAGTCCTTCTTTTTGAGCAGAAATAAATAATTGCTGAGCATTATGGGATATCTACTTGAACGTCTACCCATGTATACCCACTGACTTTCCTCTGGGTTTCTATCCACATCACGCTTCTGACCAGATGTGAGTCAGAACTCCTCCATTTAATGTCTGGTTCTTTTCAATCATTCAGAGGGAACCTTTGCATGTGGGTGAACACATGATCAGCGGAGGGTGACTCCTTTCTCCCAGTTTCTCCGTCTCTGACGATTCTGATTGATGGTGCCACATTCCAGTGAGCTGCCTCTGATGTGAGCGCTTTTCCTTCAAACCAGGAATCCCCGACCTACAGTGGACAGGGCCTTATGCTGTGACTGACCTATCTCCCACATTGCCGCCCCCACTGCACTCTCATTCATTTGTACTGTTTCAAATCAGTCTCCACACAGTTGGAGGCCGGTGGCTCAGTGGTTAGCACTGCTGCCTCAGAGCACCAGGTACCTGGATTCATTTAGAGCCTCGGGCGACTGTGTGGAGTTTGCACGTTCTCCCTGTGTCTGCGAGGGTTTCCTCCGGGTGCTCCGTTTTCCTCACACAGTCCAAAGATGTGCACGGCAGGTGAATTGGCCACGCTAAATTGCCCATAGTGTTAGATCCATTAGAGCAAAATGGGTCTGGGTAGGTTACTCTTCAGAGGATCGGTATGGACTTGTTGGGCTGAATCTAATATAATCTAAAAAATCCTGTCATTGCTGCTCACAATGCAGTATCCTTCACACCGGGGAGACAAAACAGAAACTGCTTTGAGGAATACTCCCACTATGTCTGTAGGAATAACCCTGACCCTCTCATTGCTTCCCATTTCAATAACCTACCTTGCTCTCATGCTAACATTTCGGTCCTGAGCAGCTGCAATGTTCCAGTGAAGCACAACCCAAGCTCGAATAACACCTCACTTTACACTTTGGTACGTTACAGCCTGTAGGAGTTAATATTCAATTCGATAACTTCACAAACTGACCCCATTATGACTGTTCTCCATTTTCATACATTCTCTCTCCTCGTCTGGCTATGACGTTGTGTGGTTGTATCTTCTTTATCTTGCACTCAATAGAGAGAACCCCTTTCCTCCAATTCGCATCTTTCACATCGCCCTCTCGTTCACAACTGTTAAAAGCCTATTTATCTTTTGCCACACTCTCTTTTAAGCATCACCCACTCTCCCACCTCTGTCAAGCGATTAAAAATCCCATTTTCCAATACTTTTCAGTTCTGTAGAAGTGTCACACTGGACTTGAAACGCTAACTCGGTTTCTCTGTCTCTGCAGATTCTGCCAACCTGCTGAGTTTCTCCAGGGTTGAATAGGCACAGACAAATTTTCAAATAAACAAATAATTATGGATACTGGAAATAAAAACACAAATATTTATGGAGAAACTGGACCTGGAAGATCAACTCTGCTTTCATTCCACAACATGCTGCCAGACCTGCTTAGTTTCTTCAGGTATGTCTGTTTTTGAACTAGTTCCACAGATGTCTGTCAAAGTTGCTCAAAAGCTCTGTCCAATACTGAGCCCTGGGTACCAGGGAAGTGAACAGTAACACCAGGTGCACAGATTTATTGGCTCTGAACGTACATAAGGCTGCATCACGGGCACTGCAGAGCTCTTAATCATGGTCAGGGAGAGAAACAGAGGGAAACACACATTCACTTTAAATATAGAAGATGTCATTTCGGGAATGGAAAAGATTCACATGAATATGTTAAAGAATTTAAGTAATGTGACAAATTGGAAGCGTGACACCATGGAAAGATCCTAACAGAATGAGAATATGAAAATGGAAATGCCACCACATCAGAAACCAGGTTAGATCACTGAGTACAGTGCTGATGGGTGAATGGGTCTCGGTGTGAATTGGGGAGTAGTCAGTAGAATTGAATTACAGATATTGCAGGTCAAACTGGCCATTCATGTGATGATGTAGATCACAGCAGCAACAGCAGAATTGTGTTCAATCACAATCTGTAATTTCTTTTCCCTGGGATAATCTCTGAATCTACCATTAACATCAGACTGATCCATGGTTCAACCTACCAGAGTCAGAACCATGTGTACTAACCCTGATGAAAAACCATTAACACTATGGCACTTGACCAGTTACATTCCAAATAGCAGGATTAACATCTGATAGAGAGGACAAAATTATCTAAAGACCAACAGATCAGATCTAAGCTTTGCAGTCCTGCCACATCCAATTATAAATGTCAATAGACTACTAAACAACTCACTGGAGGAGAGTACTCCACAAGTATCTCCATCCTAAATAATGGACTGCTCTATACATCAGTGTAAAAGATAAGGATATAGTGTCTGCACCGTCCTCAGCCAGGAGTGTTGAGTTGATGATCCAATGGCAATGGGCCCTGACACCAATCCTGCAATAGGATTGAAGACTTGGGCTGCACAACAAGCCGTGTCCCTGGGGAAGCTGTTTCATTCCAGCTCCAACTCTGACATCTCCCTGGCAATATGAAAAAATACTCAACTATATCCAGTCCACTAAGAGGGAATAACTACAATCTGTCCAATTACCATCCCTTCAGTCCGATCACGATAGTCACATTAGGGGGAGTACTTTTTGACAGAGTTGTCAAGCAGCACAGGAATAACCAGCTAAGTGTGGTTTCTGATAGGTCCCCATGTGGCGATGGTGCTGTTGTGGAAATGTCACTGGATTACTAATCCAGACCAGGTTAATGCTCTGGCAGCTGGTGGAAGTTAAAAACAATTAATAAACTATCGAGATCTAAAATCTGGTGTCAGGAATAGTGACTTTGAAGCCAATGTCAATTGTGATTACCATTTTCCTTCCCAAGTGTAGTTTCAGGAAGTGAGTCTCCCGTGTTTTCCTGGTCTGCCTAAAAGTGACTCCAGATACACAGACATGTGATAAACTCTTCAATGGTCTCTGAAACTTCCAAGCACGGCACTCAATTGTATCAAACTGCTCATCATTCTTAAAGGATAAACCGGGACAGAATACCTGGTCTCAGCCTTGTTGTTGGAAATGGGAATGGGAAACACAGTCCTGACGTCCCCGCAGAGTCCTCCTTTCGAACGTCTGAGAGCTTGTGACACGACTTGCAGAGCTATCCCACAGACTGCACAGAAACATCGGGAAGGGAGGAGGTCATTCAATCCATTGAGCATCCCCCATTCGAGACAGTGGAGAAAATCTCCTCAGTGCGATTTGCCCCATACAGTGTTTATATCATTTAACATGTTTAAACGTCGGGATATATAAAATTGGAACTGCAGTAGTTGCTTTGGTCCATCAATTTTGATCCTCCCTTCAATATACAGGCAGTTCTCCAATAGCGCATGTTTATTAAACACAACTTGTCTGCATCACAATTCGTGAATTGCGCATCCTCTTTATAAAGCGAGCTCCCATTCACTGTCACGCAATTCCGTCCCCGGCACCAGTTGAAGAGCAAAACCCAGCCTCAGGATCCTCTGTCTGCAAAATGCATCCTCAGTGTGTTCACTAAAGCAGGAATGTAATCTGCTCTGCAAGCCTTGAAACTGAGACTGAAACTAGGAATTGTAGTCTACATTTAGACGGATCTTTTTTTCAAACCGGAATTCCATGTCAGCATCATGTGGTCAGTCTGCTCACGCGCTTTCTGGCGAAGAGCTTGGTGAAAGGTACAGTGCTGTAGTCAGTGGCATTAGGGTGAAAGTGCAACATTTACAGCATTGTTTCATGACAATATATGATTTAAAGATTTTCTTAGACTATGCTCGTGTGTGTTAGATTAACTTAAATGTTTGGTTTTTACTGATTTATATTTTTTTGGGGGGTGGGGTGATTTGCCCGTTCTCCACTTTTTCCCATAGACCGCATTATTAATATTGCATGATTTTCTACAACACGGTGTTCCACAGGAATACAACTACCGTGTTATTGGAGAAAAACATGGAATGATATCTGATCCTCTATATTCCCACGATATTCCTGCTCTCTGTCTATCCCTTTAATTTCCAGAAATCCTCATTTATATTCAGTGTCTTGGCTTCTACAGCCTTATGTGTCAGAAAATTGAACAAGTTCAGCAGTCTCTGAGTGAAGATATTTATTCTCATCTAAATGCAGAGTGGCCTGTCTGTACCTAATGTGGTGGCCCCTTGTTCTTTGACGACCCAGTCAGGGGAATTACCATCCCTGCTTCCAATCTGTCTCACCCTGTCAGAATTTTAGATATTTCACTGAGATCACCACTCATTTTCCTAAACCCCATGGAATACAGGCCCAGTCGCCTCAAACTCTGTTCGCACAATAAGCCTGTCTTCCCAGAGATCAGTGTGGTCATCCTTCACTGCTCTCCCTCAATGTCAGATTTGTCCTTTATTGATAAGGAGAGCAAAACCGCACAAAATACTGCACAATGTTCGAGATGGGGTCTCACCAAGGGCCTGTACAGCTGCAGTAAGACACCCTTACTCCTATACTCAAATACTCCTGAAATGAAGGTCAATGAGCTATTTATCTTCCAAACTGCTTTCTGTTCCTGCAATATTGCTTTCAGCGACTGGTGTACAAAGAGTTCCAAATCCTTTTCAATGTCACATCCACCCACTTGGTGGGTCTATGTACACTGGTCAGTGTGTCAGTGCCATTCCCAGTATTGACTTCTGGTTTCAGAACTCACAGCCCTGCTTGGCCTTCACAGGTCGGCGCAGAAGGAAACAAAAATGCAGCTTTATTTCCTTTATAGATCAACATTTTTCAATCAATCCATTTTCAATTGATCGGCTGGCATTCTATTGTTCCCAACAAAGTGCACTACGTCATATCTCCCCTCATTGCTCTCCGTCTGCCACGTAGTTGCCCAGTCACGTCAGTTGTCTAAATCACCTTGGAGCTTTTTGACATCCTGCTCATCCACTCACAATCCAACATCGTTTAATGCCACCAGCAGACTTGGGAATATTGCATTTGAGCCCCTCAACCAAAGATATGACGTGTATGGGGAATAGCTGTTCCCAAACCCCGATCCCTTCTATATCCTCCAAGCCTTCCATTCTAAAAAAAAGTTTTATTCCTACTCACTGTTTCCTGCCAGCTCTCCCATTCTAAAACCATGACCATATATTAGCCCCAGTCCCATAGGATTCAAATTTGCACAGCAGGCTTGGGGCTTTATCAAAAATCTTTCTGGGAATCCAATCGTAATGCATTGATAGCTTCTCCATAATTTTGCTAAAATTCACTTTCTCAAATATGATTCCCATTTCATAATCTATGTTGACTTTTTCTATGCCCATTATGTTCTGTTACAATACTTTCTCTCGAACTGTTTAGTTGCTAATTTCATTCTATTCTCTTTTTCTCACGAGACTAAATTTTCATGGTATTTCTGGGAAGCTTTTTTTTTTGCTTTGGTATCTTCTGCGAAGCCAGAATGAAGTAGTTGCTTCATAGTTCCGCCATTTCCCTGTTCTCCATTCTCCATTCTCTGGTTTCAGGCTGTACTGAGCTGCAATTGCTTGATCTTACCTTTCACATATCTTTAGAAGCTATTACAGTTCACTCGTATAACTCTCATTGATATACTCTTCGGAAAAGCATCAATTTCTGTCTTAAACAGATAAATGATGAGCATTCCATAATCATACAATCACAGAAACACAGACTCCATATCGTTCGAAATACAGCACGATCTAATTAGTCCCACTTTCTGACATGAGGCCCAGAACCAGGCATGTTATGACACTGCAAAAACTCGTCCAAAGACTTTGAATTGTTGTGGAGTTACCCGTGACAACCATTCTCTCTCTTCCAGACCCCAACATCTTCTGGGTGACAAAATATCTTTAAGTTCTCTCTAAACCTCAAGCACTTCACTTATTCCCTTGTTCTTGACTAAAAGGAACAGCTACTGTCTATCCACTCTGTCCATGCCCCTCGTAATCTTGTCCTTCTGAATCACGTCCCCTCAGCCTCCTCTGCTCCAAAGTAAACAACCGAGCTTATCCAGCCTCTCTCCATAGCTGATTCGCTCCATCCCAGGGAACATCCTGGTGAATCCCCACCAAACCCTATACCCCTCATTTTAATGAAATCCTTTCATAATGTGGTATTCTGAACTGCACACTGCATACCATCTTGCCCTAAACAAACTCCTGTATAACTCTTATAATCGATGTCAACGACACCTAAGCCGTTTTAGCTCGACTATTAACCTGTTCAGCCACATTCAGGGTTGTGTGGAAAAGCACCCTCTGAGATTCCTAGTGTGCTGCCATTCATTGAGTCCTCCCCTGCCTGGTTCCTTCTACCAAAGTACATCAACTCATATTTATCAGCGTTATATTCCATCTGCCATCGATCTGCACTTCTGACCATTCCGCCTGTATCTTCCTGCAACATACCGCCTTCCCCCTCGCTGCCAACCACCCGGCCAATCTTTGTGTCCAACTCAAACTGATTTATCACACTATCCCCTAATCTCCCCTCCAAATTCTCATCTCCAAAATTTATGATAACCATAAATGATAAGGTTAAAAATCACACAAAACCAGCTTACAGTCCAAAAGGTTGATTCGCTAGTCCTCGCAATCGAAGCACTGCTTCTTCATCAGGTGGTTGTGCACTTTGAAAGCTTGTGCCTCCAATTAAACCTATTGAACTATAACCCTAGTGTTGTGTGATTTTTAACGTTGTCGATACCAATCCAACACCAGCTCCTCCGAATCACAAATATTTGCTTGGATCCCTTCCATTCAGCTAAAATGCTTGGAACACATTTACTACCTTCCATTTATCTACAATGGCTTCCAGTCTCTGCAGGGTGTACAGGAAATTAAAACACAGTCATCGACTGTGCAAATAATACGTCCATTGGTGACTTATTTCTGACATTTTGATACGCAGTAAATCTGTTTTGTCAGACTTAGCGATGCTCAATCTAACTACATTTTCAAGCACTACCCTGTTACTGATATCAATTGGCTTTATGTCTTTAGTTCCATAAGCTCCATCTGATCACTTGGTTTTCGAGGTGATTTTCTGGATCTTCCTCCATGAAGACAGATACAAAGTTACTGGTTATTTGCTTGGCCATTTCCTTGTTCTCCACAATAAACTCTCCTCTCCCGATTACAAATTTCCACATTTGACATTGCTTTACTTTTGTTCCCTTTGAATTATAGATAGTAGACTGATGCAGTCTTTGTGTTCCTGTTTGTTAGCATGTATGTTCGCATTGTGATTTCCTTAACAGCTTCATGGCTCTCCTTTTCTGGATAATCAATTTCTGAGAATTCTCAAGTTTCCACAATTTCTGGAATTCTTCTGAAGTCACTTCCTATGATTAATATTATCTTTAATTTGTTACGTGAACCATCATTAAGTCACTTGCTCACTCTGTGGTGTTTTTAAATTCAAGAAAGAGACGTATGTTTGCGACTTTGCAGTACTTCTATAAATCTCCTGATCCGGACCAGATCTATTCAGGAACTCTGCAGGTGGATAGAGAAGAAATTACGGGAGCCCTGGTTGGTACTTTTGTATCATCAGTAGCCAACGGGTGAGGTCCCGGAGGACTGGAGGATAGTGAATGCTGTGCCCTTATTCAAGGAGGGCTACAAAGTTAAACGTGGGAGCTATAGACCAGTAGAACTAACATCTGTAATAGATAGTTACTTGAGAAGATTCTGCGAGATAAGTTATACAGAGGAACCTCGATTATCTGATTGAGATGGACGGAGCACTAATTCATTCAAATAATTGATTATTCAGTTAATTGATCTACTCTGGGGCTTGGATTTTTATGTGAAGTCTGCTCTCCATTCAGGAGACAAGGCAAAAACACACTGTGTGCGAGACCCCACCCCGCGTCCGCTCGCACCCCGCCTTGTCCACTCCCACCCTGCCCCATCTATGCTCCGCCCAACCCGAACCCAGTCCACTCCCACCCCGCCCCCAGCCCTCCCACAACCCCATGCACTCCCACCCTACGCCCCTGTGTGCCCCCATGCAACCCCAAACCGCCTGCGCCCACGTCCCTAGCCGCCCGGTCAAATGCTCATCCGCTCCCACCTCGTGCCGCTGCCTGCCTCCGCCCGCCCCAACCCTTTCCGCTCCCACCCGAATTCCGCCCCCACCAGCCCACAACCCTGTTCAACCCCACCCGTCTGCCTCTGCCCGTTCTTAACCCTGCAACACTAACATCGGTCCCCTAACCCTGCACGCACAACCAACCCCACCCATCGTCCAAATCCCATCCACACACCCGCACGCCTCTAACCCTGCACCCCCAACCCCACATCCCCAACCATCCCCACCCATCTTCGGACTCCCGTCCTTGCCCCCATCCGCCCCAGCCCTGTACCCCCAAACCGGTATCCCCAACCAGCTTCCCCGGGGCAGCCAGACTGTACACCAACAGGACAGCTGCTGCTGTCTTTGTGGGGTAAGTCTTCAAAAAGCACACACACACACACACACACTTACACACACACACACACACACACACACACGCACACACACGTTTTGACAAGTTCCACCTTTGCTGTGTACAGGACAATGCTGGCGCAATTATCTGGGGAGGGATTTTAGGGTAAACCCCTGTGTAGAACTCCAGGGAAAGTGTGGGGTGAGAGAGAGAGAGAGAAGGTGGGAGCTCAGTCTTTTCGAGACGGTGCCTGGACGGTTCTTGGCAGCATTTTAGGAAGACAAGTTTTTTTTAATCATTGTACCTACAAACAAAAGACGCAATCAGGGTTGAAAGGCAGAATGTTTCTATCGGGACCTTGAGGACCCCTTCGGATAATCTAAATTTCGGATAATTGATATTTGGATAATCGTGGTTCCTCTATACATGCACTTGAAAGACAGGGTTTGATTAGCAGCAGTCAGCATGATTTTGTGCAAGAGAGATCATGGCTCTCAACCTTGTTACAGTACTTTGATGAAATGACGAGGAACAGTGATGAGGGCAGAATGGGAAACATAGCCTATATGGATTTCAGTAAGGCCTTTGAGAAGGTTACAGAAGATCAGCTACTCTGGAATGTTTGATCTCCTGGAATCCAGGGGGAGCTGGTAAATTAGATACACAATTGGCTTGGTGGTAGGAAGCAGAGGGTAATGTAGGAAGAATGCTTGTCGGACTGGAGACCTGTGAATAGTGAAATACCTCAAGGGTTGGTTCTGGGAACATTGTTTCTTTCTATATATATATATATATATATATATATATATATATATATGTGTGTGTGTGTATATACATATATAAATATATATATATATATATATATATATATATGTATGTGTGTGTATATATATATATATTTATATATGTGTGTGTGTGTGTGTGTGTACGCTCTCATCCACATCATAGATGCATGTAATATGTTATATATATATGACGACACTAAAATAGGCAGCATCATGGAGAGTGAGGAAGGTTATTAGGAATTTCAGAAATTTCAGCAGTACCTTGATCAGCTGGAGAAGTGGACTGCGAAATGGAAAATTCAGTTTAATACAGATCGGTGTAAGTTCTTGCATTTTAGAAAGTTGAGTCAAGGTTGGAGTTTCATGGTGAATGATTGGGCCTTAAGGAGTTTAGTGGAGCAGAGGGACCTTTGAGTTCAGGTGCACGGTGCTCTGAAAGCTGATTCACAGGTTGGCAGGGCAGTGAAGAAGGCTTTTGGCACACTGGCCTTCATCAGTCAGAGCACTGAGTATCGAGGTTAAGGAGTTACATCGCAGTTATACAGGACGCTGGTGAGGCATTATTTGAAGCGTCATGATCAGTTCTGTTCAGTTTGCTATAGGAAAGATGTTATTAAACTGGAAAGAGTGCAGAAGAAATTTACAAGGACGTTGCTAAGGTCTTAATGGTCTGAGTTTTAGGGAGAGGTTGGACGAACTAGGACTTTTTACTTTAGAGTATATGAGACTGATAGGGATCATATAGACGCTTAAAAGATCACAGGAGGCATGAGTAGAGTGAATGCACCCAATCTTTTCTTCCCAGTGTTGGATAGCAATGACGGACTAGAGGGCATCATTTTATGGTCAGGAGGTAAGAATAAAAGGGAAACTGACGAGCAATGATTTTTACACTCATCTTGGTATGCATATGGAATGAGCTGCTGGGGGAAGTGGTTGAGGTGGATACATTAACAACATTTAAATGGCATTTGGACAAGTACACGGATAGGAAAGGATTAGAAGGATACAGGGCAATGGCAGGGAAATGGGTTTGTGTGAATGGACATTTTGTTCAGAATGGACCACTTTGAGCTGAAGGACCTGTGTCCGTGCTTTAGGAATCTATGAGTCGAATAACCATTGCTTGTCTACCACTGAATGTTATGTTGTACTTTCCCAATTTACTGGAGCGAGCTTGACCCTCTGCCCTCCAGGCTTCCATGATGCTTGGCCAGAATGTTCACACATTTGATATTGTATGCGGACGCCATGTAAAATGCACCTTATTAACGTCACTATTCCTCAAAAGCTGCTTCAGAGTAAGGTTAGTAATTAGTCTTTCTTACCACACAACACCAACTCCGAAATAACCTGCTCTCTAGTTTGGTTCACAACATACACTTCAACCCACCTCATATACACTTACAGAATTTATTTTTCACAGCATGTGCAGTCACTTAGTTAACGCAGTTTAGAAACAACTTGAGACCATCCAATAAGACTGCAGTATTCACAATACTTGCATGTGTAATTTCCAGAGCACGTGATGTTCAGATTTTCTGCTACTGTTTTGGTTTCGATATATAACACACCAGTGTTTGTTTCTCCTTGCTATTTGTAAGCTCTACCTAAAATGATTTTGTGAAAGCTGAGTGACATGGTCTGTGTCGTTATTAATGATAGTCATGGATAAGACATTCGGGAGGCTCACCTCGACGCTGGGATGGCCGATATCGGTTCCAGCTGGGAGCAACGAGACAGTGATGGAAGAGTATTGGCCCAGCGGCAAAGATGGCACCTGAGGATCAGCAATTTCGATGTTGGTGGTCTCTGGTGTAGATGGTAATGAAGCTGGTGTCCGGTGATGGGGGATGCAGGTGTCACCGATAGTAAGGAGCTGACTCAGGACCCATGGATTTTCTTCTAGCTATACCTTTCTTTTTTTCAGTATTAAAATTATTTATAACGGTGCCAGTTTGATGCAGAAATGTCTTGTATTTACCCCGTAAAATACACCTGAGAGAAAACTCAAAATCGATATCAAAATATTCCACTCATTGTTTCCTGCCAGCTATGCCGTGCTAAGTACTTCAATTAGGCACCAGTTCCATAAGATGTGATGTGCACACTAGTTTTGGGACTTTACTGAAAAACTTTCCAAAACTTCAAATACATTCCATCCATTGCTTCACCATAATTAACTAACCAGCCAGTATCTCAAATATGATTCCCATTTCATAAATTTATGCTGACGTTGTCTATGTTCACTACTTTCAATCCCAATATTTTCTACAAAACCATATATTTACTAATTTCATTCTTTTTTTTTTACCTGACTTGGGTTTCCTAGCCGTGCTGGGAGTTTTTTTTTTTGTTTTGTTGATTTTTTTTTCTCTGTGAAGACAGAATTGAAGGACTTGCTTCACAGTTCCACCATTTCACCGTTTTCCATTCTCCATTCTCTGGTTTCAAATTGCAATAAGCTGCTATTTTTCGATTACTTTCACAATAACATACTTTTGGAAGCGATTGCAGTTGAGTTGTACAATCTTTATTATTACGTGTTTTCAGAACCCAGCAATTTCTGCCTTAGGCTGCTCAATGACTACCCTTCCACAATCATACAATCAGAGAAGGAGATATTCTGCACCATCAGAAATACAGCACGATATACATTATTCCCACATTCCTACATGCAGACTTTAGGGGGAATATTATTAGACTCTGATGCTGGCCCATGTACTTCTTAACAGTTTTGAGGTGACCCACGACAACACCCCTCTCTGAGAGTGCATTCCAGACCACAACACTCTCTGAGTGAAAAACAATTGTCAAATTCTCTCTAAACCTCAAAGCCTTCACTTTAAATATCTCATCCCTTGTTCTTGGCCTTTTGACTAAAAGGAACAGCTGCTGTCTGTCCACCTTGTCCATGTCTCTTGTAATCTTATCCTTCTGAATCACGTCCTCTTCGGCCCTATCTATTCCAAAGTAAACAACCGAGTTTATCCAATCTCTCTTCATCCCTGATAAGCTCCACCCCATGAAACATCTTGGCGAATCTCCGCTTTACCCCCTCCAGTGCAATCACATTCTTACTGTAATGTAGCTCCCAGAACTGCACGCAGAATTCTATCTATGGCCTAACCAATGGCGTGTTTAGATCATATTATGTTCGCCAAGATGAATAAACAAAATGCCTACAGTCCCATGTGCTTTCTTAACTAGCTTATTACCCTGTCCAATCATAGTTAGAGATATGTGGAGAAGTACCCTCTGAGCTTCCTAGTGTGCTGCCATTCATTGAATATTCCCCTGTATGGCTCCTTCTTCCAAAGTGCATCATCTCATATTTATCAGGGCTATATTCCATCTGCCATTGATCTGCCCATCTGACCATTCCATCTGTATCTTCCTGTAAAATAAGGCCTTCCTCCAAATTGTCACCACCTGGCTAATAGTTGTGACAAACACAAACTTACCTATCACACACCTCAATTCTCCCCTCACACGACCCCTCCACAGTCACATCTACAACATTTATGAATACCACAAATAATAAAATAGACTGCACTGCTCCCTGTGGTACACCAAAAGACACTGGTCTATCTCCATCACATTTTCTGTAATGTGGTACCACATTGGCTGCTCTCCAGTCCTCTGGAACCTCCCTTGTGGTCAGATTTGACTTAAACATTTGGTCAGGTCATTTCCTATCTTTTCTGAAACATTATCCAGTGATGCAACTTATGTGGATTTACATCATCCCAACTTGCATCTTAGTTGAGACTCTCAATGCATCTTCTCGAATTCTGTACCTGCATCCTCCGTCTCCCAGGTAAAACAGATAGGAAGCACTCATGTAATAATCCATCAATGTTCCCCAGCTTCACAAACTGATTGCACCCTTGGTTTCTAATTGCCTCTAATTGTTCCCTGTTTATTCTGTTCTACTTGCTGTTTTTTGTAGAGTGTATTGGAATTCTCTTTAACCAAGCCTACTGCATTTCTTCAAGCACCTGTATTATTAAGTCTCCTGTGTGTGAATTTTCTAAGTTTCCCTGAGATCACCTCTCATTCTTTGAAACAGTACAGAACACAGGTATTATCTCATCCGCACTCCATGTAGCTTGTGCAGAACGCCTTTACTTCTATGTTCCCATTCCCTTTAAATGAAGGCCATCTTCATGTTTACCTTTCCATTTCCAAATGTCCATCCAGAACGGCTTTGGTTTAATATTATTTACTACTCATTGTCTGAGCTCTTAAACCTGAATATCTAACTATATCACACCTACTGGTTTTCCATTGTCTCTGTCCACAAGAAACAGCTTCAAACTATTTAAAATAAAGTCATTAAAAATTATTTCTTTTCGGGGGAGATCCAAGATATTAGCGACCCAGTAGGTTTGCCCTGCTCATCTTTACGGCAGAACCCAGAAACAGTGGTGCATTCACCTTCTCTTTCTTACCCATTGTGGTAAAAATACTGATCCCCTGTATTGCTGTATGTCAGTTGAAGTGAGTAAGGAAAATGACTAAGGGTAAAGGACCACGTGGATCGCAACGAGCAGGCACTGCCATGCAGCAACGGATACGCCTGCGGCCGTGGCGTCGGCCTCTGCGAACCCACCAGGCGACTTACTATTAGAGCAGAGCTTGGTCATGGAGTAAGTAAACCTCCGAGATAAGGTTGATTCAGAGATGGAGGAGACCCAGACCATGCTGGAACCGACCTCGGCCATGCTGCAGAAGCATGACTAGGAGATCCAGCGTCTCAGACACATGTCATGGAGGTGGAGCAGTGGACTGTGTCCTCTGAAACTGCAGAGGAATCTTCAGCAGGTCGGGTCCAGGCCTTGGGATGGCGGGTACCAGGCGTGGAGGAGCAGATCAACTTCGAAAATCGAGGCCATCATAAGAATATCTGCCTTGTCGGGCTGGCGGGACGGGAAGAAAAAGTCAGCCCGTCAGTGTTTGGAGTAATGGCTTCGGTAGTTTTTTGAAGCTGGAATTCGAGGCGGGCCGGGTGCAGGTCGAGCAGGCCCACTAGATCGCAGTGCACAAGCCCGGGTGAGACCAGCACCCCCGCCCAGCCCTTGTGCAACTCCAGCACTATGGAGAGAAACAAATGGTTCCACAGCACTTGGGAAGGATCCACAGGCTTTAATATCCAAATGATCACAAATTATGTTTTTCCAGGACCTTTCTACGGCCATGATCCACAAGAGGCAGGCCTTTAATAAGGTAAAAAGGAGGCTGAGGGAATTGAATATTCAGTATACTGTAAGATACCCTACAGTATTACGTTTCAACCACGGAGGGTTCGTGTTTAATTTTGACTCACGAGAAAATGCAAAGGATTTCCTGTACACCTTAAGAAGATTGGCTAGCTCAAATAATATGAACAATCATGTTCTCTTTGTTTCCTCTGTGGTTTCCCTCGTTTACGTGGTTTTGTTTTTTTTTGTGGGGATCCCATTCATTTCTTTTTCTCTCTTTTCTCCTTTCTTCCTTCCATCCCATTAACCTTTTTTTCTACAATTTCCTTTTCGTTTCTCTCTCTTAGTACGGAATAGGGGTAGTGTTCGGGGGATGGGGAGATTGAGGAGGGTTACATTTTTTTTCACCAGGACTGCCTTGGATATGGATGGGACGGGTTCAGTGCCCACTCTTAATTTTCTTGTTGTAAGACACATGTAACTTTTTAAAGTTTGTTTGGTCTGGGTTGGCGAGCATCTTCAGCTAGTAGGAGCCAAGGGGGATTAGTGGGTAGTATGAGCACTCCTTGCGGGGAAGGAGGGAGTATCACCTCTTATTTGTGTGAAATGTTGGTTCATTGTACAAGGAGTTGTTAGGAGTTTTGAGTTGGTAGTTTTTGCAGTTGTATTTTCAAGTTTATACGAACTGCTTGCCACTTTCTCGGAGTGCGCAATAAAAAGGGTCCTTCCTCACAGGGGGATCACGGACTGTTTCGGATGGCTATGGCTAACCACTCGTTTAAATAGTGCACCTGGAACATTAAACGGGAGTCATTCACCAATTGATGATTTCAGGCCTTAGAAAGGAAAGGGTCGATGTCGCCTTGGTGCCAGAAAAAAATATATCTAACCGATAAGGAACATTTAAAGTTACAGAAGAGAGTGTTTGAGTGGGTGTTATTTTCATCCTTTAATTCAAAATGTAGAGGAGTAACTTTTCTCATTCAGAAGAACCTTCTATATCAGTTTTTTGGCCAAATTAATGACGAATGTCACCTGTTTCTGATCCATTAAGCTTTAATACAGAGAGGAATATGGGAGAGAGTTAAAGAGTCATAGAGATGTACAGCATGGAAACAGACTCTTCGGTCCAACCCATCCATGCCGACCAAATATCCCAACCCAATCTAGTCTCACCTGCCAGCAGCCAGCCCATATCCCTGCAAACTCTTCCTTTTCATATTCCCATCCAAATGTCTCTTAAATGTTGCAATTGTACCAGCCTCCATCACTTCGTCTGGTAGCTCATTCCATACACGTACCACCCTTGAAAAGTTGCTTCTCAGGTCTCTTTTATATCTTTCCCCTCTCACACTAAACCTATGCCCTCTAGTTCTGGACTCCCCGACCCGAGGGAAAAGACTTTGCCTGTTTACCCTATCAATGACCCTCATAATTTTGTGTAACTCGCTAAGGTCTCACCTCAGCCTCCGATGCTCCGGAGAAAACAGCCCCAGCCTGTTCAGACTCTCCCTATAGCTGAAACATCCAACCCTGGCAACATCCTTGTAAATATTTTCTGAACCCTTTCAGGTTTCACAACATCTTTCCGATAGGAAGGAGACCAGAATTACACGCAATATTCCAAGAGTGACGCAACCAATGGCCTGTACAGCCGCAATATGACATCCCAACTCCTGTACTCGGTACTCTGACCCATAAAGGAAAGCATACCAAACGCCTTATTCACACTTCTTATCTACCTGCGACTCCACTTTCAAGGAGCTATGAACCGGCACTCCAAGGTATCTTTGTTCAGCAACACTTCCTAGGACATTACCATTAAGTGTACAAGTGCTGCTAAGATTTGCTTTCCCAAAATGCAACACCTCGCATATATCAGAATTAAACTCCATCTGCCACTTCTCAGCCCATTGGCCCAACTGGTCCAGATCCTGTTGGAAACTGAGGAAACCCTCTTTGCTGTCCATTAAACCTCCAATTTTGGTGTCATCTGCAAACTCACGAACTGTTAATTTTATGCTCGCATCCAAATCATTTAGGAAAATGCCAAAAAGTAGAGAGCCCAGCTTTGGTCTTTGTGGCACTCCACTGGTCAGAGGCCTCCATTCTGAAAAACAACCCTCCACCACCACACTCTCTCTTCTACCTTTGAGCCAGTTCTGTATCCAAATGGCTAGTTCACCCTGTATTCCATGAGATCTAACCTTGCTAATCAGTCTCGAATGGGAAACCTTGTCGAGCGCCTTACTGAAGTCCATATCGATCATATCTACTGCTTTGCCCTCATCTATCTTCTTTGTTACTTCTTCTAAAAACTCAATCAAGTTTGTGAGACATGTTTTCCCACGCACAAAGCCATGTTGACTATCCCGAATCAGTCCTTGCCTTTCCAAATACATGTACATCCTGTCCCTCAGGATTCCCACTGCCGAGGTCTTGCTCACCAGTCCATAGTTCCCTGGTTTGTGTTTACCATCCTTCTTACACAGTGGCACCACGCTTGCCAACCTCCCGTCTTTCGGCACCTCACGTGCGACTATTGATGATACATATATCTCAGCAAGAGGCCCAGCAATCACTTCTCTAGCTTCCCACAGAGTTATCGGGTACACCTAATCAGGTCGTGGGGATTTATCCAACTTTACCCGTTTCAAGACGTCCAGCATTCCTCCTCTGTAATCTGGACATTTTGCAAGATATCACCATCTATCTCCCTACAGTCTATATCTTCTGTATCCTTTTCCACAGTCAATACTGATGCATTTAATATCACCCCCATTTTCTTCAGCTCCACACAAAGGCCGCTTGCTGATTTTGAGGGGCCCTATTCTCTCCCTAGTTATCCTTTTGTCCTTAATATATTTGGAAAACCCCTTTGCATTCTCCTTAATTATATTTGCAAAAGCTATCTCGTGTCCCCTTTTTGTCCTCCTGATTTCCCTCTTAATTATGCTCCTACTCCCTTTATACTTTTCGACGGATTCACTCGATCTATCCTGTCGACACCTGACATATGCTTCCTTCTCTTTAACTAAACCATCAATTTCTTTAGTTATCCAGCATTCCCTATATCTACCAGCCATTCCTTTCACCTTGACAGGAATATACTTTCACTGGATCCTTGTTGTCTCATTTCTGAAGGCTTCCCATTTTCCAGCCATCCCTTTACCTGCGAAAATCTACCTGTAATCAGCTTTCGAAAGTTCTTGCGTAATACCGTCAAAATAGGCCTTTCTCCAATTTAGAACTTCAACTTGCAGATCTGGTCTATCCTTTTCCATCACTATTTTAAAACGAATACAATTATGGTCGCTGGCCCCAAAGTTCTCTCCCACTGACACCTCAGTCACCTGCTCTGCCTTATTTCCAAAGAGTAGGTCAAGTTTTTCACCTTATCTAGTAGGTACATCTACATATTGAATATGAAAATTGTCTCGTACGCACTTAAGAAATTCCTCTCCATCTAAATCTTTAACACATTGGAAGTCCCAGTCTATGTTTGGTAAGTTACAAATCCCCTACCATACCTCCCCTATTATTCTTACAGATAGCGGAGATCTCCTTACAAATTTGTTTCTCAATTTCCCTCCGACTATTGGTGGGGGCGGGGGCGTCTATAATACAATCCTAATAAGCTGATAATCTCTTTCTTATTTCTCAGTTCCACCCAAATAATGTCCCTGGATGTATTTCCGGGAATATCGTCCCTTGGCACAGCTATAATGCTATCCCTTGTCAAAAATGCCACTCCTCCTTCTCTCTTGCCTCTCTTTCTATCCTTCCTGGAACATCAATCTGCCAGTCCTGCCCATCCCTGAGCCATGTTTCTGGAATTGCTATGATATCCCAGTCCCATATTCCTAACCATGCCCTGAGTTCATCTGCCTTCCCTGTTAGGCTCCTTGCATTGAATACATGCAGTTTAATTTATCAGTCCTACCTTGTCTCTGCCTGCCCTGACTGTTTGACTGACTTCTGTTCTCAACTGTACCAGTTTCAGATTTATCTCTTTCCTCACTATCTCCGTGGGTACCCCACCCCCACCTTACTAGTTTAAATCCTCCCGAGCAGTTCGAGCAAATTTCCCTGTCTGTATATTATACCCCATCCAATTTAAGTGCTATTCGTCCTTCTTGTACAGGTCACTTCGACCCCAAAGGACAGTCCAATTATCCAAAAATGTGAGTCCTTCTCCCATGCACCAGCTCCTCAGCCATGCATTCATCTTCTCTACCCTCCTGTTCCTACCCTCAATAGCTTGCAGCACTGGGAGTAATCCAGATATTACTACCCTTGAGGACTTCTTTTTAAATTTATGCCCAACTCTCTGTAATCTCCCCTCAGAATCTCAACCCTTTCCCTTCCTATATCGTTGGTTCCAATGCGGACAATGACCTCTTGCTGAACCCTCTCCCCCGTGAGAACATTCTGCACCCTCTCTGAGACATCCTTGATTCTGGCATCAGGGAAACAACACTCCATTCTGTTTTTCCTCTGCTGGCCACAGAAATGTCTGTCAGTATCTCGGACTACAGAATCCCCTAACACAATTGATCTCTTGGAAGCCGATGTACCCCTCGTTGCATTAGAGCCAGTCTCAATACCATAAACTTGGCTGTTCGTTCTACGTTCCCCTGAGAATCCATGACCCCCTACATTTTACAAAACAGCATACCTGTTTGAAATGGGTACATTTACAAAAGACTCCTGCCTTAGGTGCCTACCTCTCTTACCCTTCTTGGAGCTAACCCATCTATGTGACTGTATCTGAGACTTTCCCCCTTCCTGTAACTGCCATCCATCTCATACTGTTGCTGTTGCAAATTCTTCATCGCTTCTAATTGTCTATCCAACCGATCCATTTAATCTGATAAGGTTCGCATCCAACAGCATTTATGGCAGATATAATCCGCAATAACCCTTAAACTCTCTTTAAACTCCCACATCTGACATAAGTACATATCACTGCAAAGGCCATTTTTGCTCCTTCACAATTTACAGACCCAAAAAATAACACTGTCTTATTCCTCTACAATACACTGCACCAGGTTAAATTCATTGCTATGGCTTTATTTTAAGTTTAATCAAGAGACGTATCTCCAAAAACATATAATCAAGAAAGAATCCACTATACTCACTACTGCAGCCTTTCTGTTGGACAGAATTAAAACAACGATTAACTGATCTGATTCTGTGTTGTGAACTTCGCACAAACATGTTTCTCCAAGATTAGTCGTGAAATTCACTGTTTGTTAGTTTTTGCAGACGCACTCCGATATCCAGCGATACATGAATTCGAAAACAGCAAAGGCAGTAATTGTGCAGGTTCTCTCTGTCTCTCTCTCTCTCCCGCCCCCCTGCACTGTCCTCTTTTTTTCCCCCAAACTTCTAAAACAATACAACAGCATATAAAAGAGTAATTGCTGCTCCTGGAATTCGAGGAAATCACCTCCAGCATCTAAAATACCTCAAAAAAGGAGCAGCTCTTACAGCCAGAAAGTTGTCCCGTCCTCCATTTTGCCCTTGGTACACCCTTCAAGTTAACGGATACACTCTCCAAGTTGATGGCCCTTGGCGGGTGTCATACAATTTTAGGGGGAGACTTTAACCGATATATGGATCCCAAGCTGGATAGGGTCTTACGGGTTCTCGACGGTATTTCCCTGCAATCTAGGCAGCTGGTGGATCTAAACAGGGATCTGGGCTTGGGGTATGTGTGGAGATTGTTCACCCTTCGGGTAGGGACTTCACCTTTTTACCTAACCCACATAAGTGCCAAACTAGGATTGACATGTTTTTGCCCCATTGGCCTTTTTGAATTCTTTGCTGTCCTGTAGAATTGGGAACATAGCCATTTCTGATCATGCAACAGTGTACATGGATGTTTAGGATGGTGGCGATGGGACAGGCTCGCAGTAGTGGTGCATGGATACCTTTCTCCTGAAGGATAGCTAGTCATAGAGTTGTAGAGATGTACAGCATGGAAACAGACCCTTCAGTCAAACCCATAAATGCCGACCAGATATCCCAACCCAATCTAGTCCCACCTCCTAGCATCCAGCATATATCCCTCCAAACGCTTCCTATTCATATATCCATCCAGATGCCTCTTAAATGTTGCAATTCTACCAGCTTCCACCACATCCTCTGGCAGATCATTCCATATGTGTACCACCCTCTGCGTGAAACAGTTGATCCTTGGGTCTCGTTTATATCTTTCCACTCTCACCATAAACCTATGCTCTCTAGTGTTGGACTCCCCGACCCCAGGGAAAAGACTTTATCTATTTCTCCTATCCATGCCCCTCATAATTTTGTAAATCTCTATAAGGTCACCCTCAGGCTATGACGCTGCAGGGAAAACAGCCCCAGCCTGTTCAGTCTCTCCCTGTAGCTGAAATCCTCTAACCTTGGCAAGATCCTTGTAAATCTTTTCTGAACCTTTTCAAGTTTCACAACATCTTTCCGATAGGAAGGAGATCAGAATTACACGTAATATGCCAACAGTGGCCTAACCAATGTCCTGTACAGCCGCAACATGACCTCCCAACTACTGTACTCAATACTCGGACCAATAAAGGAAAGCATACCAAAAGCCTTTCTCACTCTCGTATCTACCTGCGACTCCACTTTCAAAGAGCTATGCACCTGCACTCCAAGGTCTCTTTGTCCAGCAACACTCCCTAGCACCTTGCCATTAAGTATATAAGTCCTGCTAAGATTTGCTTTCTTATTGAATATTTTTCATGGGATTTAAAAATTTTTGTACATCAATTTGGACGGCCAGTAATCCGACGGTGCTTTGGGAAACTGCCAAGGCCTACGCAAAGGGTTTGATTATTTCTTACTCGGCGACTCGGAAGTGGTAGAAGGGAGAGCCGCAGTTGACACAGCGTATTTTGACAGACCGTCTGTAACTAAATTGCAGCAGATTACAATGCTCCGTGCTGCTCTGAACGCTGCTGTCACTCATTTCCGAAACAGAGGGTATTCGAGTAATATAATAACCCGGGTAGATATCTGGCATACTTGCCCCCAGTCTATAACACCCATTAGCGCGTGTGCTGTTAAAATCACCTGCGATCCCAGAAAGATTAATGCAGCATTCATGAAGCTCTTTTCTGGGCTCTTCCAGTCAGAGGGCTGTCAGGACAGATTGGCGACAATGAAGCCCTTTTTTAGTACCCTGGACCTCCCAGGTGTAACTTCAGAGCAGGCGTCTCTTTCGAATTCCCCTCTGACAAGCCAAAAGATACAGGAGGCGGTGAGGCAGCTCGAGAGTGGTAAAGCACCGGGCCTAGATGGATTTTAGAGTGAGATTTAAAAGGAGTTCGTCGACATGCTGACTGGGCAAATGTTGGATATGTACAATTCTTCATACAGTCAGGCCTGCCTCCCATCCTCTCAGAGAGAAGGAAATATTTGTCTTATTCTCCCAAAGATTGCACTTCATAAAGGCCTTTATCCTTATTAAATGTGGACTTTCATATTTTGGTGAAAATGCTGGCGTTGAAACTGGAGAAGGTCTTGCCCTTCATTGTGAAATAGGACCAGACAGGTTTTATTAGGAGTCACAGGTCATCTAATAATAATAGGAGAGTGCTAACATGGTTCAGGTGTGCCAGCAAGGGTCGATTCCAGGCTTGGTAATGGATGCAGAGAAAACATTTGACCAGGTGGAGTGGCCGTACCTCTATTATGTCCTGGAATAGGTTGACCTTGGAGAGGCTTTTGCCAGGTGGGTGACAGTATTATCTAGTCACTCATGGTATAAGGTCTGACAATTTTAGCAATGGCAGAGCCGTCAAGGGTGTCCTCTTTCACCGTTACTATTTACATTGGTGATTGAGCCGTTGGCAGAACCCTTCCGGAGGGACCACAATATTACTGCCCTGGAGGTAAGATCAGGATGGCATAAGATCACACTTTATGCAGATGACGTTCTTCTCTTTCTAACTAACTCGATGATAACTGTGCCCCAAGTGATTAATGTATTTGGATCTTTCTTGGGGTATAAAACCAACTTTATGAAATCGGACGCCATGCCTGTCTGGGTTTTATTAGAGTACCTGATCTTGGAGGTGAAATCCGATTCCCTTTCAGATGGTCAGAGGGAGGTTTCTTGTATTTAGGCATTTATATCACCCCAGCCTTCAATCAATTAGATAAAGCTATCTTCCTGCAGTTGCTCGAGAACATAAGGCAAGACTTTCAGCACCTTCTATATCCTGGTTGGGTAGAATATCTCCGGTCAAAATGAATGTGCTCCTCCGTTTATTATATCCCAGGCAAATGCACCTTTTGATACTGCCCAGTCAGCCTATACGGAGCTTTACAGTCGGCTTGGATGTTTTATTTAACATCACAGTCGGCCTCTTATGGAGCTCACCCAATTGCAGTTGAGTGATGTGGATTTTACATACTTTAACAAATAACAATTGATTTCCCTTCTAGCCTAGTTGGCTGATTTGATTTGCTAAGTCCTGCGGTCAATGTGGTTGGACATCGATGTCTCCCGGGCAAAATGTCCCCTCATTAATCTGTTGTTCATGGACAAGATACGGACTGTTATGGACCATTGCAGAAATCCAATTGTCCTTAACACTGTTAAAGCATGGAGAATGATGGATTAATGTGAGGGCAATTTACAAAAAAAGCACTTCCCCTTTTACTCCCACTGTAGGATTGATGAATTCTGGCTTTTGGCTCTGGGAGTCCAGAGGAGTTTCCTGTTTGGGAGACTTAATTGACGGGGTGGGTGTGACGTCTTTCGAGCAGCTGAGTCAGACATATGAGCTATCTAGGAGATTAGGGATTTTATACAGAAAAAACACTACATTAATGATTAGTCGCCATAAGTCGAATATGGAGGTGAGAGTGCTTCAGTCCACGTGCACTCTCTCGGTCAGCATTCTCTAGCATTTAATAGGAGGTAGTGTCTCAAAGGACATCGAGCAGCTGTTTGGAGCTTGGGTTCAGCAATTGGGGGTGGAGATGTTCAACAGAGGAGTGGGCAGATATTTGGAAGAATGTCTGGAAGATTTCGATTTGCAATCAGACGCAAGCTATGCAACTGAAGGTACTCCACAGGGTTTATTTGGCGTCAGAGTGGCTTGCCAAATTTAAGAAAGGAGCGTCCCCAATGTAAAACAGATGTTGGTACGCATACTCATTGCTTATGGTCATGCCACAAACTTCGTAGTTATTGGGGCCCTGTAGCGAGTGTTTTGGAAGGGGTCTTGGGAACCGAGGTCAAGGTAGATCTGATGTCCGGCCTCTTGGGTTTGCCAAATCACCCATCTTTGTGAATAAATTGTTTAATATACTTTCATTTTGTGCGAGAAAGAACATTCTGAGGAAGTGGGTGTCGGTAAATCCCCCAGGATTCTCGGGGTTGTGTAGGTTAGTTATGGAGCGCATCCCCCTGGACTTCCTTACAATTATCGCGCACCAGAAAATAGAACTTTTTGACAGGACGTGGCGGCCCTTTTTGAACCATGTAGGCGCGGACATTTTGGCTATTTTGGTCAGGGCCTTTGTGTAACCATCAGCATTGTGTCCGGTGTCCCAGATGCCCCATAGGAGGAAGAATTCTGATCAAACATGGCTTCACAGTGCCAGCTCTCGATACAATAAGGAGCCAATTGGGACCCACAACCGGAACATACAGGAGGGCTCAAACAATACATCTTGCACATTGTTTCTGAGCTTGATAATGATGTCCATGGGAATCCAGGGATATGAGCACCAACTGCTAGGTTAAGGTACAGAAGGACGGATATTCATGCTATAATTGGATGATTACTTGACTGACAAATTGAATAAACGTGGCTCTTCTCAGACAAATAGGACTAGCTGGAGATATCAGACTTTGGGGGCAGCGTCCAATAACAAGAATAAGAACATAAAATAAATATGCTGAGACATGAGCTCAAATGGTCAATTACATCAGATGCCCAATCCGCCACACAGAATCAGACATCATAATCCAGAGGAGATATCCATTTAGCATGGAGCACAGTGCAGACCAGGTTAGTGTACTGGTCAATACAACCCAGTACACTGTACAGACAGTGCGGACCACACCAGTCCGTGGGGAGCTGTGCAGTGTATAACAGTGAATTGCTCTGTAAAGTTGGAGATATTGCCCTGCCAGCATGTAGAGCTGTGTACACCCCCCAGTGAATTGATCTGTAAACCAGGAGCAGTTACCTTCCCAGCATGTAGTGCTGTGTACACCAACCCAGTGCATTGAACTGTAAACCAGGAGCAGTTACCCTCCCAGCATGTAGAGCTGTGTGCATCACCCTAGTACATTGTTCAGTAACATTGTGTTAGATCACTGCCCAATGTGGGTAAACTTGCAGCCCATGCTGGAAGTGACAGGATATGCAGCTCCCCTCCATTTACAGCTTCATACTTCCATTGTGCCAAGGGATGTAGAACATCTAGTCAAAAGGAAGGAGGAAGTTTACTTAAGGTTGAGGAGGCAAGGATCAGACAGGGCTCTAGAGGGTTACAAGTTAGCCAGGAAAGGACTAACGAAGAACTCAGGAGAGCAAGAAGCGGGCATGAAAAAGTCTTGGTGGGTAAAAGCGAAGATGTTCTGCACGTATTTCAGGAACAAGAGGACGGCTAGAGTGAGGGTAGGGCTCATCACAGATTGTAGAGGGAATTTGCTCCATGAGTTGGAAGAGGTAGGGGAGGTCCTTAATGAATGCGTTGCTTCAGTATTCACTACTGAGAGGGGCATTGACGTTTATGTGGAGAGCGTGGAATAGGCTGATATGCTAGAGGGTGTGACGAAAAATTTGAGAAACACCAGGATAGATAATTCTCCTTGGCCAAACAGAATATAAGCAAGTATTCTACAGTAAATAAAAGAAGAGATTGCTGCGCGTTTGGCAATGATCTTTGCACCCTAACTGCCCACTTCAGACAGACCAGATGAAAAGAGCTTGGCCAATGTTATTCCCTTGTTCAAGCAATGGAATACGGATAATCTTGGGAATTATAGACTAATCAGTCTTACGACAGTGGTGGGCAAAGTATTGGAGAGGAATCTGAGAGACATGATTTATGATTACGTGGAAAACCATCGTTTTATAGAGATAGTCAGTATGCCTTTGTGAGGGGCAGGTCATGCCTCACGAATCTTTTTACATCATTTGAGGATGTGACAACACGCATTTATGAAGGTAAATCAATGGATGTGGTGTATATTTTAGCAAGACGTTTGATAAAGTTACCCACAGTAAGCTCATTCAGAATGTAAGGAGGCATGGGATGCAGGGAAATTTGGTTGTCTGGATACACAATTCCTGGCCCATAGAAGACAGAAGTTGGCAGTCGATGGAAAGCATTCAGTCCCGCAGAATCAGTTTTAGGACTTCTGCTCTTTGCGATTTTTATTCATGGCTTGGATGAGGAAGTGGAAGTGTGGATTAGTACGTTTGCCGAAAACACAAATGTTGGTGGAGTTCTGGATAACGTTGAGGTATGTTGTAGGTTTCAATGGAACATTGACAAGATTCAGAACTGAGATGATGAGAAGCAGATCAAGTTAAACCTGGAAAAGTGTGAAGTCAGTCACTTTGGAAGGTCGAATTTGAATGTAGAATATTGGGCTAAAGGCAGTATTCTTGGCAGTGCGGAGGAACAGAGGAATCTTGGGGTCCATGTCCAGAGATCCCTCACAGTTGCCACCCAGGTTGATGTCAAATCGGCAAAAGCGAGGACTGCAGATGCTGGAGATCAGAGTCAAGATTAGAGTGGTGCTGGAAAGCATAGCAGGTCACGCAGCAGCCGAGGAGCAGGAAAATCGACGTTTCAAGCAGGAGCTCTTCATCATCTGATGAAGGGGTTCTGCCCTAAACATCAATTTCCCCGCTCCTCGGATGCTGCCTGACCTGCTGTGCTTTTCCAACACCACCCTAATCATGACCCAAGTTGAGTGGTTGTTAAGAAAGAGTATATATTGTGTTGGCTTTCACAAGCTACGGAAGTGAGTTTCAGAGTTATGAGATTATGCTACAGCTGTATAAAGCTCGGAATAAACCACTGTTATGAAGTTGAAGGTGTGTATAGTATCTTTTAAGAGAGTGTGAATGTTGTTCTGCACTGAGAGCTTGCAAGCACCTGTCATATGACTAGCTAGCAGACCCCAAAGTATACTGGAAAATATAAAGCATGCAACGTTTGGCTGTGAAACAGATACCTTGAGTTTTGGTTCCTGTTTGACAACAATTCGAATTTGACCATTCAGTTTAAATTAGGCCCCAGGATACAAAAGTCAATCGATTTTTAATTTATTGTTTTGCCAACATCCAACCAATCATATGATCAAATATTGAGTGGCATAAAAGAAGCAGGCAGTTTGCGAGTTAGGCTGAGAGTAACTGCCATCTTGCGAGAAACTGCCATGCAAAACTCTCTCTGACAAAGATACCGTTTTTGTATGAAACATCCTTGCACAAAAATTCAGAAGACAACCCAGGAAGATCTTCATCTGAAAGAAAGATGACACTGGAGATGACAGATGCTGTGTGGTTTTGAAATTAAGTTGATGCAATGTTAATATGGGTTTTCCGTATTGGAACATTATGTTGTTATAAATTTGGAGGCAATTACCAACCATTTCAGACAAAAAGTGGCTTCGAGTTGTGAATAGTTGTTGTTCAATGTTGACTTTTAGATTAAGGAATAAATTGATATTATTTATACTTAAAGAGTGAATTTTGAGATTTGTCACTCGTACTTTACCAGCTTACGTTGCGAGTTGAGCTTTTCTGGCTGTTTGGTTTAATTAGCGGAAGGGTTCATCGTCATGATGTAACACTACACATTGTGTTGTATTTTTGTCGCCTTGTCGTAGAAAAATGTGGAAGCTACAGAGAGGGTGCAGAGGACTTCCTGCAGTGCAACGGAAAATTTGACACACACCACACAGAGAAAGTGAAATATTGGGAATGTCACCACGCGAAAAAGTAAATGCTGGCAGATTCTCGACGTCTGTATAAACATCAGTGTGTCAGTGTGTGTATAGTATGTCTGTACTGATGACAGTGTATCTATGTGTGCATGTGCATCAGTGTATCAGTATGTGTCTCTGTATGTCTGTATTAGTATCTGTGTTACTACATCAGTTTCTCTGTGTGTGTGTGTGTGTCTATAATCAATAATGTGTGTCTTTGCGTGTCTGTATTCGTCTCTGTGTGTACCTGCCTGTCTCTGTGTGTATCCATGTGCATAGCGGATATGTCAGCCTCTGTGGTGTTTAAAGTGAAGCAATGTCTCCTCGGTTGGCCTTTACACTCTACTACATCAACGGCATTCCTGGTGAAGTGCTCGGCCCAAAACGTTAATTTTTCTATTCCTCGCAAGCTGCCTGACCTGCTGTGTTTTTCCAGCACCACACTCTGGACTCTGATCTTCAGCATCTGCAGACCTCACTTTCTCACATCAGAGTTTCTGTCTGGGAGCGAGCCAGCTCACAGCACCATCCAAACTGACAGCACCGTCACCACACACACGCACACACACATATCGGCAGATATAGGGAGTATCGTATTTGTACTGAGGACCCGAAGAGTGCAGAATGCTCGTGTAGAGAAATGTCTGCGTTCCTTCTACAACTTGGAAGTGATTTGTCTTTGAAGATTATTCGTGGCATAGAGTGTACACAATAAAGAGTATTTCCATTGCAACTGCATCCAATGAAAGTCGACTGAAACATTTGTAAAGTGATGTAATGCATTTATTGCGCGTTCTTTAACTTGAAATCTTCTGTAACGCATTTTTACAAATTATAAGTGAGAAAGGATTGAAAAGTCCTGAAACTGACCCAGTGATGTTGGTAATATCTCAAGAACAATATCATTAGGTATCAGACGAAACTGCTCTGTGCTTAAAAAGGCGTTATTTGCAAACCCAAGCAGCCATGCAATCTGAGAGATTCACAGAATTTGATGTCCTCTAAGAGAGAAAAAAATCTGATCTTTGTGCAGGGGAGGCCAGCAGAGAGTGGCATTGTATGGCTCTACACTTAACATTGACAGACAGTAGAGATGGAGGAAGGGGGAGGGTGTTGGTGTCAATTTCAGTGGATTTACCCCAAAAACTACAAAGACCACGCTGAACAGAGATGCAGACAGGGATACACACAAATATACATAGACACATTAAACACACAACACATATAGGTACAGGTATGAACACTTACACACTCCTGCCCACAGAAAAAGTAGTTTATTTAAGATAGAGATAAATACGTTTTTCATTAATAAGGGAACGATTTGATCAGTTGGCGAAGGCAAAAGAATGCGGCTGAGAAACATTTCACCCGTGATCAAACGGCACAGCAGATCCGATTGGCTAAATGGCTTAATTCTGCTCCAATTTGCTATTTTCTGAAGTGATTCATTTTGGAAGATCGAATTCAAATGCAGATTACAGGGTCAAACGTAGCATTCTTGGCCGTGTGGAGGAACAGACGGATCTTAGGGTCCACGTCCTTAGGTACCTCCAAGTTGCCATTCATGTTGATAGGGGTGTTAAGAAGAATATGGTGAGTTGGTTTTCATTAACAGGGAGATTGTGTTTAAGTGCCGTGAGATTATGCTGTAGCTCTGTAAAGCCCTGGTTAGACCACACATAAAGTATTGTGTTGTGTTCTGGTCGCCCCATTATGGGAAGAAATTGGAAGCTATCCAGAGGGTGCAGACAGTATTTACCAGGATGTTGCCTGTGCAGGAGGGCATGTCTTATGGAGAATTTCTAAGGGAGCTAGACCTTTCTCATTGGAGTGAAGAAGGATGAGGGATATATAACATAGGTGCAAGATGATGAGGCATAGATAGAGTGGGCAACTGGAGACTTTTTACCGGGATGCAAATGGCTATCACGCAGGGAGCATAATTTTAAAGTGATTGGAGGAAGGCTGAGGGGAGATGTCAGAGACAGTATTGTTTTTCTACAGATAGTGGTAGGCATGCACAGCCAGCGGTAGTAGTAGAATCAGATACATTCGGGACATTCAAGCAACTCTTGGATAGACACATGGATGATAATAAAATGAAGGGTATGAAGTTTAGTTTAGTCTTAGACGAGGATAAAAGGTTGTGACAACATCGAAGGCTGAAGGGCTGTGCAGTGCTGCACTGTTCTATGTTCCAATTTCCTACACTCTTGTGAGCTTATGGTATCTGGAGTTCATCTAACCTCAGTTGAGGCTAAATTTGGTAAGTATTTGATTGTCGGTTGTTAAAGGAAATGTGGATAGGTTTGAGTTTTGAATGGCTTATATCTGTTTCTAATTGTTGTGTCCCTTTGTCAAAAGAATGGTGATTGGCTTGAGGGGAACACATTTTAAGAATAAGGGCATTCCCATTTCTGACTGAGACAGGGATGTTCCTTTTTCTTTAGTGTTGTGTGATCTGTAGTGTTCCCACGCCCATGCAGCAGTGAAGACTGGGTTACTAAAAACATTCAAAATTGAGTTCCATAGATCATTGATGAACAAAAGAACCCATGTTTATTGATAACAGACTGGAAAGGGAAGTTTAGTTACAATCACATCAACAATGCACATTCTAAATGGAGCAACAGGCTGTTCCTAACCCATGTCTTGTTCTCTCACTGAAACCCTCGATTCTGTCACAGAGGAAGAGGATGGTCCAATTCAGCCTGTCAGCAATGAGACACGAGGAGACCTTTTTGCCCTCTAAGGATTTACAAAGGAAGATGATAAAGTCATTCAGCCATTTGAGTACATTACGCAGCACACGAGGAGGCCATCCAACCTTTCTAAGCTGATACACAGGAACAGGGAACCATTGGTAACTATCAGGAAATCGATAGTAGGGATTGATGTTTGTTTTCAGTTTGGAAAACTTTAACGTGGTGGAGTTCCTTAGAGATCAGTGCAAGATCAACAACTATTTCGAACCTGTTAATGATTTGGATGCGGGGACTGATTGGATTGGAGCTCAATTAGCTCAGCCACCAAGATATTCATTCAATAAGATGTCAAGTGGAGGTAGAGAATATGTAATGGGGTAGAGACAGGGAAGGTTAATATGTAAACCTTTAGCAGAAACAGTATAACCTGGACTAATGAAGTTTATGCTGTCACAAAAGGGTAAAACAACAGTAAACAACTTAAAAGGAGAGAGATCACACAACTCAGTGGTACAAGTGGATTTGTGCATTCTAGTACATACATCACACAAAGTTATACAAATTGGTAAGTGGTTAGGAAAGTATATAGAATTATTCTATTCCATGCAAAGGCTATCAGAAAAGCCTTTTTTACTGCATCTGTACAGGGGCTGCCTGAGGCCACATCTGATGTATTGCGTGCAGTGATGATTCCGTAAACTGAAAAATAAATATACTAAATTGATTTTGAAGCTTTGTAAAGATGTACGTGTTCCTGGAAAGAAGGCCTTATTCTGTCATACAGCACAGAAACAGACCTTTCGATTCACCTTGTCCATGACGACTTGATGTCCTCAATTAATCTCGTCCCATTTGCCAGCACTTGGCCCATAACCCTTCCTATTCAAGTACCCATTCAACTGGCTTTTTCATGTTGTAATTTTCCCAGCCACCAACACTTCCTTTGCTAGTTCATTCCATACACTCCGAGAAAAGATTACCACTTTTATTTCTTTTAAACCTTTCCCCCTCACGTTCAATCTATGTGCCCTAGTTTTGGACTCCCTCAAGTTCAGAAAATGTCCTTGGGTATTCACGATTTCCATGCGCCTCATAATTTTATAAACCTCTACAAGGCCAGAGCAATTCAGGTTTGAGAATGAAAGATTTTCATACTGAACCATATAAGATCTTGAGGAGAGTGCATCAGGTGCTTGGCTGATGGACATTTCCTCTGGTGTGGGAAACTAGAACTAAGGATTCAAATATAAGAGAACAATGTATTCATTTTAACACAGATAGTCCAAAGACATGGATTTATTAGACAAAATAATGAGGACACATACAAACTCATCTTCAAATTATACCTTAGAAATTGCTCCTACATGGATCAGGGAACAGGGACGGAGTCATACAATCCCGAGCATATTCAAGGAGGCTTCATTTGGTCCAATTAGGTGGTCAGATAACATTATTGTATATTTCATTTAAAAGTTGGAGAAGATGCAACCTGCTAGAGAAATCACAGCCTATTGTTTCCTTTGTTTCCTTGTTCCTTCTCACAGACACGTATGAGTGGTGAAAACTCATCAGGCATCTTTAGCACTCGTGAAGGATTCTTGTTGAGAATTCATTGGAATCTCCACACTGCCAGAAGCAAAGGGAATTCAGCCAAATCCAAATGTTCCAGTAAGTAATCCGATTGACAGCAGCTTGCGTGAACAGAATGACCTCAGATGCAGAATAAATTTAATATTTCCTTTTGTCTTGAATTTTAACTTCTGCTACGAAAATCTCTTTCAAGCTGATATTCTGCAGAGATTTTTTCTGTTTGTCTTTATGCATGTGTATGTGTGTGTCTGTGTGCACTTGTGTGTGTGACACTGTGAGTGTCTCAGTGTATGTGTCTGTGTATGTGTGTGTTTCTGTATACACAAACTGCGTCTCAGTATACATTGAAAGATAAATATTAACGTACATATTTGTCCACACTGCTTGTCATGTAGCTTTCCATTAGGTTGAGTAAGTTTACTTTGGTAAATTACTTTTCCAAATTTAAGCTATTTACCTGACTTGTCCCTAACAAAGAACCTGACCTAGTCTGAGAACTACATCATTGATTATATCACTAACCTAGTTCTATTTAAAATGTGTCATGACCAATGGAGGAGGGGGACTATAAAATGAAACAGAGACCTTTCCAGCCCCAGTCTGAACAGGGATGAGGAGAAATTAACAAAGGGCTGTTTGAGTGGGAATGGTCTTCCCCAGAAGTTTGTGGTGCTTGTGTGTTTGCATTTATTGAAAGCCATGCTACTTCGATATTGGATAGTCAAGGACAATGAACTACAGAAAGGAAAGTGAGGCTGAAGCCACAATCTGATCAGCCACAATCTTAGTGCCTGGTGGAGAAGGCTCCAAATGTCTAACGATCAACCCTTCTCCTCAGTCCCTAGTTCCTATGTTCGAATGAACCTCTCATACCTGCTGGACAGGAACAGTTGGAGGCCATTTACCCCAATAACCTGGTGCACAGTAACAGCGGAAATCATTCAGCAGATGAAGACTGTCACACAAAGTTTGACATGGCGTTGGATAATATTCTTGGGAAAAGAAAGGATAGGCGACGGTGTGAAACATCTCACTCCTCTGTCTTTGCAGAACTGTCTTCATTTGTTGGTCATGTTGCCGATCCAGATTTACTGTAAATACAGCGCCCATACCTCACCCAGAGATAGCCCACAAAATCATCTGGTCTCTCTGACTGCAACATCCAATAACAGAACTTCCAGGAAAATAACTTACCAATAATAGAATGAGAGAACGTCAGATACACGAATAGGTCATTCAGCCCTTCTGGCCTGTCTTTCCCTTCAATATGATCAGAGCTAATCTGCAAAAGCCTCAACTCTTCTTTTATGCTCCATCCCTGCAGCCCTCAACATCCTGATTCCTCATATATCCATTGTGCCCCCTTCTAAACATCTTAGTGATCTACCTCCCCTACCTCTTTGGAATACAGAAGTCACAACAGTCACTACCCTCTGTGAGAAGGAAACGCTGCTCACAAAGACACCTTGAACTATTCACATTGCAAGCGGGCATCAGAGCCGCCCTGCTTTTACCACGGGACTATGCCTACATCAGGAAACGATAAGAATTCATTTTGTGTTTTAAACAGCAGTCGCAGCTTTAAACCCACAGAACTCAGCAGCTGCCGGTCCGCCCACGTGACCAGGAGATAGGAGACAGAGGACAGATCAAATCCACACTCGACCAACACTACCCATGACTCATGGACCAAAACTCCGTAATTAATTAATATGGAAACCCATCTCCTAATCACATCAAGAGACTGACTGAAACACACCCATACCCATCGATACGGAGCCACCCTGACACAAAGGACAGGACGGACCAGACAGGAACGGACAGACCAATACACACCAACACCCCAAGGGAACAAAGGGGCGTGCTAGCCCCTGCCCTCACAGAGAGAGACAAGCAGATAGTACCCGGACCCGTTTTACATATACCAATTAGCACCCTATTGTGTGTGCCCTGCAACTCTCCTGGGACGGCAGGAAACATACTGTTTGCACCTACTCCAGTGATGATGGGGAACTATCATCCCATTCATCCTCAAATTCCACACATCCTGACAACTAAAAGTATATAATATGTAGCTGCGCGTGGGAAGAGCAGAGCAGCTGAGATTCGGACCTCGGTTGGTCTCCGCCGGCGTTACTGTAGCAATAAACGTTACCGATTGTTGAACCGCACTCTGGGCTCGGACTGATATTATTTCATCCGCACTAACAACATGAATAAAAGATATGAACACACGGTAAGAGTAACTGGCCCCGATATCAAGGCAGGATTTCAAGGAACTCAAACAGAATTGAATGCAATAGGAATGCGTCATAAACTCCCAACTGGTTGGATGCATTCAGAGGACAAGGGAAGATATTTGTGGTTGGTGAGGATCAATCATCACTGTCACAGGATATCTCAGGGCGCATCCTCAAGGTAGCTTTCTTCAGCTGCTTCAACGTCTTTCCCACATCATACGGTCAGAGGTGGGAGATGTTCACTGAAGACTGTTAAGAATAATTTGTCACTTGTCCACTGCTGAAGCAATCCGCATCCGTGTGCAGCAAGACCTGGATAGCATCTAAACTGTGTTGCTAAAGTGAAGGTAACATTCATGTAACAGTCCTACTAGAAAATTCTCTTTCCCACAGTTAAATAAGAGGAGCTCATTCAGCACCTCAAGCTGGTTGCAACGGAATGTATTCAACCCAGTAAAACTATTGGTCAAGAATAGGGATAACCCATTCAGTCCCTCCTACCTATTACACAAGGAGGGAAGGAGTGTAGACAGCACATCGAGGTGTTAAACAAGAGCCAGGAGTTGCCAAGTCAAGTCTTTGAGTCTCTTCCATGTGACCAGGAAGAGGTCACTCAGCCTGTCAAGTCAATTATGTAGAAATAGTAAGATGTCATTGATGCCCCAGAGACTACACAGATAAACTGCTCTATGTTGTTCCTCCTTGATCCATTGTGAGCGGTACACGTGTTACTTTAAGTTGGTTTACAGAAGGTGAGAAGGGAAAGTGGATGGTTCGTGCCAAGTCTCAACGAAATAGCTTCTGTCTCTGAGAAGACAGACTGGTGTTTCGATGAAGATTAGAAACTGGTGGGAATGGCTTACTCTTTCAGGAGTAAGGTATTGTGGCTGCTGACAGATTTGTGAACAGTGCAGGTTCATACACAAACTGCATATTGAGACAGTGAGAGTTCATTCAGAGCCTGTAGCTACCTCTCAACCAACATGGGGGCTCCGGGCAGGTATGTGAACTATTGGGAATCAAATATCATGGAAAAATGTAATATTTCACCTGACCACTGTCTTTGTCTTGACAATATGAGTGTTAGTGCCTAATCTTCAAGTTTAAATGTTAAAGCGTGTTATTCGGTCTCAGCGCCATTTTCCTCACATTTTCCTCACGGTACCATCATCCCAGGAATAAGTCTGGTGAAACTATTTTGCACTGTCTCAGTCGCAATGAAATCATTCCTTATAAAGGAGAGAGAATCTGTACTCAGTGGTCTAAATACTGTCCAAGCAACACGCTACAACTGCAGAAGATGAATTTACTTCAACACTTGAATCATTTTGTAATGAAGGACAACATACCATTTACTGTTCTGATTACTTGCTGGCTCATGTGAATTGTGTAAGTGATAACTGCAGTTCCCAATCTCTCATTTTCTAATAAATTCAAAATGAAAAGGACTGTATTTGTTGCTCACGTTCAATTCATTTCTTTGCCTTGTGAGCAGCTGTGCTCCAAGCACTGATACATGGGCTACCCGATGAGCAATGACCTTTAGTCCAGAGCAGAATCTTATTCTCTGCATTCTCCCCATTATCCAATTCTCAATCCATGTAGCATATTCACCCCTTACACAAGGATGTTAACGTTCTTCACTTACCTGTCAAAAGTCTCCTGAAAATTCAAATACACTGTTCCCATTGGTTCTCATTTGTCGATGTCACAATCATCATCCTCCACAAACTCCAAGTGGCTTATCAAAAACGATTTCCGGGGATCGAAGATGGCGGCGACCCAGCAAGTCTGAGTCTACAGTGCTCCTCCCAAGCCCCCCCCCCCCCCACCCCCCACCACCACACTCACCAATTTATTCAAAATTGCTTTTACTTAATGTATTTTGTTGTTTAGTATTGAATTTAAACAATTTAATCTTCAGTAAAAATAACTAGACGGAAGGGAGCCCGCAGCTCTCATCAAGCAGGAACCCCTCCCCCTCCCTCTCCAGCTGCAGCAGAGACATCCGCAGCCGCCCCGGGGGATTTACCTACGGTGGCGAGCCTTGTGGAAATCATCTTCAAACTGGATGCGAAGATCGACGCTTTTATTGAAGAATCCCGAAGTCGATGGGACTCACTCTCGGCCGCGCTGCAAAGGCACGACCCAGACATTACAGCCGCGACCTCCAAAACGACAGCGCAATCGGCCGTGGATCAGGTCCGGAATGGAGGTCGTCGAAAAAATATTCGTTTGCTGGGCCTTCCCGAACGGGAAGAGAAAGGCCAGCCTACAGTGTTTCTCGAACAGTGGCTGCCACAGCTTTTAAATCTGGACTCTGGATAAGGGTAGAATGGGCCGACTAGGTCGCAATACGCGGGCCTGGCTCGAACCAGCGCCCCCGCCCGGTCGTGTTCCGGCTGCAGAGCTAGAAGGAGAGACAGATACTCCGACAAGCCTCTAGAAATCATGGAAAATATCCCCAAACCATGATCTATAAAGGATCCAAGATCATGTTATTCCAGGACTTTTCCCCAACTCTGGTACGGAAGAGGGAGGCATTCGATGAGGCGAAGAAGTGTTTAAGGTACTTAAATATTCAGTACTCCTTACGCTACCCAGCGACGCTACGCTTTAACCATGAAGGATCGGTGTATAACTTCGGATCACCGGAAAAGGCCAAGGAATTTTTGGACTCTCTTAGATAAATTGTAAGAGATAATTGATGTTGATTTGCCTTCCCTGCATTCCGGTTTATATCCCCCTTTTTAAATATATTCATACCCCTTGTTTACCTTACTGTTTAATATTATCTTGGGGGGTGGGGAGAGGGATTTATTTATTTGTTCTCTACTTAACGATTTTCTCCCCCCCCCCCCTTGGTTTTTTGAAAAATTATATATATATATATATATATATATATATATATATATTATATAGGCCGGACGGTCTAGTTAATGTTGGTAGGGGGAGGTGGTTACCTTATTCTATTTTACCTCTGTCTCTAGGAGAGGGGTTGTTTTCCCTTGTTATTTTGTATTATCATATTTAATTATTACTTGTTGCGATAGCACTTTGATATTTATATATGTTTATATATGGTATTAACATTACCAAATATATCCAGGAGTTGGTGTGGGTGGAGGCATGGGGGTAGGGTGCTCACTGTTAACTCTAGCTTTGTAGTATATTTGAATTTTTCTTCATCCTATTGAGCAGCACCTGGGTCAAGGGTGGGGCACTGGTTGGGAGAGGATACGATGGACTTTTGGAAAGGAAGTGATACCCCCTGGGAACAAGGGGGAGAATCTCCATTTAAATACGTTTTATATTTTATTTATCTCGAAATAATTTTTATTATACTGTTGTGAGTGTAATAAAGAACCTTTATTTTGTGAATTTTATATGCTCTATGCTCGGGATGTTCTGGAAAGGGTTTCCCCTCCCGAGGGGTCTCGGATTTACCCAAACGATTATGGTTGAGAAGTCGGTTAAGTGGTGCACCTGGAATATCAAGCGGTGTAATTCGCCAGTCAAAAGGAAGAAAATGTTATCAAATCTCAAGGAAGAAAGGGTTGACATAGCTCTCCTACAGGAGACACACTTACTGTGTAAAGAACACCTGAAATTACAACAGTTTTGGATTTGATCAGGCCTTTTTTTCTTCTTTAACTCAAAAAGTAGGGGAGTTGTTATTGTTATTCGGAAGAATTTCCCTTTCAAACTCCTAAATCAGACAAAAGACGAATCTGGACGATATATTCTGATTAAAGCTCTTATAAATGGTGAGGAATATGTGATTTTAAATTTGTATTGCCCCCCAGCACATCCTTTTAAATTTATAACGGAGGCCTTCTCAAAATTGATGGCTCTTGATGGCGAGGAACAATGAGACATTCCCTCCGTATTGGCGCATGGACCACTTCTGGATGAAAGATAGTAAATTTGTAAGGTACTTCTCTGAAGAATTTAAAACTTTTTTAGAAATTAAGTTAGGCACGGCTAGCAACCCATCAATGATGTGGGAGACCATCAAAGCTTACGTACGAGATTTGATCATCTCATACTCAGCGACCCAGAAGAAATTAATCGAGAACAACAGCGTCTGCTCGAAGTTCGCTTAAAAGTGGCTGAAACAGCATACCTTGATAAACCATCTATTATCAAATTGCAAAGCATTACGGCCCTTAGGACAGCTCTAAACACCACGCTTATCCAAACGGCGAAGAGGGAAAAAGTATTTGCAAAACAAAGGTTATATGAATTTGGCAATAAACCGGGTAGATATTTAACATTTCTTGCAAAGAAAAAGAATGGCCCTCAAACTATCACGTCTATCAAGGAAAGTACGGGTAATTTGACTCATGATCCTAAAAGGATGAACGCAATCTTTAGAAAATTTTATTCTGCTTTGTATAAATCGCAGGATTGTGAGGATTGGACTAGGAGGATGCAATCATTTTTTTAAAAATTTGACCATTCCGGAACTAACTCCGGAACTAACTCCGGAATAGGTATCGGTCTTGAATGCTCCCCGAACAATCCAAGAAATACTTGACGCAATCAGGCAACTTCAGAGCGGTAAGGCACCTGGCCCAGATGGCTTTCAAGCTGAATTCTATAAAGAATTTACAGGAGTATTGGCTGGTCCACTTATGGACATGTATAACTACGCATACAGTCAGGGCTTTCTCCCGCCTTCATTGAAAGAGGCAAATATCCCTCTTATCCTTAAAGAAGGAAAGGATCCAGAAGATTGCGCGTCATACAGACCAATACCCTTGCTAAATGTAGATTTTGAAATCCTTTCTAAAACGTTAACATTGAGACTAGAAAGGGTATTGCCACATATCATAAAGGAGGATCAGACGTGGTTTATTAAGGGCTGTAGTTCATCCAATAATATTAGAAGGGTTTTGAATATGATTCAAGCCTGCCATCAGGGAAAGATACCAGGAGTAGTAGTCTCATTCGACGCGGAAAAGGCATTCAATAGGGTTGAATGGTCATATTTGTTTTACACATTGGAGAGGTTTGGCGTTGGAAAGGTGATAACCAAATGGGTCTCAACATTGTACAGTGATCCCAAACCAGTTGTGGTTACCAATGCACTAGGTTCGGATAGCTTCAGTGTGGGTAGGGGCTGCCATCAGTGATGTCCTCTCTCACCATTGTTATTTACACTAATAATTGAGCCACTAGCAGAAGCTATACGGGCTGACCCTAATATAACAGCCCCGAGGATTGGTACAGGTAAACATAAAGTTACCTTTTATGCAGATGATGTTCTTCTGTTCCTCAGTAATCCTCCTCATTGTTGAAATTAACTGGATTCACACTTTGCACATGGAAACCATTCAACATTGGGAAATATTTGTGGAAATCTCAGAAAGGATAGTGTAGTGTCCTGCTCCTTCCTATGCAGTCTCTGTAGACCCAGACTCTCTCCAAACTGCAGTGCCAAAACCTTGTCCAGAGTGGGGGCACCAGACCCTCAGATTTCCCTAAGTCATTGTAGTAGTTGATGACACAAACCCAAGAAAACAATCCAGAGAACCTCCTCTCACTTTCCAGTGACGGGTACAAGTCAAATCTCTGTATACATGTCACACCCACTCAGAGTTAGGAAATGATTTTTTCTCCTCAGTTTCTATTCCTGGCTGAAAAACCATTGCAGCTCTGCACAGTCCCCGTGCGCTAAAATACTACTGGTGCTGTTCTTCATGGAAGTAGTTGACAATGTAACTGAAAAACTTTCTGTACCTCAGTCACAATAACAGCAACACTACCATTACCAGTGTAGATCCTGGGAATGCGATGGTCTAGGGCTATTATCTCCAGACTATTAATCCAGGGGCCCAGCTAACGACTCAAACCTGGACTTGAATCCCGCCTCATCAGATTATGGAATTTGAATTCAATGGAGTATTTGGGTTAACAATCTAACGAAAGATTGTCAATTGTTAAATAAAAACAAACACCTGGCCCACTTGTGTCCTTCGTGGAAGGAAATCTGTTATCCTCACGTGGTCAGGCCTACATGTGACACCAGACCCAAAGCAATATGATTGACTCTCAACTGTCCTTTGAAACGGCCATTCCATCCATTCAGTTATATCACGACAAGGTCTCAAAGAAATGAAACTAGACAGATCTAAACACTGGCAGACTACAACATATGGACTGCTATGGTTCAAGAAGGCAGCTCACCAACAACTTCTCATGGGCAATCCGGAAAGGGAAATATATACTGGCCCAGCCAGTTAGTCCCATGCCGCATTAATGAATTAAAGAAGATGGCCACACTCAGGAAAGAGAAACAGAGGGGACAAAAAGTATGGAATGTACAAAGACCTTGTTCAATAAAACCCCTGGATTAATGAGCCAGGGACAGAATGAAAATAACATTAGTCAGGAGACAGAAAGGAATGGGAGCAGTGGTTGTGGAGATTTGAGGGGAAGACAACTATATTTCCATAGTCACCATCACGCCTTCTGGCAGACAGAATGAAATGCAACGCAAAGCAACGAAACTTATTGCATTTGGGCAAGAGAATGCTGATTGTTGATCTGGTTCTGTGGGTCAGGGATTAGCATTACATTTTCACATGGCGATACCAACCTCAGGCAAAGTTCTGTGTGGAGTTTGCATATTGTCGCCACGTCTGCGTTTGTTTCATCCCACAGTTCAAAGATATGCAGAATAGGTGAAATAGCCAAGCTAATCTTCTCATTGTGTTCACCGATGTGTAGGTTAGGCACAATAGTGAGGGGTCAATATCGGGGGATAGAAGAATGGGCCTGGTCAAGTTACTCCTCCAAGGAGCTGTTTCCACATTACATGCATTTGATGAATGCGAACAGGGCAATTTAAAATGGAAAGAATAGTATGCTACATAAGTTTTTAAATCACTGGATATGCAGTTCGACAGGGTTGTGCACATATAGAACATTAAAAGTACCTCTGCAGTACAGACCCTTCAGCCCTCGATGTTTTGCCAACCTATGAAACCAATCTGAAGTCCATCTAAACTACACTCCTCCATTTTCCATTCATATGCGATGCTGGACCCTGTGGCTGGTAGACTGCGCTGCAGCAGGTTTTGCGGGAACCAATAAAAGGGAAACCTATAATTGTAATCTTTCTGCTTGCTGCAGATACACCCCTCTATTACATATATCGGTAAGGATGGTCACAACACAGTCCTAATGGGGAGCAAGGGCTATCTTCACATTTTGCAGACCCTCCACACAATGATATGTACTGAATGGTACAGACTTTAAAAAGGTTAAACAACTAATGACGAGGCATCCATGAGGTACAATGGCCCATCGGCGGCGGCAGCAGCATCATATTCTGTACAACGCATACAGTCTGCAACTTCCTGGACCGACATACCTCCCACTGAACAGCAACTATCACGGACAGACATACCTCCCACTGTACAGCAACTATCACGGCCAGACATACCTCCCACTGTACAGTAAAAATCACGGCCCGACATACCTCCCACTGTACAGTAACCATCACGGCCCGACATACCTCCCACTGTACAGTAACCATCACGGCCCGACATACCTCCCACTGTACAGTAACCGTCACGGCCCAACATACCTCCCACTGTACTGTAACCATCACGGCTCGACATACCTCCCACTGTACAGTAACCGTCACACCCCGACATACCTCCCACTGTACAGTAAACATCACACCCCGACATACCTCCCACTGTACAATAACCAGCACGGCCCGACATACCTCCCACTGTACAGTAACCGTCACGGCTCGACATACCTCCCACTGTACAGTAACCATCACGGCCCGACATACCTCCCACTGCACAGTAACCATCACGGCACGACATACCTCCCACTGTACAGTAACTATCACCGCCCGACATACCTCCCACTGTACAGTAAACATCACACCCCGACATACCTCCCACTGTACAGTAAACATCACACCCTGACATACCTCCCACTGTACAGTAAACATCACACCCCGATATACCTCCCACTGTACAATAACCAGCACGGCCCGACATACCTCCCACTGTACAGTAACCGTCACGGCCCGACATACCTCCCAATGTACAATAACCAGCACGGCCTGACATATCTCCCAATGTACAGTAACTATCACGGCCCGACATACCTCCCACTGTACAGTAACCATCACGGCCCGACATACCTCCCACTGTACAGTAACCATCACGGCCCGTCATACCTCCCACGGTACAGTAACCATCACGGTCCGGCATACCTCACACTGTACAGTAACCGTCACTGCCTGACATACCTCCCACTGTACAGTAACCGTCATGACCCAACATACCTCACAGTCGACGGGAGCCATCAAATGTTTAGCACTGCTCCCTCACAACGCCAAGGTCCTCAGTTCAATTCTGGCCTTGGGTACCGAACTGTGTGGAGTGTGCACATTCCCCCTGGGTATCCTCCGACAGTCCAAAGATGTGCAGTTCAGGTGAATTGGCCACATTAAATTGCGAATTGTTTTAGTCATAAGGAAATGGGTGTGGGTGGGTTACTCTCCGGAGTGTTGACGTGGACTGGTTCGGCCGAAGGGCCTGTTTCCGCACTGTAAGGAATCTAATCTACTCTCCAAGGTTCAAGTCAGGAATATGATGGAATAATCACTTGACTGAATGAGTGCAGCTCCAACAGTATTCTAGTATGCACTTATTAGCAACAGGCAACACAGTTGCATGGGGAAAATCATGCCTCACAAACTTGATTGAATGTTTTGAGGAAGTGACAAAATTGATTGATGAGAGCGCGGGGCTGGATGTTGGCCGTTTGGACCTTAGTAAGGCTTTTGATATGGTTTCTTATGGCAGGCTCATACAGAAGGTGAAAGGAATTGGGATCAGCGGTAAGATGGATAGAGAACTGCTTGGCCACTGAAGACAGAGTAGTGGTGGAACAGTGTTTTTGTGACTGGAGATCTGTAAATTGATTGGCGGAGTTGCAGATTGTGAGGATAATTGCCAGAGAATACAATAGGATATAGGTCAGCTGCAGATTTGGACAGAGAAAACACAAATGTAACTTTATATGGACAATTGTGACGTGGTGCATTTTGCAAGGTCTAAGGCAGGAGAGAAGTATAAAGTGGATGGAAAAATACTGATTGCATCAGCATCCGAAGGGATCAAGGTGTACACCACGTAGTTCCCTGAAAGTGGCAGCACAGGTTGATAGGGTGATCAAGAAGACTGATGGCAAACTTGCAGACATGCATCGGAGCATGCAGTATGAAAATTAGCAGGCCATATTGCAGCTGTAGAGAAACTTAGTTCGAGGTACATTTAGAATATTGTGTACAGTACTGGTTGCCACACGGTGTTGAAGTGTTAGAGAGGGTATGAAAAAGTGTGACCAAGGATGTTGTCTGGTTTCGAGGGTATTAACCAGAAGGAGAAATTGAACACACAGGGTTTGTGTGCACCTGGGCATCTTTGACTATGGGGCTATCTGATAGATATTTACAAAATTATCAGAGGCATAGATAGAAGGACAGTTAGAGGCTCCCCCCCCCCACCCCCCCAGAGTAGAAATATCAATTTCTCAGGACCGTAGGTTTTAGGTAAAAGAGAGCAAGTTCAGGAGATGTGTTAGGTAAGCTTTTTTTGGTTTTGGACAGAATGTGAAGGTGCCTGAAACGCACTGATAGAGGGGAAGAAGCCAAGATAGCAAGGAGGGAACAGAATGACATAGAGGGTGTCGGAGCAAAAACTTTTGTTTTAACTTTAGAAAGGCATCATGTGTCAGTGCGGGTTTGCTGGGCTGAAGGGCCTGTTCCTGTACTGGACTGTTCTTTAAGACAAGATTTGAGCGCGGGAGTGGCGAGATGCGCACTGAATGATTACTGATGATCAACAACCACATTATTGTGGATTCCCCTCCACCCCCCCCCCCCAACCACCATCAACTTGCAGCTTCATTTCCTCCCTCACTGTGGGGAAACTCAATATAGAGAATTTGACATGAAAGTCAGACCTGGTACCTGGTGACTCCAACTCACCGCTCGCTCCTGCAGACTTCTATCCTGAACACCAACGTCTTGGGGGAAAATGCATGAACAGAAGCTGCATGTACTCTACACCCACCAATGCTGACATCTGACACATGCCAGCTTCACCGTGCATTCCCAGCACATCTCCGACCCCCTAACAATACGCTTCTGTACTTCAATGCTGCAGCTCAGGGTGCACTGACAACTCTCATTGCAATGCTGCTACAAGGACATTGTGCTCAGGGACACCCACCCAGCTCATGGGCTGTCCCTCTGGGCTGCTCACTCCATGTTTGTACACACTCACTTTGAGCTGACTTGAATGCTCACAGAATGCCTTACCCTGCCCTCAGCAGTGTTTCCCCTCAGCCGGAGCTACCAGGCTCACCCGCCTGCTGTATTGTCTTGGTGTTTAGCACAGACACAAACCCAGGAAGCTTGATATCATTGTCCACAGTCAGTCACGGTGCCCAGCACAGTGAGTCAGGGGGAGTCTCAGATCCTCATCTGGGAGTTTGGACACAATCAGTCAGCCTCTTGTGGTTGTTAGGGTCAGGATCCGTCCCCTGTGAGGGGGCGAGAAGCAGAATGTTTGGAGCCCCCTATCCCTCTTGGCTCTTTCTGCTCTCGTGTAGGGTGTGGAATTGTTTGTAACAGCTGGTACAGACCGAGAGAAGGTGCTGCATTCAGTGAGAGTGGGATAACATGAGCCTTTGTGGGAGGTGGGTGCAGTAACAGAGAGACAGTGAGGGCGAGCTCACAAAGTGCAGATGGTGGTACTTGCCATGGTGGAGTGGAGAAGGTCACTGACCTCCTTCCAACACTGCTGGGAATTCACCCAGCAGGCTGGCACCTCACTGACACAGGGGTCAACCACCAACCAAGCTGGCAGGGTATAGTATCATGGACTCCCCTGCCAGTCCTGGAGGAAGATAATGTCCCTCTCGTGCACCATGCCATCCACCAGAACCTCAGCGGCTGGGTCTCAAAGTGAAGCCCCAATTTTACCCCCGCTGCCATGTCTTGGGCAGTTTCGGATTGACAATCCAAGAGTGTAATGATTTTTACTAATGGCCCCTGGAGCAGGGAGGCTGGTGCATTCTGGGATATCCAGGCAGTGGGCAGTTGTTATGACGAAGGGGAAAATCATCGTGTTCGTGTCAGTTGAGAAGATAACCACGTGTGCAGGGAGTGTAGTTAATGAGGCAGATTGGGGATGGTATCATGAGAAAATGCACTTCACCTTGTGGAGAGAAACCCTCCATAAATCCTGACTAAAATGAGACTTGACCAAATCATAAGATGGGTTAGGCCTCTGTCTGTCTGAATCAAAGTTGGGATGCAGTGTGAAATATTGGGAGCAACAAACTTGGAGCGGAGAATTACAAAGGAGATTCAAATCCTTAAAAAAGGGTAACACAATGTTCCAGACTGTTAAAAGGAGCAGGGGGAAAATCCCTGCCTTATAGTTACCTACATTATCCAATCCTCCCTTGATGCAGGGATGGTGCTGAAGGCCTGGAGAGCGGCTAACACCGCAGCTTTGTTTAATGTGGAGCAAGGGACTGATTTAATAGGTCGCGGCTGGAATTCTGAGACAGTGGATAAACGGTCACTGAGGAAGTCCCAGGGACTCCTGGACAGTTGGTCTGGATTTGTGCAAGGAAGATCGTGTGTAATTAATCTGACTGTATCGGTCTGAGGCAGTAACTTGAAACTGCATGTGACTTCTTTAGATTTGACGAGAGATCCCATGGCAGACTGTTTAAAAACAGAAACTATGGGGTCCAGGGGAATGGAGCAAACAACCCAGAGGAGTGCAAGGCAAGGCATTTGGGGACATCAGCAATAGAGAGGAATGTACAATAAATGAGAGTCTGGTCAGTGTGGGCAGATAAATGAAGGTAGCTGGAAACATCAATAATCTCGTTAATGTAGCAAATGGCACAATTTCCTTTATCAGCCGAAATGCAGAATTTCAGAGCAGGAAACCTCTGCTGGAATTGCATAAATAATGAGTTCAGACACAGCTTGGGGATGGTGTGCAGTTCTGGTCACCCCATCACATGGAAGGATTGAATTGGACTGGAGAGGGTACATAAAAGATCCGTTACTCTGTGACAGTGGAAGTGCAGTTCTGAGGAAAGATAGGAATGGAGGATGCTGAGAGGAGATTTGATTGGGGTGCTCATGCTGTCAGGGGCCTGGGTAGAGAGGGAAATAACATCTTGTTCCTGTTGGTAAACTGCTTTACCAGTGGTGAATATTTAATGTAATTGGCTGAAATATCAGAAAAGTGGTGAGGAAAGTTGTTATTTTACCCAGAGTATGGTCGGGATCTGGGAGGAACACATGGAAGTGAAGTAGAGGCAGAAACTCTCAAACCATTTTAAAAAGGTGCCGGGATCTGCAGCTGAAGTCCTACAATATCCGGGGAGACAGAACTAGGCATTTAAAAAAACACCATTACCTCTTGTCCAATGCAGACAGTGGACAGATTGATCTTGTCGAAACTGCTATTTTCTGAAGTTTTCAAAGGTTACCAATATCTGATAGAATCAATGCGCAGAGATGAGGGTGAGGGCAAGGAGGAGCAGGATGTGAATTGATTAGCATCACAATAATACTGATCCCATCCTTTATACACAATTCTACTTCACTGTGTTTGCCTATTTACCCTTCCTACAGAAATGGGGAAAACCTTTAATTATCCAGTTCCCAGTCATGGTCACACTGCAGCCCCATCTCCATAATCCCAGCTACATCTGAGCTGGTTCACCCTGTTTAAAGTTAACATTTCACTGGCCTCGTTGAAAAGTTCCCAGCTTCAATCTTGCCCCATTGAAGGCTGCTCTCAATCAACTAATGTTTCTCACTCTCAATTATTGCATAGCATTCTCTATCATCATCCTGAACGTTACAATAAAATTATCGCTGCCCCCCAAAACGTTCCCCTACTGACACCGGATCCACTTGCCCCATCTTTTCCCCAAGGACCAGGTCCAACAGTACATGCTCTCTTGGGCTGGACACATATTCCTGCAGTGATCTCTCCTCCATGTAATCCAGGAACATTCGCCCCTCAGGACGCTGCACCACCAGTAACCCAGTCAATATCTGAATAAATTAAGTTTCTCATTATAACTAATCTGTAATACTGTCTTCGCTCTCAAATGACACTGCATATTTATTCTCTCCATCGTTTATTTGGTTGCTAGCTCACAGACTGTACCTCACAGTGTAATTGTATACTTTTTGTTCTGTAGCTCCAGCCAAATTCATTCTGTCCTTGGACGGATCCTCTTTCTCTTGGACTCCTTAACTAATGCTAATCTAAACCAATACTTCTACCTTCTATCATTTTGGATATTTTATACCCAGCAATATTTAACATCCGGTCCTGCCATTCCTTGAGCCAGCTCTCAGTGATCAGTACATCAGATTTCCACACACCAAACTGCTTCTGTAACTCCGCACACTCCCAGTATTCAGGTCCATGCAGAGGACCTCAGATTAAGGCTTTCTTTCTCACTCCATCTTCCACTGTTCACCGTGTTGTTGTAAATTAGTACCAACTGTATCTCCAATTATTTTGAGAATCCTGGTACTCTCCTCTACTATTTCTTTTTGGTTCTTAAGCACACACCAAGTTATTTACAATCCCTCCCAAAAAAAACCCGTAAGAAATTCAGTCCCAGCTCTGTCACGTTAGCCCACCCGGCTTGTACAGTTGCTGTCTTCCCAGAACCAGTTCCAATGTCCCAGGAATCTGAAGCCCTTCGTGCTGCACCATCGTTCCCGTCACACTTTCATCTACCTAAAACTCTGAGGCCTGTTCTCACTTGGACACGGCACTAGGAGTATTCCATGGATTGCTACATTTGTGGACCGGCTTGCTAACCATGAACCTAGCTCCCTAAATTCTGATTCCCAGACCACTTCACTCTTCCTACCCAGGTCATTCCTACCAACATGGGCATGATCTTTGACTGCTCACTGTCCCCCAGACGAATGTCCTGCAGACACAGTGACATTCTTAACCCCACTATCCTGGAATTACAGACACGCTGACACCTTCTTCACTTCCCTGACTCCCCTGTGACTATTGCCCCTCCTTCCTTCTCCCTCCCCTCCTGTACAGTCAGGCTGCTTGTGGGGGCACAGACATGGCTCTGACTGCTCTCCATTGAGCAGCCAGCACCTTCATCAGCTTCCAAACTGGGAAATTGAATTGGGAGGGAGACACCAGGATATGCTTGTATTCCCTGACTGTTTCTCTCCGATTGCCTAGACCCCAGACCCTTCCTTCTTCCAGGCCGTCATGTCTGCAGGGTGATCTTCTCTGTGTGTGTGTGTGCTTTCCACTTAATCTCAGCGTCACAGATGTCCAATAGTGTCTCTAGCCACTGTCTGAGCTCCATGACCCAGTGTGCTATGACTTCCCAATTAACAGAACATATTTTCCATCTGATAAACATGTCCTAAAATGCATTTTATCTCGAGTTACTTAATTAATTACTTAGAATGAAGTTAACATCCCGGAAATAACAATATGCTTAAATCCCTTATTCAACTGTGGCTTACTGAGGGTAATTTATTATATTGGCTCACAATTTTACTTCTCCCTCTTATTTCTGTGTTCAACCCTTATTTCAGAAGTTGAAAAAAAATTGTTAACTTATAGCAATTAACTGACAGTCGCTAATAACAGCGAATTTATCAGCCAATGAACTTACAGCATTTTCTGTGATGGCTCTTGCACTTCTTTCAAACTCAGTGCAAGCCCGTCCCAGCAGCAGAAAGTTATCTCTGTGACTCCCAGGGACGTGTCATTCTCCAGCTACCACTCCACTCTGCTCCCTCACTGGGTCACCGTCTCTGTGACTCCCAGAGACATGTAATCCTCCAGCTCCCACTCCACTCGGCTCCCTCACAGGGTCACCGTCTCTGTGACTCCCAGGGACATGTAATCCTCCAGCTCCCACTCCACTCTGCTCCCTCACAGGGTCACCGTCTCTGTGACTCCCAGGTACGTGCAATCCTCCAGCTCCCACTCCACTCGGCTCCCTCACAGGGTCACCGTCTCTGTGACTCCCAGGGACATGTAATCCTCCAGCTCCCACTCCACTCGGCTCCCTCACAGGGTCACTGTCTCTGTGACTCCCAGGCACGATAAGGCCTTGATCCTCAGTGCTGATTTATATCCTCTCACTTTGGTGCTTCTGTAACTCCCAGGCGTGAGTGAACCTCATGTTCCTGCTTCAAGTTTCTCCCTCACATGGTCACTCCCTCTGTGACTCGGTGCTGATTTCGAGCCTCCTGCTCTGCTGTTTCTCCAACTCCAAGTCCTAGTCGGCCTCGATCCTCACTGCTGATTAATATTCACCCGCTCTGTGGTGCTCTCTCTGAGGTTCTCTCTCTTTGTGACTTCCAGGTAATGGTAGGCCTCAAGCCTCAGCTGAGATGTTTAACATCCCATTGCACACTGGTCCCTCACAGGGTCACCACTGTGTGTGGAAGATAGTGGAAAAGAGAAGCATTAGACAGAGCAGAGGGTGTTACAGTGATTGAGGGAGCTGTTGGGGATGGAACAGGTTATCTTCCAGGCAGACCTGCAGTGTCTAACGCAGGTTACTGGAAGATACAGGGAGGGTTGTAGGCACTGAGGGAAGCAAAAGAAATAGAGAGATGGCGGCTTGTTGGTGATGGAGCCTTGTAGAGTCTAAAGGGATTTTTGTGAGCTGCTTACTGAGGTGTGAAGACTTCAACAAATTCAAATTGACAGCCAGGGAGTGTTATGTGGCACTGGAGATTGTTAGATGTTACAGAGTTAGAAGACTCGCAGTAACTGGGGGAGTTACAGATGTTTGAAGCACTCATGGTGTTCAAAGACCCTCAGGACGTAAGGAGGTACAGAGAATGGGAGCATTCTAAATAGTGGGATTGCAGGGGCTGGAAGAGCTAAGATGGATGAGGAGGATAAAAAGTACCAATGCAGCACAACCAGCCGCTGTAATTCACAGAGATTTAAGGAAGGGAACCTGTGCTGTCATTGAATACAGTTATATGGAGAGTTACAGGTACTGAGGGGTTACAAATTTAGAAAGGAAGAGTTTATACGTGATCAGAAGTATAAACAAGAATAAAGAAATTTGAGAGATCACGAGCACAAATGGGAATGGAGGTGGGGAGACATTCTGATGAATGATAAGTGTTGTTGGTACAGGAGGATGTCACATTTACAGGAAGAGCTGCATTGGCTGTTTGCAGTTACAGATGTGAGGAGTATTGTAGCGCCTGCTGGAGGGGACACAGATAACAACAGTTCCAACAGCTGGTGCAGTGGTTCAGGAAGGCAGCTCACCACCACCTTCTCAGGGACAACTCCAAATCAACAATACATCCAGCAATGCTCATAACCACGAGTGAATAAATAAAGTATCTACAAGCAACACTGAGGTCACTCAGGCAGGCCCTTTCAGCAGCACTTCACAAACCCGGAACCACTATACCTTGGAAGAACAGGAGCTCCAGGTGCACGACAACACCAGCATTTCCAAGGTGCCCTACAAACCACGCTCCATCCTCCTAGCACTGTGTCTGTCCCTACACCTAAAAGATTGCATTGGGTGAGGAAGGCAGCTCCCCACCACCTTCTCCAGGGAATTACAAATGGGAAGGTAATGATGGCCGAGCAAGTGATGGCCACATCACATCAATGTATTTGTACAAGGGAAACTCATGGACTGTTCATGTCACCTTTGCTTTCTCCACACAACCCACATTCCCATCTCGTTCTGTGTCAGCAACAAACATGGAAACAATAGATTTTGTCCGTTCATCAAATGCATCAAATCCCTTTGTGAATAATCCATTTATTCCCACTTAGTTTTCTGTTAAAGAATTCCCAATCCATGCCAGTACATTCCCTTCAATCCCACATTTGCCAATATTGCTTATCCACATCTTCAGTGGGACCTTGTTGAAAGGTTTCTGAAAACCCCGACGAACCATTCCTCCCTTTTATCTACTCTGCTTATTCACAACCAGACAGGAAAACAAACCCAGCAGGGTTTGTGAAATGAAATTTCAGTTTCAGAACAACATGTTTGGCATGGGTAGAGGATTGACTGATTAGCAGAAGACAGAGTAGGTATAAAGGGGTCGTTTTCACGATGGGAACTGGTGACGAGGGGAACTCCGCAGACGTCAGTGTTGGGACCACGCTGTACATGTTATACATTAACAGTCTGGACAAAGGATGTGAGTGTGTACAAGAACTAGTTTTACAACAAAGAGCCCACGATGAAATGTTTGTCATATGAGAAGCTGGTGAAGTCTCTGAGTCTGTACTTGATGAATTTTTAGAGGCGGCGGTGGCAGGATCTCATTCAAAGTTACAGAATACTGAGGGGCCAAGATGGAGTGGACGGGGGTGGGGAGATGTTTTCACTGCTGGAGAGACCAGGGCTCAAGAGCACGACTTCAGAGTGAAGGAACAACCCTTTAGAATGGAGATCTGGGGGAATTTATTCAGCCAGAGGGTGATGAATCTATGGAACGGTTCCTACCGTAGAGAGGGTTATAGATGAGGGTGACATTTACTAGATAGGGTACAAGAGCTGGAGAAGGTTATGGAGATGATTAGATGGATGGAGATACTAGAGGAGCTTACATTGACAGGGTGGGCAATAGTGACGGGAGACTGTTACACAGATAGTGAGTCTTGCAGGAACTGGATTGGGAGAGTCACGGGCATTGGATTGGGTTCTACAGGTCGGGAGTAATGCAGGGACCTGTTGGATTACACAGATACGGAGGATTGTGGGGTCTCCACATGTTGAGAGGTTTTCAGGAAGAGATTACACTGATAAGGAGGGAAGTTGGAGCTGTCGTAATTTTCAGTGTTTGGGATGTTTGGAGCTGTTTAATTGTTAGAGGGATATTTTTAGGGTCATTAATATGGAATGCAGATGGAGAGTTTAGATTTTATTAGATTCCCTACAATATGGAAATGGCACTTCGGCCCAACACGTCCACACCAACTCTCCAAAGAGTAATCCACCCAGACCCACTTCCCTCTGAATGATGCACCTAACGCTCGGTGAGTTTAGAATGGCCAATTTATCTGACCTGCACATCTTTGGACTGTGGGAGGAAACCCATGAAGACACGAAGACAATGTGCCAACTCCATACAGACAGTCACCCGAGGCTGGAATTGAACCTGCGTCTCTAGCGCTGTGAGGCAGCAGTGCTCACCACTGAACCACCCCAAACTGCAGAGCTACACAAAGAGAGAGTATTTGAGGGGCAGGGAGGAGAACACAGAGATGGGAAGTGTTGTTGCAGCTGGAAAAGGGTCTGGAGGTGTTTACACAGATAAGGAGTCCGGTCAGGATGGGAGATGGTTACAGAGGTCATGTGGTGCTATAGGTCAGGAGGCAGGAATGTGATCTGGCCTGCAGAAGGTTACAGTGAGATCATGTTCTCTTGGGGCTTGGGGAAAGTACACAGGTGGGTATTGTGGTCCAGGCTGGAGGAATTAATGAGACAGGGTGGACTGTAGTTATTGCGGAAAACGACAGAAATAGAGATTATTGTCTTAAGTGTAGGATGAGGTTACTGAGATTGGGCACGTTACCGAGTTTGGAGCAAATTATACATAGGAAGCGTCGTCAGCATTGGAGTAGGTTTCAAATAAATTATGGGAGGGGTGGAGGTTACAGAAATTGGAACTTTTCTGGGAATTACAAGCATTCAAGACACTGACACAGATGCGTTGGCCCAAAAGGTATGTCTCCTTGCTGTATGACTCTATCACACGACAAGAGACAGTGTGACAGGGGGAATATAGAACAGAAAGACCCCAGGTTTCAATACCACCTTCTTAAGGGAGGCCTGCTTTCCACTCTGTTGTCCTGATCCTCACTAAGACAGCACAGGCCTGGATTGATAACTGTCAACTTCCTATATTGATATAGGAAGGCTCAGTACAGCAGAGATGAAAGTGAACAAGAGAGTGTGGATTGAGTCTGGGCCCATCATGCTCTGTGTTCACCCTTCAACACTATATCTGTGTCATGTCTTCCGGACTAAACTTCGATCCCTTAAATTCGCTCTGCTCTGTTCACTGTGAGTGATCTTACCTCACTGCAGGATTTATTGAAGAAACCAGATCTCCCTGCCCTCTGGTTGACCAATTGCGTTCAATGAGATGATGAATGAAACACCCAGCAATTGGGAGGTTTATTGAGTCAGGAATATCCTGAGTACCTGCAGGAGACAGAGAAATAGACAGAATGGGAAATTAGACTAATACAGTGAGGGTTGCACAGGGAGAATGGCGCTGAGTACCACAGAGATCGGGAAAATCCCAATCTCCATCCCTGGCCTGTGCTGCTGCGTCTCTCTGGAGTGGAGAGTTCTGTTGGCTCAGGATCTGTAGTAACTACAAAAGCTGCAGTCACTGGCAGCAATTAGACTCGCACAGTGACAGATACCACATGGAGAGAGACCGAGAGAGAGAGTGTTACTCTCACTAGACTGTTCATCCAGAATATAATGCCAGTGGCAGGGATACCCATCTGAATGCTCAATACCCTTTCAGGAACGAAATCTGCGATAGGCAGCTGGTCTGACCTACATATGACTTCAGACCCAGAGCAATGGGGTTGACTCTAAACTGCCTTCTCTAATAGTCTCACAAGGCACTCGGCTCAATGGCAGCTCGAGGGTGGGCATGAAATGCTGGCCAGCCTGAAACAGCAACATCCCATGGAGTGAATTAAAAACAACATCGTTGGGACCAGTGTCCTTGCAAATTATGTCGGTGGGTTTATGGACAGTGCTTTAATTGACAGAGAAGATGCAGGGACAGGGTTCACGTGAAAGGAGCTTTCCAAATCCAAAGAGAAAAGGGGACACATCAGAACAGTATGGGAATGTGGCTGAAGACAAGCAGGAGGGAACTGGATGGGACAGAGTTTAACTAAAACTGTACATCAGGGAATTAGGCTGTGACAGGAAATTCTGGGAAAAAGTCAATTAAAATGTTCTTTCTTTGGAATGGACAAAGTATCTGCAATAAGATCATAGACTTGTGACACAGAGATAAATAATATTTAGTCACCAGGAAGATGTGGTTAGGGGAGAAACAAAAGGCAGAACATAAATATTCAATTGTACCCATCCTTGAGGGGTCTCAGGGAGTGCAGGATGGGTAACCCTGACAGTAATGGGTAACAAAGGCATTACAGAGAAAGCATTTGGCATCTGATTATGCAGCTGAATCAGCCTGAATGCAGATTCTGGGTAATACGTGTCAAAAACACAAGCAGGAGAACAGTTTTTAGGCTGCCTGACAGCATTTCATTGCTCAACACTGTTACACTTTCCAATGAATTTCTGTGTAATGCAAAGGCAATGTGATCATTTTGGGAGACTTCAATCTTTGTCAAAAATGATATTCTCTGAACTCCTCTTCAAATGTTTGTGCCAGTGTTTCTTTGAATAACACATTGTGTAAATGGCCAGGGACGTGACTATCTCAGATCGACCGTTGGGTGAAGAAGCTGAGTGAAGGAGTAATGTCACACTGAGATATCCTCTGGGAAATTGTAGTGTCGTGGAATTCAGCGAGATGATGGATTTTTAAAGTGACAATAAAGCACACCCTACAATCACAACCAAATTTACAACACAATTTACATGTGTTTGAGAGGAGAATTGACCAAGGTAAACAGGGAAAACAGTGAAGTGTGTGGCTGGAAAAGGACTGTGCAAAACATTTTGTCATAGAGATGTACAGCACAGAAACAGACTCTTCAGTCCATCTCGTTCACGCTGCCCACATACACGAACATAATTTTGTCTCATTTGCCAGCACTTGGCCCAAATCCCCCTCACCCCTTCCTGTTCGTATATCCATCCAGATGCCTTTTAGATGCAGTAATTGTACCAGCCTCCACCACTTCCTCTAGCAGTTCATTGCATTCACGCATCACCCTCTGCCTGAAAATGTTGCCCCTTAGATTCCTTTTATATATTTCCCTTCTCACCCTGAACCTAGGCTGTCCGGTTCAGGACTCCACTACCTCAGGGAAAAGACCTTGTCTGTCAAACCTATCCATTCCTCTCATGATTGTATAAATCTCTATATGGTCACCCCTCAGCCTCAAGTAGCCCCAGCCCATTCAACTTCTCCCGTTAGCTCAAATCTTCCAATCCTGGCAACATCCTTGTAAATCTTTTCTGAAACATTGCAATTTATACAATATCGTTCCGATAGGGAGGAGACAAGAACTGCATGCAATATTCCAAAAGTGGCTTATCCAAGGTCCTGTACAGCCACAACATGACCTCCTAACTCCTCTACTCAGTGCTCTGATCAGTAAACGCAAGCAGAATAAACACCTTCTTCACTATCCTATTTACCTGGGATTATACTTTCAAGGAACTATGAACCTGGACTCCAAGGTCTCTTTGTTCAGTAACACTCCCTAGGACCTTACCACTCAGTGCACCAAGATCCTTCTGTATATCAATGTCTCTCAGTATCCTAACTTTCTTCTTGAATTTGACATGACCTCACACTTGTACAGATTACACTTAATTTGCCACTTCTTTGCACATCCTTCCAACTGATCAGTAACCTCCTGCAACCTTGGATCTCCTTGCTCATTCACCCCAACTCCACCAATTTTCATATCATCTGCAATAATTATCTTTGTGACTTCCTTTCGTTTCAATTGTGTGAGAATGTGTAACCAGACGGCAGAAAATCCCAGCAAGAGCTCATCCATTTAAGATGGAGATGAGGAGGAATTTCTTCACTCAGAGGGTAGGGAATCTGTGGGAATTCCTGACTGCAGGGGGCTGTCGAGGCTGGGTCATTAAGAATATTGACAGCAGAGATAGTCAGATGTTGATGGATCAGGGAAACAAGGGTTTTGTGGAAAAGGCAGGGATGTAGAGTTGGAGAGTATCAGGTCAGCCATGATCTGATTGAAGGGCAGAGCATCCTTAATGGGCCAAATGGCCTCATTCTGCTCCGACATCTTATGGTCTTAACTCGAACTCAATATCTGCATTATAACACTATGGGTCTTTCCTCACAAAACTCCTCTAAAATGGGACGATTGGATATTTATTATTACACAGCATTTGAAGTCCAATGGACAATTTTGTTGCTGGCTCCTTGATATGATGTTATAGAAAACCATCTCGCATACAATCAGGATTCCATCCATTACAGCCCTGATACTCATTAGTTATCCAGTCGGGATGAAGACCACTGTCACACACAGTTACTGTACTGTCCTTGCTACAAATACATTCAGTGTCCTGACTATAACCATATTGACATTCCCATGACTGGTTGATTCCTTTAAAAGAATTCCAGCCAATGATTGCTGCAGCTGCTTGTTCATTCCCAGCTCCATCCAAATTTTGATCTTCAGTTCCACGTGGCTATCTCATTAATGCATTAACCTCATCCTTTCTTCACAACTTGTTGGATTTTTGCCTATCCTGCCTAGATCCCAACAACCCTTCAATATTCCTTTCCCAGCAATGGTCATTCTGCAGCTCCATGACGATTCCAGCATATCTGTTCACTGTCATTCCATCTGCCTTATGGCGAATGCAGGGTGCCCTTCCTCAGTAGTAGGGGGTTGAACAGATGGATAGAGGTTACAGAGATAGGGAGGCTTACAGGGACTCGAGGATTTTCGAGCTAAATCTGGGCAATAATGTTCATGGGACAAAGGGGTTTGGGGATTGGAGGAATTTACAGAGGGAGAGGGAGCTGGATTAGATTCTGGAGATAGGGATAGGGATGAATATAGAGAGAGGCAGGCAGACTGAGAGGCACAGACAGGGAGTGTTTCAGTAGGAGATTATTGTGTATATTGACAGAGATATGGAAGGTTGTAGTGACTGCAGATGTTTACAGATATAAGAAGGCTTCTAGGTTCTGGAGGCTGCATAGATAGGAAGGCAATGGAGAATGCCAGGTTACTGGGCTGGAGACAGTTACACAAATGGGGAGGGTTGCACAAAATGAAAGAGGTTCCTGTGGTCGGGAGGGTTGGTGGGGAGAGGGTGAAGTTTAAATAGATTAAGATCGAAGATTAGTAGAACAATAAGGAGGTTACGATTTTTTTCACAGGTAAGGAAGAGTTGTAAGAGCTGGAGAAGTTTACCCAGATAGGGATGGATGGAGAGGTTAGAGACAAAACACATTTACATGGAGGGTGGCATTGGTAGGAGGAGCTTACAGGGATAGACAGGGATCGGCAATTACAGGGATGAAGGAATTTAGAATCTACTGGAGAAGGCTAGGGATTAGGGTGTCAGGGATGGGAGAACCTGACAGAGACAGACAGCATTGTGTGTACTAGAGGAGATTCCAAATAGAGGAAGGATTATCGGGGCTGTAGTATATTACAGAGATCACGAATAGAGTATGTGGCAAGACTGATGCCTGAGACCTCCTGTACAGTCTCAGGGAGTTCCAGTACAGCAGAGGTGACAGCAGGGCCCTCACAAGATGGTGGGAATGAAGCCTAGAATGTTGCTGTTCCTTGCCCAGCATTATAACTATGTCCTGTGTTCCAGGTCTGAATAAAGAAGACCACTAACTCCACCCTGTGCTGTTTACTATGATTGATCTTACCGGCTGCAGGACTTACTGAAGGCTCCAGATCTCCATTACCATCTCTCTCTGGCTGACCAAGCATCTTCAATGTGATGATGGATGAGACAGGAGTTAGAAACATCCTGATTACCTGAATGAGAGAGAAATAGAGAGAATGGGAAATTAGACTGATGCAGTGAGGATAACTCATGTCGAGTAGCACTATGTCCAGCAGAGATCACAAAAATCCCAGTCTCCATCCCTGGTCCGTACTGTTGCGGATTGGAGGATTCTTTTGGCTCCGGATCCGGAGTAGCTGTAAGAGTGAGAGACGCTGACAGGAGCAGCAATTAGACCCACACAGTGAGGGGTACCAAATGGAGAGAGACTGAGTGATATCACCAGAGATTTCAGGATCAAACCATAGTGTCTGAAGAAGTGGGTCTGATGCAGTGGGCACTGCTACCAGTACTCAGGGAGGAGTCAGCTATTTTATTGAGATGGTTCAGTGCTGGGACCAGTGTGTGTCCTGGGCAATCATATGACCAGGACAATATAGACTGCTTTAAACTGACACAGACAAGGAGGGACAGGGCTCAGCTGAAAGGAAATTCCCAATTCCATAGAGAAATGTTCAAATATTGAAACATGGGGCTGAGGCTGAGGAAAAACAGAAAGAAACAGGAAGAGACTAAGTTTAACTAAAACTATACATCAGCAGATAGGTTTGTGACAGGAATTTGTGATTTCAAAAGTAAATTACTATTTCGTAATTTGAATGCACGAAGCATTTGTAATAAGGGATATGCTCGTGTGACTGTGATTTCTATCTAATCACCATCAGGGAGACGTGGTCTCAGGGGTGAACAAAAGGTGGGGCATTAATATTCACGGCTCCACAACATTGTGGAAAGTCAGGCAGAGTGGGAAGGAGAATGGGGAACTCTCATCGTTAGGGATAACAATGGGATTATATGTGGCCTCACACTATCAAACATTAGGAAACCAAATTCTGGGTAATAAGAGTCAGAACACAGAAGGTGAAGGGCAGTGTTAAGGCCCCATTACAGCATTACATTGTGAGGCATGGCATTGGACAGGGAATTATTCGAATTTGTAACAAAGACAGTAGGACAACTGAAAGGGGATTCAACTTCCCTATCTCACCATCTCATTGGCGGTGGGTCACAAACCAGGCTGACTCTCTCCCACTCTCAGGGGAGTCTGTGTGTTGCTGTACAGGCCGATGTGGCCTTCCACACTTGGGGCAGAAGGTGGCTGTGGGATGGGGGTGGGTAGGACGTTGGTGTGACAGCGCGCTCCTTGTGCTGTTTTCTCCTGGATTCCCCGTTTTCCCCACATCAAGTGTCCAGCTGCTCGATGCCGTCCCAATACTCCTCCCCCACTTTGGACGGTCTTGGCTCAGTAATTCCCAGGATTTACCAGACTTCATTAAGCGATGCGCAGAAGACAAAAAAACTTAACAATTCTGAAGAAGCCAATGCTTCAGAAATATGGAAGTATTTGTTAAAGGGATCGCTATGGGTCTACTAGCAGGAGGAGGGCAGTCGGAAGGGGAATCAGATGATAGGAAGAGAGAGAGGTGGAGGTGATGGAGGTGGTGAGAGTGTTACAGAGAGGGGCAAGGACCTGAACGGTGTTACAAAGCCAGTACGGATTGCTGCGCTGGAGGGGATTACAGTGGTAGGGAGGGACACTTTTTTGATGTATTCATTCATTCGATAAGGATGTCACTGATTGAGTCAGCATTCTTTGCCCCACAGCTAATTTCCCAGCGGGCAGCTCAGAATCAGCCATATTGCTACGGGTCTGAGTCACACGTGAGCCATGGTGTCGGATGTCAGGTAACAATGTCAGATGTCCTTCCCTAAAGGACAGACGTGAACCAGTTAAGTTTTTTCAGGTAATCAATATTATTTTTATGGTGGCCTACTCATGTCCTGTACAGATATAACATGACATGGTATCTCAACTCCTAATCTCAATGCACTGACCAATGAAGGTAAGCATCCCAAACATCTGCTTCACCAACCTGTCTACCTGTGACACCACTTTCAAAGAACCTTTCACCTGCATCCCTGGGTCTCTAACTGTACAAGTCCAGCTCTGGTGCAACACTGTGTATTTCTCCACTTGCTATTCCTAAACTCACTGGCCCACTCTCAGATAATCCTCTTCACTGTCCACTTTACCACCACTTCCAGTCTCACTCACAAACTTGCTAACCATGACTCCTGTATTATCATCCAAACCGTTCATATAAAAGATGCACAACAGTGACCCAGCACCGAACCCCATGACACACCGTTGGTCACAGGCCTTCAGTTTGAGCAGCAACTCTCTATGAGCATGCTTTGTCTCTTACCATCAATCCAATGTTGTTTCCAGTTGGTGAGTGATCCCTGGTTATGTGTGATCTAAACTTATTAACCAGTCTGCCATGCAGAACCTTGTCAAAGACCTTGTTAAAGTTAATGTGGACATCGTCCACTGCTCTGCCTTGCTCTATCACTTTTCTACCTCCACAAGCACTCAATCCAGTTTGTCAGACATGGTTTCCCGTGCACAAGGTCATGCTGACCATCGCTGATCCAGCCTTGCCTTTCCAAATGCATGATGATCCTTTCTCTCAGAATCTCCTCCAACAACTTACCCCCCTCTTCCATCAGTCTCACTGGTCTGTAGTGGCTGTTGATGATACAAATATTTCTGTGAGGTGCCCTGTACATTCCTCCCGAGCTTCTCACGGAGCGCTGGGATACATCTGATCATGACCCAAGGTTTTATCAACCTTTTTTCATTTTAAACCATCCTGTTATCCAATGTGAACATCACTATTTATTGAACTAAATGAACTTTAAACCTGAAGTCTTTTCCCTCCCTCGTCTGTGCCTCTGGACATCCTGAATAGGAAACTTGCTCTCGATGGCTAATGTATTTTCCCCTGACTTTTTGATGTTCCCTCTCTTAGTCAGAGTCCCAACCTCCTGCTAAACTACTTTAAACCTTCCAGGGTAACACGAGCAAATCCTCCCGCAGTGATACTGGTGCCCCTTTGGTTCAAGTCTAACCCATCCACCCCAACTCCCCCCCCCCCGCGCCCCCCCATACAGGTCACCTCTACCCCAGAAGAAATCCCAATGATCCAAGAACTGAAAACCCTGTCCCTCCAACAGCTCCTCAGGCATACATCCACCACCCCCGGCCTATCTTTCTATGTCTATCCTCACTGGGACATGTGGCACTAGGAGTAATCTAGAGATCACTGCCCTTGAGGTGCTGCTTTTTAACTTCCAACCTAACGCCTGATACTCATTTCACAGGACCCCATCCCATTGTGTTCATGAAGAGGGAGTAGTGAAGGCAGCAAGTCCAGCGAATACAGATCAGGCGATATTGTGAGTTTGATGAAGAAAACACAGTGCAATAAAACCAGGTGAAGCCATTCACAAGTACAGGGAGTGCAACGGGGTCCTGAGAAATGGCTGTGAAATAATCTTGTCAGATACTATGAAGGAAAAGCCACAAGGTACTTTGTCAGTATAGTTAGAATAAAAGGGTAACTGAGGAAGGGTGAGGCCTATTAGAAACCAAAGAAACAATCTATGCATGGAGCCAGAGGAAGTGGGTGAGGTCTTCAATGAATACTTCCCATCTGTATTCATGCAGGAGAAAGACATTGTAGCCAGGAATTTCAGATGGGATGGTGAGGTTCTATAACATGTTAAGATCAATAAAGAGGAGGTACTAAATATTTTCACAGGCATAAAAAGGTGGAGAAATCCCCAGTTCCCAATGAAATGTATCCAGGCTGCTATGGGAGGTAAGAGAGGAGATTGCTGGGCCCTGGTGGATATCTTTAATGCTTTGCTGGCAACAGGTGAAGTTGGAGGATCGGAAATGTGGTTCATTTGTTCAGGAAGGGCAGCAGGGATAGGCCAGGTAATTACAGAGCAGATAGTCTGACAGCAGGAGGGAGGGAAATTATTGGAAATCACCCTGAGGATGAATCAACACTTGCAAATGCAAGGATCAACTCTGATTAGTCATCACGGATTTGGTAGAGGAAGATACTGTAGGAGGAATTCAGTTTAGTTTTTTGAAATGGTGTCTAAAAATCCCGAAGGGGGCAGTGCAAATGATGTGGGTTACATGGAGTCATTAAGGCCTTTGACAAGTTCCCACATGGAAGGCTGGTCCTAAAGGAAAGAGCCCATGGGATCCAAGAAAAATTGGTAATTTGGATACAAAATTGGTGGATAATCTTTTTCGTGTTTGAAATTGTTTCACCAACGGGAGTACCACAGGGATCTGTGCAGGAACGATCGCTGGTTATTCTGTCGAATAATAACTTCGATGTGAAAGCAGAAGGTATCACTAGTCGGTTTGCAGATGACATGAAAGGTGAGGGTGTTGTTCACAGTGAGGGGGATGGTCTCAGGCTACAGTCTGATGACGATCAGATGATAATCTGAACAGAGTTTAGTTCTGATCAATGTGAGGCCATACCCTGTGGGAGGTACGAAAAGCGAAGGACAGACATAATGAATGGTTGGTACTTGTGGAGTGGTGAGGAACACAGGGACCTGAGTGGACAACCCAAAGATCCATGAAGGTGTCAGCACAGGTGGACCGGGTGGGGAAGGCACCTGAATTAGGAGCGGGAGGGGGACCCATATCCTGGTGGGGTGAATTGCTGGAGCTGCTTGAGAGGATATAATCTAATCTGGCAGGGTGTTGTATCTTAAACAGTCGTAAAGCCAGAAAGAAGATTGAGGCTGGTACACAAGTTAAAGAGAGCCATTTCAAATGATAAGGCAGGCAAGAACATAGCAGGGAATGGGGGAAAACTGATGATTTAACTGCATTTATTTCAATGCAAGGGGCCTGACAGCTAAGGAAGATGAACTCAGGACATGGATTGGAACATGGGACTGGGAGATGATAGTTATTACAGAAACACAGCTGAGGGAGGGGCAGGACTGGCAGCTCATTGTTTCAAGGTAGAGGGACGGCAGGAAGCATCGAAGGGGAGGCGAGAGAGGACGTGTGGTGGTGGGTTTTGATTGCATGACTCATCCCAGCAGTACTTAGAGAGGATATTCCTGTGGGATCGCCCACTGAAGCTATGTTAGTGGAACTGAGAAATAAGAATGGGTCATCACTTCGATTTGATTGTCCTACTAATCCCTAATAACAAGTGGCAGACTGAGGAACAAATATGTCGGGAGATCTCAAATGTCAATCATAATAATAGGCCTGTTATGGTAGGGGTTTTTTAACTTTCCACCTTAGACCAGGACTGCCAGTGTTCAGCGTTTGCAAGGAGGAATTTGGTAATTGATTTCCAGTAAACTTGCAATCAATATATAAATGGCCTGAAAACAGAATTGGGCAAAGTCTGACCTCCCATTGGGAAACAAGGTCGGGAAAGGGACTGAGGTGTTAGTGGGAAAGCATTTTGCCAAAGTGACCACAGTTCTATTAGTTTGGAAGCAGCTATGGAAAAGTACAGGCCTGGTCCACAAGTTCAAGTTATAAAATGGCGCTAGCCCAATCTTGATCGTATTAACCAGAACCTTTCAAAATGTGATTGCAGAGTCTATTTTCAGGGAAAGGGAAGTCTGGCAAGTGAGAATATTTTAAAAGTAAGTTAAATTGAGCGATCAGCGCCAGCATGTTCCTGTTTGTGTGCAGCTCAATGCTGACAGCATTTGTAAACACTGACTGTCTATTGAGGGTCTGGTCAAGGAAAAGGGGGCACATATCAGGTATAGCCAGCTGGATCAAGGGAATCCCTGAGGATCACGGGGACTGTAGGATGGAAATCAGGAATGCAAAAAGAGGACATGAAATCGCCTCAGCCAAGAAGGATGAGTAAAATCCAAAACTGATTTTAGATAATATAGATACAATAAGAGTAAACGATTAACTCGGGACAAAGTAGGGGCCCTTAAAGATCAATGAAGCCGTCGATGTGCATGACTTCTGGATATGGCTAAGATCCTAAACAATTTGTTCATTCCAGGACTTACTGTGTACCAAGACTGGGCAACTCAGATTACTACGTTACAACACAATTGGAGTACTCTGTGCAATTCAAGTCTCCCTGCTGTCAGAAGGATGTTGTGAACTTGAAAGGGTTTAGAAAAGACTAATAAGATGTCTCCAGGGTTGTTGCTGAATAGGTTGGGGCTATTTGCCCTGGAGCATCGGAGACTGAGGGGTGAACTTACAGACATTTATATAAACATGTTTATATACATTTACCCCTTCACCTAACACTATGGGCAATTTAGCATGGCCAATTCACCTAACCTGCACATTTTGGACTGTGGGAGGAAACTGGAACACCCGGAGGAAACCCACACAGACACAGAGAGAATGTGCAAACTCCACACAGACAGTTGGCTGAGGCAAGAATTGAAGCCAGGTCTACTTGTACTCTGAGGAAGCAGTGCTAACCACTGTGCCATCGTGCCACCCCAAGCAGGGGAGTGGAGAAATCCTGGTAGTTATCGACCCGTGAGCCTTATTACTTTGATTCTGGGTAAAGTGTTGGAAAGGCTTGTAGGGGATAGGATTTATAATCATCTGGAGATGAGTAAGTTGATTAGGGATAGTCAAAACGGTTTTGTGAGGGGCAGGTCGTGCCCTCACAAACCTTATTGAGTTCTTTAAGAAGGTGAACAAAGAGGTAGATGAGAATAAAGCAGTTGATGTGGTATATATGTATTTCAGTAAGCTTTTGTTAAGGTTCCGCATGGTAGGCGATTGCCGATAATACGGAGGCATGGGACTGTGGGTGATTTAGCAGTTTGGATCAGAAATTGGCGCACTGAAAGAAGGCAGAGGGTAGTGGTTGATGGGGACTATCGATGCTGGAGTTCTGTTACTGGTGGGTACTTCCAGGATGTGTTTTGGATTCACTATTGCTGTCAATTATATAAATGGCCTGAATGAGGGCATTGAAGGATGGGTTAGTAAATTTGCAGAAGACACTAAGGTCGGTAGAGTTGTGGATAGTGACGAAGGGTGTTGTAGGTTACTGAAAGGTTTAGATAAGCTGCACAGCTGGACTGAAAGTTCGCAAATGGAGTTTAATGTGGAAAGGTGTGAGGCGATTCACTCTGGAGGGAGTAACAGGAAAAAAGGGTACTGGGATAATGGTAAGATTGTTGGTAGTGTAGATGAACAGAGAGATCTCTATGTCCATGTACAGAGATCATTAAAAGTTTCTACCTAGGTTTATTGGTTTTTTAAGAAGGTATTCAGTGTGTGAGCTTGTCTTGGTAAAGGGATTGAGTTTCTGAACCATTAGATCATGCTGCAGCTATACAAACTTCTGAGTGTGGCCACATTTGTTCAGGTCACTGCATTACCGGATGGATGTGTAAGCTTTAGAAATGATTCAGAGGAGAGTTACTAGGAAGTTACCCGGTATGGAGGGAAGGTCTTATGAGGAAAGGCTGAGGGACTTTAAGCTGTTTTTGTTCAAAAGAATGTGTTTGAGGTCAATTAATGGAGACATATAAGATAATCAGCAGGTGAGATGGGTTGGACAGTGAGAGCCTTTTCTCTTGGATGGCGATGCCTACCACAAGGGGAGATAGCTTTACATTGAGGTAGATATTAACATGAATAAATAGATATGGGACAGATGCCAGAGGTAGGTGTTTTACTCAGATTAGTCGGGTCATGGAATGCATTGCCTGCAACAGTGGTAGACTCGCCAACTTTAAGGGCATTTAAACAGTCATTGGATAGACATATGGACAAGAGTTGGAATAGTGATGGTTACTTGGGCTTCAGATTGGTTCCACACGTTGGTGCAAAATCGAAGCCGAAGGGCCTGTATTGCGCTGTCATGTTCTGTGTTCCAGTGGGCAAAAATATGAGATGGGAGACGAAAGACATAAAAGCGATTTTAGGAGAAAAGTTTCCACACAGAGGATGGTGCAGTTATGGAATAAATGTTCAGGGGAAGTGGTAGAGAAATGTTCAATTTGGGGGGAGGAGAAGTTTGAAGGGATACGGGTCAAATGCAGGGAAATGCGACTCGTTCATGGACTCTAGTCAGCATGGACTAGTTTGGTTGAAGGAAAAGTTTCCGTGCTGCATGGTTCGGTCTCCAGTTATTGGAGGAGGAGACTACCGAGATAAGGAATGTTGTGGACACTGAAGCAATTTACAGTGATAGTGATGGTAGTCTGGAATTCAGTACATTTCAAATATGTGGAGGGACAATCGGGCTAGGAGGAGGTTACAGAGATAGGAACTGTTATATGAGTTACAAATTATTGAAGACACTGGTGCATAAGCCATGCCATAGATACAGTGTTACAGAATAGTGAGTCTTAGTACAACAGAACTTACAGCAGGAGTGGTGATTGAGCGTGTGGTATGTGTGAACTGTGCTCCCCATGCAGCACTGTATCTGTGTCATGTGCTGTGAGCCGATATTTGGAGCGCTCTCATTGCTCTCTGCTCTGTGCACTGTGAGTGATCTTACCTCACTGCAGGACTTATTGAAGGTTCCAGATCTCCCTGCCCTTTGTCTCTCTGGCCGACCAACCATCTTCAATGTGGTGATGGACGAGACACCTAGCAGTTGGGAAGTCTACTGAGTCAGGACCTTCCTGAGTACCTACAGGAGACAGAGAAATAGACAGAATGGGAAATTACAGTGATACATTGACGATTAAAAATGGCACTGTGTACCACCACAGAGACCTGGAGAATCCCAGTCTCCATCCCTGGCCTGGCTCTGGAGTGGAGAATTCTGTTGGCTCAGGATCTGGTGTAGCTTCAATAGAGAGAGAGAGAGAGAAAGAGAGAAAGAGAGAAAGTGAGAGAGAGAGAGAAAGTGAGAGAGAGAGAGAAAGTGAGAGAGAAAGAGAAAGAGAGAGAAAGTGAGAGAGAGAGAAAGAGAAAGTGAGAGAGAGAGAAAGAGAAAGTGAGAGAGAGAGAGAGAGAGAGAGAGACAGAGAGAGAGAGAGAGAGAGAAAAAGAGCGAGATACTAAGTGATATCACCAGAGTACTGGAAGATATCAGGATCACATAATTGTGTTGGAAGAACAGGTTTCGCTTCATCATGCACTGGTATAACCGGTCAGGAATGAGCAACCTGTGAGCAGGCGAAATGATGGCCGAGTGGTATTATTGCTAGAGCATGTATCCCAAACCTCAGCTTATGTTCAAGGAGGCAGGTTGGAATCCCACCATCTGAAATGGTGGAATTTGAAATCAATAATTTAAAAAATAGTAATTAACAAACCACAAATAAGTATGAGACCATTGCTGATGTACAAAAAACCCAAACACTTGTCCTTTCGAGAAAGACATCTGCCCATCCTGACGTGGTCTGCACGACATCCCCACAGCAAAGTGTTTGCCTCTCAAAGACCCTCTGAAATAGCCGAGCAAGCAACTCAGATCAAGGGCAGCTAGGGCTGGGCAAGAAAGGCTGGTCAGCCAGAGACACCCACATCCCATACCTGATTTAATAAATAATCCATTAGGATGGTCCTACTGGAAATGTGCTGGGATCAGTGTCCTGGCCGATCATGTCGGTAGGTTTATGGACAGGGCTGAAAATGTGTTGCTGGAGAAGCGCAGCAGGTCAGGCAGCATCCAGGGAACAGGAGAATCGACGTTTCAGGCATAAGCCCTTCTTCAGGAATCTTATGCCCGAAACGTCGATTCTCCTGTTCCCTGGATGCTGCCTGACCTGCTGCGCTTCTCCAGCAACACATTTTCAGCTCTGATCTCCAGCATCTGCAGACCTCCCGTTCTCCTTATGCTCAGGGCTTTCAACTGACAGAGAGGATGCAGGGACAGGCTTCAGGTGAAAGGAGCTTTCCAAATCCAGAGAGAAAACGTGGAGCAGCGGAACAGTATGGGAATGTGGCTGAAGTCAAACAGAACGGAACAGGATAGGACAGAGTTTAACTAAAATTGTACATGAGCGAATAGATTTGTGACAGAAAATTGTGGGAAAGAGTAAGTTGTGTTTTATTTTGAATGGACAACGTCGCTGTAATAAGGAAGATGGATTTGAGACACAGAGATAAAAGAGATTTAGACAGCTGGGAGACATGAATACAGGATGAACAAAAATACTCAGTGATTCACAATCTTGTGCAAACTCAGGCAAAACGGACAACGCAAACAATAATGGACAACAAAGGCATTACAGAGAAAGCATTTGGCCTCAGATCATGAAGTAGATTCAGTCTGAATGTAAATTCTGGCTACTACTTGCCAAGGACACAAGCAGCAGAACAGTTTTAACAACCGAACAGCATTCCATTGCTCATCACTGCATTACACAGGAACTCATTGACATTTTTTAACAAGGGCATTGTGATAATTTTGCAAAACTTCAATATTTGTATAATCTGGGACAATCACACGGACAACATTGATATTGGAAGAGGATTTCGGACAATTTTTCTTTCAGTGTTTCTTTGAAAAACATATTGTGCAACTGTTAAGGGACATAACTATCGCAGAGCGGCCGTGTAATGAAACTTAGTGAATGAGTAATGTCACCTGCAGAGATCCTTCGGGAAATTGTGATAAAGTGCAGGTTAAATAAATATAAAGTTTTAAAGTGAATCACAGAAAGGACAAGCTACAACTAGAAACAAATAATAGCCAATTACATGAGTTTGAGAGGAGAACTGACCAAGGTAAACAGGCGAAACAGACTGAAATATGTGGCTGGAAATGAACAGTGGAAAACATTTGAAGGGACAGTGTAAAACACTCAACAAAAGGACATTCAATTGAAACAGTAAAAACCTCAGCAAGAAATTCCCACTGATCCCTTACTCAGGACAAAAGGGATCATACCAGGTCATGAGGCTGAGAAGATCACCAAAAAGTACTTAAAATCCTGAAGTGAGAGTGTGTTTTAGGAGTAAATGTTAATGCATTGCAATGGGTCTGCTCGCAGGAGGAGGGCTGTGGGAAGGATAGCCACGGTCAGGGTTCATTGACACGATAGGAACAGGGAGAGGTGAAGGTGCTGGAGGTGGTGAGAGTGTTATAGAGAGTGGTCAGGGTGTTACAAAGCCAGGACGGATTGCTGCCGCTGTAGGGGTTTGCAGAGGTAGGGAGGGACATAGGTATTTTTATTTATTCATTCATGGGATGTGGGTGTCACTGCCTGGAACAACGTTCTTTGACCCCACTGTTAATTACCTAGAGGGCAGCTCAGAGTCAGCCATATTGCTGTGGGGCTGGAGTCACATGTCAGCCAGACCAGGTTAGAATATTTGATGTGCTTCCCTAAAGGAGGTTAGTGAACTAGATGAGTTCTTCCTACTGATCAACAATGTTTTTATGGTGGCCCCACCAATGTCTTTTACAGCCACAACATGACATCCCAACTCTTACCCTTAATGCTCTCCCCAATGAAGGTAACCACCCCAAACGCCTGCTTCACCAGCCTGTCTACCTGTGACACCACTTTCAAAGAACTGTGCACCTGCATCCCTGGGTCTCTGACTGACAACACCACCCAGGGCCCGAACATTAACTGTACAGGTCCCACCCTGGTTTGTTTCACCAAAATGGAACACCTCACCTTTATCTAATTAAACTCCATCTGCTATTCTTCAGCCCACTATCCCAGCAGGACTGTTCATCCTGTTGTATCACAGATAACCTTCTTCACTGTCCACTTCACCACCAATTTCAGTGTCACCCAAAACAATTACTTACCAGGAAACCAATAACCCATCCAAACCATTTATCCAAATGACAAACAACAGGGGACCCACTACACCACTGGTCACATGCCTCCAGTCAGAAAAACAAAATGTATCCCATCACCCTCTGTCTCCTTCCATCAGGCCAATTTTGTATCCAGTTCTCTCGTTCATCCTGAATGCCTTATCCTTTTTGCAATGATCTGAGCTTATTACCCAGTTTATCAGACAGAACATAGAACACAGAACAGTTCAGCCCAAGACCCTTCGGCGATGATTTCATGTCAACCTTTTATCCAACCGTAAGATCAAACTAACCGACATACCCTCATTTTACTATTATCCATGTGTCTATCCAAGAGTCTATTAAATGTTTCGAAAGTATCTAATTTTACTACCATTGGAAGTGCATTCCAACCAACTACAATTCTCTATCCTCTTATCCATCCTCCAATCACATTAAAATTATGCCGCCTTGTAATAGCCATTTATTCCATAGGAGGAAAAGTCTCTGACTATTCACTCACTCTGTGCCTCGCATCACCTTGTTCACGAAACAGGAGAATCGGCGTTTCGGGCATAAGCCCTTCTTCAGGAATCCTGAAGAAGGGCTTATGCCCGAAACGTCGATTCTCCTGTTCCCTGGATGCTGCCTGACCTGCTGCACTTTTCCAGCAACACATTTTCAGCTCTGATCTCCAGCATCTGCAGACCTCACTTTCTCCATCACCTTGTTCACTTCTACCAGTTCACCTTACCGCCTTCTTCACTCCCATGAGAAAAGCCTTAGCTCCCTCAAACTTTCTTAGTAAGAACTGCCCTCCATTCCAGGCAGCATCCTGGTAAATCTCCTGTGTACACTCTCAAAAACTTGCACATCCCCCCTGTAAACAGGGGACCAGAACTGAACACAATATTCCAAGTGTGGTCTCACCAGGACGCTATAAAGATGCAGTAAAACCTTACGGCTCTTAAAATCAATCCCCCTTCTCAGGAAAGCAAACACAACATGTGCCTTTTTAACAACCCTACCAACGTGTGTGGTGATTTTGAGGGATCTATGGACACGGACCCCATGGTCTCTCTGTTCTTCCACACTACCAAGTATTCTGCCTTTCACCCTGTATTCTGTATTCAAATTCGACCTTCCAGAATGAATCACTTCACACTTTTCCAGATTGAACTCCATCTGCCACTTCCAGCCCAGCTCTGCGTCCTGTCAATGTCCCATTGCAACCTACAGCAGCCCTCCACATTATCCACCACTCCACCAACCTTCATGTTAATGGCAAACTTACTAACCCACTCTCCAACATCCACATCCAAGTCATTTATAAAAATCACAAAGAGCAGAGTCCCAGAGCCGATTGTTACAGAACACCACTGGTCACTGAGCTCCAGGCTCAATACTGTCCATCTGCTGCCACCCTCTGTCTTCTCTGGGCCATCCGATCCTGTATCCAGACAGACAGATTTCCCTGTATCCCAATCATCCTTCTTCTCTGAATGATCCATCAACGTATTCTATCATATCCTCAAAGAATTCAATAAGATTTCTGAGGCATGACCTGACCCCTCACAAACCCATGCTGACTGTCACTAATGTAACTATGGTTTTCCAAGTAGTCATAAATCCTGTCTTTAGGGTCCTCGTCAATAATCTGCACACCACAGACATTAGACCAAATCTGTAATCCCCAGAATTCTACCTCCGTAACATAGCCTGGATCTACAAATCTTCTCTCCTCTGCCATGTTCCCCAGAAAGGCACTGGAGGGTGGTAGGCGTTTCAGAGATAGGGAGGGCTATCAGGACAGGAGGATTTTGCAGACATTAGGAGGGTTGCAGTACCGAAAGGAAGCTTCAGTAGTTGTGAGGTTTCATGGTGATGAAGGCATTTGAGGAGGGAGGAAGGGAGGATTGTAGGGAATTAAGAGATTTCACAGTTTAGGTGCTTTGTTAGGACTGTAAGAGGTTCCTGAGTTGGGGAGGGTGTAAGCACTGGTGGATATTACATAAACATGTGGTTTTAGTTGCAATGCATGAAGAGGATGCAGGAAACTGGAGAGTATGGGGTCTGAAAGAGGTTACACAAATGGGAAGAGTTGTCAGGAGTGCAGGTGTTTACAGAGACAGCAATGGTCTGATCTGGAGCAGAGGACCCAGATTGGGAGGGATGTGGGGACTGGAGGTGCTTTCACAGGGAGGGAGGACCATAGACCCAGAGGAGGTTACAGAAATGTGGAGAGCTGTAGGGCTGACGGGTTCATGGAGTTGGGAATGTTGGGAGGGATAGAGAAGTTTACAGGGATAAGGATGTTTGTAGGACAGGGCTGGATTACACAGACAGTGACTGTTTTAGGGAACTGACCAGAATACAGAGATAAAGAGGTTTGTATCATCTGGCGGAACAAACAGAGATATGGAGGGTCATCGTGACTGAAGATGTTTATAGATATAGGAAGGCTTAGGTTCTGGAGGTTATTTAGATATGGAGGCTGTGGAATCTGGATTGGTTTTTGAGAGATTGGGGTAGCAAGTTTGTTTGGAGACAGTTTCACAGATAAGAGAGCATTGCACAAACAGGAGGAAGTTCCTGCGGTAGGGAGGGTTCGAGTGGAGAGTGATGTTTAAACAGATAGGGGTAAGAGCTGGAGAAGGTTATGGAGATGGGTAAATGGATGGAGATACACGAGGAGCTTACATTGACAGGGTGGGTGATAGTGTTTCAAGGTGGAGATGCTACAGGAAGGATCGAAGGGGAGGCAAGAGAGGACGCGTGGTGGTGGGTTTTCATTGCATGAATCATTACATCAGTACCTAGAGAGGATATTCCTGTAGGATCACCCAGTGACGCTATATTAGTGGAACTGAGAAATAAGAGTGGCTCATCACTCTGACACGATTGTCCTAGTGACCCCGAATAATCCGTGGCAGAGAGAGGAACAAACATATCAGGAGATCTCAAATATCAATCATAATAATAGGCCTGTTATGGTTGGGGTTTTTAAACTTTCCAAACCTAGACTGGGACTGCCAGTGTTCAGTGTTTGCAAGGGAGGAATTTGGTAATTGTGTTCCAGAAAACTCCCAATCAATATGTAAATGGCCTGAAAAGAGAAAGGGGCAAAACCTGACCTCCCCTTGGGAATCAAGGTCGGGAAAGGGACTGAGGTGTGAGTGGGAAAGCATTTTGCCAAAGTGACTCAAGTCTATTAGTTTGAAAATAGCGATGGAAAAGGACAGGGCGGGTCCACAGATTCAAGTTATAAAATGGGGCCAGACTAATCTTGATAATATTAGCCAGGAACTCTCAAAAGGTGATTGGGGAGTCTATTTGCAGGGAAAGGGAAGTCTGGCAAGTGAGAATATTTTAAAAGTGAGATAAATTGAGCGATCACCACCAGCATGTTCCTGTTTGTGTGCAGGCCAATGCTGACAGCATTAGAAAACATTGCCTTTCTATTGAAGGTCTGGTCAAGGAAAAGGGGGCACATGTCAGGTATAGCCAGCTGGATCAAGGGAATCCCTGAGGATCACAGGGACTTCAGGAATACACTTTGGGTAGAAATCAGGAATGCAGAAAGGGTACATGAAATAGCCTCAGCAGAGAATGATAAGGAGAATCCAAAAGTGATTGTATAAATATATTAAGAGTAAAAGAGTAACTCGAGACAAAATAGTGTCCCTTTAAGATCAATGAGACCATTGGTGTGTGGAACCGCAGGATATGGCTAAGACCTTAAACACATTTTTTACTCCAGAACTTATTGTGGACAAAGACTGGGGAACTCAGGGAACAAGAGTAATACGTTAGAGCACATTTGGAGTTCTCTGCAATTCCAGTATCCCCGCTATAGGAAGGATGTTGTGAAAGTTGAAAATGTTCAGAAAAGATTAACAAGATGTTGCCAGGATTGTTGCTGAATAAGCTGGGGTTATTTTCCCTGGAGCATCGGAGACTGAGTGGTGATCTGACAGAGGTTTATATAAACATGAGGGGTAAGAATTGGGTAAACAGTCAAGGTCTTTTCCCAAGAGTTGGAGAGTCTAAATCTGGAGGGCATAGGTTTAAGGTTGAAGGGGAAAGGTTTAAACGGCACTGAAGGGACAGCTTTTTTATGCACACGGTGATGTGTATATGGAATGAGCTGAGACAGAAAGCAGCAGATACTGATACTATGACAACATTCAAAAGGTATCTGGATGGGTATATGAATAATAAGGGTTTAGAGGGACATGGGCCAAATGCTGGTAAATGGGATGGATTTATTTAGATCTTCTGGTCAGCATAGATGTGTTGGACCAAAGGGTCTGTTTCCATGTTGCCCATCTCTAAAAAGAGTGCATGCTATAGAAGAGGTGGTGCTGGAGATTTTACAACACAATGAATTGGAAAGCCCCAGGACCTGATTAAGTCTATCACAGGACATTGTGCAACGCGAGGGAAGAAATTGTGGAGTCGCGAGCAAAGATATTTGTACCATTGACAGCCATGTGTGATGGGCTGCACAGACTGGAGGGTGGCATAGTGGGCAGTGAAGGAGGGTTTTTGAGATTACAAAGCGATCTTGATGAAA